>NC_082656.1:11039621-11342651 GCF_028023285.1 Balaenoptera ricei | reverse complement strand
CCTCTCTAAATCCTTAAACACGTTGAGTCTTTTCTGGTGGGGCTCCAGGGTTCAATCTCCTGGTATTTAAAAATCAAAACTGTATACTTTGCAGCTACTGATCCTGAATTGAAGTCTTTGCATAGATCCTAAAACCAAAACGCTATACTTGTTTTCATCACTCATGTTTTATGCTGGGTCAAGTTTTACAAGAAGCTTTTTTCATTTAGCCCTGACTCTTAAAGCTCCATCAAAATGCCCTATTCTTGTTGGCTTCCTGGAGCTCCTAAATTTGTGTTGATTTATTTTTGCTTGTCTTAAGGCTACTTCCACTGATATCCTCTCCCCCACACACACATAAAGGAAGTCTGTTAACCTCCTTGTCCTTTTCCAACAACCTCAGAATCTTCATGCTCTGGTGGTGTTATCTTCCTCCACTCCCAATAGGCTGATTTGGTCATCATAAAAGGATGAAGAAGGCAGTTCAAATGCAAATAGATAAAACTTAGGGTTTAGATCATTACAAATGTTGGACTAGAAATTTGACTGATCTTAATGATAGCAAAACTTATGCGTTTATCAGTATACAGAGGAAGAAACAGATCTTTAGGGAAACAACTTTGTGTGACGTTAGGTTCTGAGTGACATTTCTGGAGTGTGCCATCACACGGAAAAAATGTCCCCAAGTACAATATATTTTCGAGTCTATAATTCCCTCAATATAAGTTAAGGACAGAGAACTCAAGTGGATCTCAGTGAAAGAATTTCTGGGGAGCAAGGTAAATACAAGCATATAAAGTTTTCTATGATCTGATCTGGCCTAATCTACAGAAAAATAAACTATTCTTCAAACATTATTCTGTTTCAGTTCTCTCAACTAGGGTTTTGATGTAAATTGGGCAGCAAACTGTTTGAGGTTACTCAGGTCTATACTTGTGATCCCCAAATATTATGAAGAGGATTCAACACTTCTTAAAATTCTGCTCTTTATCTCCCATCTACTTTCTCCCTTACTGCAGGTCTGTCAGACCTATTTCTCTCAAAGTCTTCCTGCAAAACCTGTTCCCTGGCCTTAGCCTGTGTACCTCTCCTCTTTCTATCCTTTCCTCTTTTCTGATTCTGCACCAGCAAATTCCAAATAATGAACCTGGCAAAGCAGAATCCTCCTTGGAAGGCAAGGAAGGGGAAGTAGATGAGATAGAAAGACAGGATCCTCTTTAGCAAGATTAGTGGTTAAGAGCCATCCTCTGTTATTAAACTTTATTCAATCACACATATACCATCTTTGTTAAACTTCACAATAATGCAGTGTGACATTTATTGTTTTTCTGTTTACATGCAGAAAACAAAGTTTCAGAGATTTTATAGAATTTGCTCAGTCTCATAACTATCAAATGGTTCAGCTGGCATTGTGAACCCTGGGTCTTGCAAGAGCCTGGAGTGCAGTTTTCTGTGGGACTGGTTAAGGTCAGATCCATGCCCTGTAAAGACTGGATGAGCCTGTGGTAATGTTCATATCCTTTTAGCAAAGTGGGGGGCCCTGACTCAGGATCTCACTGGTTTCAATGACTTGACTACTTACACATAGGCTTGGGAACCTTCCACATACATATCACACCTAAATGATTGTAATGTACAACAGAGCAGTATACACTGATTACATATATACTTGATGGAGAAGTTAATCACAATCTTGCATTTTCCATTCAGGTATATTAGCACAGGTAGTTATGCGTTTGGGGGTCTCAAGACCACTCTCAGTTTCAGTGATTTGCTAGGAGGGCTCACAGAACTCAGAAAAGCTGTTATACTCACAATTATGGTTTATTATAGCCAAAGGATACAGATTAAAATCAGCAAAGGCAAAAAGCTCATAGCTTGGAGAGGCGAGACTAGAATCAACTTCCAGTTTTCCTTTCCCAGTGGAGTCATATGAACAGAGCTTAATTCTCCCGGCAATGACATGTGACGATACACACAGAGTATTGCCAACCAGGGAAGCTCACTCAAGCCTTGGTGTCTAAGGTTTCTATTAGGGCTTGGTCACATAGGCATGGAGCGCCCATGTGACCGACCTTAGTTATTCCGTCTCTAGCTCCCCCCACAGAGGTCATACTGATTCAGCATGGCCCAAGGCCCCCACTACAAATCACATTGTTCAACTACCTGGCAAGTCCCAAAGCCCCAGGTATACAGACACTCTTATCAGGCAGGATATTTCAAGGGTTTAGAGGTTATCCCCCAGTAGCTGGTCAAGGGCCAGTCATTTCTTTGGAAGGTGCAGGGTTTGAATATCCCAAACCTGCTAAGTTAACTTTTTACTGCACAGTTAAAATAAATCTATCAGGCATATGCAGAAATGAGATGAAACAAAATTGGCCACCTAATAATGTAGTTTCTTAGAGAAATTTTAATCACTTATATAGTAACTATTTCGAGGGGTATAAAATTTGATTTTCCAATAGAGAGAGTTATTCAACACAATAATTGAGAGAAAATGTAATCTTTCAGAATATTTTCTATTTGTAAGAAAAATCATTCAAAGCCAGAGTTGACATAGACCAGTGGTTTTAAAGATTATGATTCAAGGTTTCTGAGGCACCACTGGAGATGTGAGTTTGAAAAGGGGACTTGGTGGGTGAATGGGCAGGCTTTTGAGTGCCTACTGTTCCTTTAACCAGAACAGCTGTGTTGCAAACTATTTTCCTGATTTATACTTCTGGGTAAAAACGCATCTGTAAAGGTGCTGGGTTTAAAATGCAAAACAAAACTGAAAATCAATTGTTATGGATTTAATTGTGCCTGTCAAAAACATTATACGGAAGTTTGAACCTCCATTGCCTCAGAAAGTGACCTTTTTTGGAAATAGGGCTGTTGCTGTTATAATTAGTTAAGTCAAGATGAGGTCATACTTCAGTGGGCAGTATGTAGTGGGCCCTTAATCCAATCTGACTGGTGTCCTTGTAAGAAGGAGAGAGAGATGCACAGGGAGAAGACAGCCATGTGAAGACGGAGGCAGAGACAGAAGCAGCTGCAAAGCAAGGAACACCGAGGAATGCCGGCAAACATCAGAAGCCAGAGAGGCCAGGAAGGATTTGACTCTCTAAGTTTCAGGGGGAGCATGGCCCTGCTGACACCTTGATTTTTCACTTCTAGCCCTCTGTACTGTGAGACAATAAATTTTTGTTATTTTAAGCCTCCCAATTTGTGGTGCTATGTTATGGCAGCCTTAGAAAACTAATACACTGACGAGTCTGATTTCATTCAACTGATCAAAAACTAAGACTGAAGAGGTTAGGCAGCTTACTGAAGACTGAGAATACCAAAGAGGTTAAGAATCTACTGTGTATCTGTTCAAAAAATATGTTATAATTCTGTGTGCTTTGAATGGATTGCGTTATTTAGTTAACAACAACAACAGTATATATTTTTATAGATGCATCTCAAGATTTCTTAAGAAATAGTCTTGGGGCTTCACTGGTGGCACAGTGGTTAAGAATCCGCCTGCCAATGCAGGGGACACGGGTTCGAGCCCTGGTCCGGGAAGATCCCACATGCCATGGAGCAACCAAGCCCATGCGCCACAACTGCTGAGCCTGTGCTCTAGAGCCCGCGAGCCACAACTACTGAGCCCGTGAGCCTAGAGCCCGTGTTCCGCAACAAGAGAAGCCACCTCCATGAGAAGCCCACGCACCACAACGAAGAGTAGCCCCTGCTCGCCGCAACAAGAGAAAGCCCGCGTGCGGCAACGAAGACCCAACACAGCCAAAAATAAAATAAATAAACTTGTTTTAAAAAAAGAAATAGTCTTTATCAAATCATAATATTGTACACCTTAAATATGTAAAATTTTTGTTTGTCAATTATATATCAATAAACCTGGAGAAAAAAGACATGGCCTAGCTTATAAAGTTAGGCTGCTGAAAGCAGTGCAGATTTTTGCAACTGCAGTTAAGGAATGGAACTATGTAGCGGTTTTGCTGGCCTGAGTTAAAACAGGCAAGTAGATTTTTAATGCATTCAGGTGCTCATCCATAACTATCTTCATTACAGGAAAAAAGAAACGGTTGTGGGGGTGGAACAGTGTTTTCAGTAGTTGACTTAAATTTTCAGTGGAACAGGCAAAGCACATGCAAGAAAAAAGAAAGTCAGAGTCCTGGATTAGTTGTTTATAGCCCTATTTGGGAATCTATCTAATGTTAAACTTAACCTTTGAATCAATTACCTGTTGCTATATGACAATCCATCCCCAAACTCAGTGGCTTAACAGAAATAACGTTCTATTGTTGTATAGGCAGGTCAGCTGGAGGTTAGGCTTGACTGGAGTGGCTCTGCTTCCAGGCTCCTTAGATCAGCAGGATAGCTTTAGAGAATATTCTTCTTGTAACAGTGGAAGAGGTGTAAGAGGGCAGGTGAAAAAGTGTGAAGTTTCTTAAGGCCTGGGCTGGGGACTGGCACACTACTACTTCTAGCCATGCATCACTGGGCAAAGCAAGTCACACAGTGTGTTAGTTTGCTAGGACTGCTGTAGCAAAGTACCATAGACTATGTAGCTTAAAACTATGGAGATTTATTGTCTCACTGTTCTGGAGGCTAGAAGTCCAAAATCAAGTTGTTGGCAGGGTTGATTCCTTCTGAAGGCTGTGAGGGAAGGATCTGTTCCAGGCCTCTCTCCTTGGCTTATAAGTGGCCATCTTCATACTCACACAGTGTTCTCCCTGTATGCATGTCTGTCTTCAAATTTCCCCTCTATATATATACACATACATATATATATGTGTATATATATACATGTATGTATGTGTGTGTATATATATACATATATATATGTATATATATACACAACACACATATATATATGAAATCATATTGGATTAGGGCCTATCATAATGACCTCATTTTAACTCTATTAACTCTTTAAAGACCCTACCTTCAAATAAAGTCTGAGGTATGGGGTGTTAAGACTTCAGCGTATGAATTTTTTTGTGAGGGGAGGGGACACAATTCAATCCATAATACACAGTCAAGCTCAAAGTAAAGGTGTTATAAAATGTACCCATAATGAAGACATGGTAAGGGTAAGGATGCTAGAAGGGGTGAAGAATGGGGGTCTTAATAGTTTTAACTTTAAATCAAGCACAGGAGTTGGCAAACTATGGCTCATGGGCCAAACCTGGCCTGCTGCCCGTTTTTATAAATAAAGTTTTATTGGAACACAGTAATATTCAATTAATGTACTGTTTGCTTTTGTGCTACAACAGCAGAGTTGAGTAGTTCTGACAAGAGGCTTTATGATCTGAAAAGCCTAAAGTAATTATTATCTGTCCCTTTACAGAAGTTTGTTGATCCCCGATCTTGCCAGAGCAGCAAGGCCTATAGATATAAAGACTTTTTCTGGATCCAAGTAACTGTTGTAATTGAGCAATGGGAAAAACACTGTTTGGGAATGGGAAGTTTTGTCTCATGGCTTCAGTTTTGCCATTAGCTACCTCTGGGACCTTGAGCAAGACCCTTAGCCTCCCTGTTTCTGTTTCTCATCTAAGATATCAGGGAATTGGTCATGTTGCCTGCCTAACTTTGCTTCTCCCTTATTATAGCCAGGTAGTAAATCTTTAGTGACTAAAAAGGACTGCATTGCAAAAAAAAAGTAGCAGAGTTGTAGAAAATTATAATTTTTCTTCATGGGCTTCAATCTATTATTTTAATGAAGTAAAAGTTACATTTTTTTTCTGAATTAGAAATCCTGCTTACCATGGAATTAAATATTTAAGGTCATTTTTTCTTTTTAATATAGGATTTTACAAAATGAAATATGAAATGAGGGTAAATGTGTAAGATGTAGCATTCATAGATAGAAATACGCTTCATCGTGACAGAAGTTTATTAGACCAACCTCATCCATTTTGACCACTCTGGGCATCAGACTCTTAAGACAGTGTCAGAGAGGCCATCTGGTCCTGCTCTTCATGCTTAGAAATTGGAAGAGCTTAACTCAGGATTTTATGAAGAAACAGAAGAATGTGTTAATAAGACTACGGCTCCACCTTGAGTGGCAGATTGGGAAAGATAGCCCCGATATTTTGTAGAGCTGCCCGTCAAGAGGTAGAATCTTTTTCCCACCCCTTGAATCTTGCTTCGATTTGTGGAAAACAATGTTGTGCAAGTTCTGGATCTTAGGACTCCAAGGCCTTGCAGCTTTGGTCTTTGATGTCTTGGAATGTTCCCTAAGACCACCACATAAGGAAACTCGTCTATGCTGGAGGATGAGAGGCCACGTGGAGGAGAACCACGGTTGCCCAGGTGATAGCTAGTGCCAACCACCAGTGTTGACACTGTGGCTAAGTGAAAAGTTCTGGTCCCATCTGGATCACCTTTTGTGTGCCCCACATTCTCTAGTCTTATACCAGCTGCCCCCAAATCTCTGCTTCAAGCTTTATTTAATATACATTATAGAGAAGTTTTTACTATTTCCTTTTGCATGAGCTCAAATTACAAAACTTTAATTACAGAATTTTTAATTGATGATTGATTTCTGTGGGAATCTGCTCACTACCTGCTTTGGATGAGTTGTGGCTTGCTGAAGTTTTCTGCCTCACTAACATGAACACGTAGTTCTGTGTTCCCTCTGCAAGATCAGCACACTCTTCAGTGCAGTGATGGGAAGGACATTTATACTCTTGGAGAGAAGAATAATTTCCTGTTTGTTGTCTGAGCTGGAAAAACATCTCTTTTTGTGCCAAGAACATCACATAGATTTCATCTTGTCTGCTAATTCTGATTTGTAGTGACTGCCTGGAATAATATTAAGAAATATTGCAAGGCCACATCCAGCCTCAGTTATAACTGATTGGCAATGTCTTTCCTGGAGAGGAAAGAGGCCCTAGGTATATCTACCATTGTATTTCCTACCATTGACCATGGTACTTTTCTGAAAACAATTAAATAGCTCCTTTCCTCTGATAGTACTAGCACTAGGGAATTTCTGTTTAATCACTTTGTACCCAGTAGGCATAGTTTATAAAGTTATATTAGCTAGCCTAGATAAAGCTTAATAAAATTCACTAATAACCAACATCATTAGAGACGGTAATCTCATCCAAAGTGCAGAGGCTATTATTTTGGTCATTCCTATTTATACAATTTCTTTAATAATCATGTATAATGGTTACTTATTTAATCCACGGCAGTATTTTTTGCAATAAATAATATTTTTAAACTACAAAATAAAGCTACAATGATAAAATTGCAAAAGGCTGTAAGAGTTGAATTGAGAGGTGATATACTGCAGGGTTAGCCAACTATGGCCAGTGGCCAATGGGCCAAATTCAATCTGCCACTTGTTTTTATAAATTAAGTTTTATTGGAACACAGCCGTCGGTCTATGGCTGCTTTTGCACCAGGATGACAGCATCTAGCGTTGCGATAGGGACCAGCAGAGTTGAGTAATTGTGATGGAGACCTTATGGCCTGCAAAACCTGAGAGATTTACTATCTGACCTACTACAGAAAAAATTTGCCAACCCCTGATGAATTGAAATGGTTAAGGATCTAACACTTATTGAGTACTCTCCATATTCAGGGAACTGGGATGCACAGAGATAGCCCTTTGAAGGGCTCTTTCCTACCTAAAAAACGGTAGCACAAGCAGTGGTTTTTAATCCTGTCTGCATATTAAAATCAACTGGGTAGAGTTGTTAAAACTACTAATACTGGGCTATGGCCTGTTTGAGATGTGGGTATTACATATTTTTGAAAGCTACTCAGCTGAATCTGACAGTGCAGCAAGGTTACGAAGCATTGATCAGGGTTATTATTTTAGACTTCAGCTGTTTGCTCTTCTAGAGGTTAGATGGTGTAACTAGCTAGTTTGATTTATAGTGATTCAAATATGATAGAAAGTAAATCTGAAATAGCTTAACAAAATGGAAAATAAAAATTTTAAGGAATGTTTGGTGCTAATTAAGACTGGGTGAACCATTTTAAAGTCCCCAAGCCAATAGAATTTTTGCTGATCCAAGTTTCTTATTTGTAAAGTATTAATCATGCCCTCCACAAATCTGAAGAGTTAAAAGTAATTGTCAGGCTAACAAGAAATTAATTTGTAATTAATTATTTTGTGTGTATGCCTTCTTCTTAACGCTCTTGAATCATCTACTTAAGAAAATAAATCCTGAGATAGCTATCTTCTGCCCTGCTGTTAGAAATTTTGTTCACATTGAAATACTACTTAGAAAGTACTTGAAAAATTGGGTAGAATACAAGAAGATTATATTTTGGTTAGGCAAAGACAACTTTTTCTAGTTTAACATGTGGCAAATGATGATGGGTATCCCAGAAATAGTGGATCAGGAAGCTCCCTCACAGCTCTGGCTCTAAGGATATATACACTCATTGTCCCGCTTAGTGCACCATTGTCTTTTTCTGGGTTTAAATAATAATTTTAATAAGTCATGTACCAAAATTTTCCATAAACATCTGAAAGTAAGACTTATGTGAATTATTGGAATTACACACAGGAGGAAGTTATTTATAGATGGAGAAACTCACACTTTAGGATGCTTATCCAAAAAATGTACCTTGAGAACTTCCTAGGCAGGTTAGTGCACCAATAGTAAAAATTATACATTTATAATTTAATATTTTACCAGCCCAACAGCTAGTTCGAGCATATGCAGTGATGAAAATTTCTATTCATTTTGCCAAAATCACACTTTTATCAGTCTGCAAAATCTGTCTTGGTCCCACCCACCCTTTTTTGTGCCAATTCTTCTTCATTACTATCTTCTCAAAGCCTGAAATTTCCTCTCCCATCAAACTAGGAAAACTTGGAAATCTCTTTGCTAGAGATATTCTTAGAGATCCTTAAAAAAATACAATTCAGATAGAATATAAGGATGAGAAGAATCCATTGTATTTTTAAAAATTATTCTTTTATACTCTCTTCATACTCTTCTGCTCTTACTTTCTATAGAATTGGTAATGCCACCATGAAAACCATTCTGTTCATTATTGTCGAGAATATCTGTTTTCTACTGAGACTAGTTTTTCTTTAAATGACACATACTTTTCTCTTTGCAGAAGACTTCAGAATCCCAGGTCTGCTTCTCTAAATTCTCTCTGTCTTGGAGCAGGACCCCAGACTGTATCAGAAGTAACATTCTCCACAGTGATATATATATACATACGTATACATACATATATATATATATATATATATATATATATATGTATATATATATGTAAAATTTTTTCTGACACTCTCATTTCCATTTTTAGAGAAAGAGTACTAAGAAGCACAATGTAAAAAAGTATGGTGATAACACCAGAGAGAAACTGGTATTTATTTAGTATCTAATATATACAAAGCCTTGATAAGCACTTCACATATGTTATTTAATCATCATAAGAAATCATCATACACCTATTATTCCTATTTTTACTGATGAGTAGGTGGATTTCTCAAGGCCACAAGCTGGTAAACAATCTGTTTTTTAATAGTCCTATATAGCTAACAATTGATCAATTAACATTAATTATAATCAGTGGATTCTTATTTAATGAACTTTTGCCATTAAATTTGGAAATTACTTTTCATTTTTACATTTATGCCTCAGAATACATCCTAGGCATTAATGAATGGGTAATTTCCATCTCCATATGAGGAATGTAGGGAACTTTCTAAAACTATCTATCAATACCTACACAGAGTAGCTTCCCACTTCTTCCTAAGAGTAACTTACTTCTCTTCATGATGTCAGCCCTCTGAAGCTAAGCCCTTTTTCTTTAGTTGAAGGGTACAACTTTGAAAATTACTGCAGTCTGATGTTTTACAACTTATTGCAGTTCTCTGCAAGTTCAGACATTTTCTGTAGCAAATAGAGAGTACAGATGTAGCTAAGTGTTAATTAAAAAGAACATCTTGAGTGTAAACATTAAAAATTGATCACCTTCTGTGAACAATTTAATTTATAAGCATTAACATATTCTAAGCTGATGTCTTGAATTTTACTAGAACATCTCTCGGTGCATAATGAAGGGAAAGAAGGAAGAACCCTTAACATGAATATATTTAAATTCCTCTCTTCTCAGTCACAGTGGGTGTGCAAATTCTAAGGCCAGAGAGGTGGCTACTTCAGTGTTGCTCTAACAGCAGCAGCTGCGAGAGCAGCACTATCCCAGCATCCCTGGTCCCCCACCGTTGGGTTCACACCATCAGCCCTGCACCACTGTAATGGTTTTTGGCAAAGTAGGAGACCTGTGGAATGGCTCCGGCAGCTTTCCTTTCCTTTTGGGTTATACTAAATCATTAATGAATGCATTTATTTATTGAATTTTCAGCTTGTTCAGTAAGGTGTAGCAGAGTGTGCATGTGAGAGAATGGAAAAAAGAATAAATTAAGTTTCATTGCCGAAGTCAGCCAACTATCTCCGTGAGCGTAATTAAGGGAATAATTTTTTCCCCTTAGTTCCAGAGTCTGTTTTCAATGTCATGATCCTGATGTTACATTTTGAAAATGTTACTAAATAGAACTAGTGCCCTCAAAAATGTGAAGTCAGGGAACTTTCTTGTGGGTTTCTCTTTAGGTCCTTTAACACTTCCTACCTTTTATTGAGTCCCTTCCCTAGTCCCAGGAGTCTAGTGGCCCAGGGCTTTCCTGATGCTCCCTGCCTGCTCAAAGCTCCATGCAGTCATTCTCTACGTTTCTTCTTCCGTCTCTTCTACTCTTCTACCAAAATTCATTGATTCTCTGTTCCATTCCTTTAGTGTTTCACTCTAATAGGAAATCTGATTTGTTAATCTATGGCAGGTGTGAGCAGTTGACAGTGACACTGCAAGGAGGTACAAAGGTGCCTGATTTCAGATGGCATTAAGTGACTTCAATTCTGAGAGATGAGTAATCTTCAAAATCATATTGTGTAGACAGTGACTTAGAATTGAGTCCTCTGTGTCTGTGTGTTACTTCACGCTTAATCTTTGTATAGGTGAGATGGAAATAAGTTCAGAAAATTCTTAACTGGATTTCTCTTGTAATAACCAAAAAAGAGTTTCAGAATGGGCTTGGAAAAGAATTTTTAGATTTTTAAAATTTTGCTTCATATAGTAACTAGGGTAATCTTTTAATGAAAACATTGTGTTTCAATGTCTTTAATATGTGATCCCAGACTATGTTATGTGTAGCAAATGGCAAGATTTAGATTTTTAAATAAAGCTCTACCTAATAGTTCACCAAAGGAAAAGTATTGAGTGTTGATGGCCTCTGGCTTATTTTAGCAGGTGACTTAGTGGAGGGCTTGCAAGCATATAATTGTTGATGTCATTCTACAAAAACTGACACAAAAATAACAAGATAGTATCCAAGTGAAATTCTAAGGGACTAAAAATATAATAGAGTTTGAAAGAGAGAGTTTAGTTTTATAAAGTTGTCGAGAAAATAAAATGCAGAGATTTATTTTAACATAAACGTAATCATCAGTGAAATTTTAAAATAAATAGTATTTTAAATGTTTCAATCCAAACTTAATATTTCTTTGGACTGTTTTAGGGTAATGGAGCAAAAAATGAATTCTGTCCCCCAAATCCCACAGCTTTAAGGACCACTCTCATAGCAGTACAGAGAATTTTTCATTAAAAAATAAATGGTGGCAGTCTTATGTATTTTATTTTTAGCTCAGAACTCCTGTATATTTATGAGACGAAGGAATCTGGACAAAAGCGATCTTTCTGTCTGTCGTGTGATGGATACCTATGTGTGATTATTGCTGTAACCGTTTCCAGATATTTTTGCCGAGTTTCCAAAAAATAGGCATTTATCTGCTGCATTAAAAAAATAACTTGGCATGATTTAAGGTTCTTAAAAAGTCTGACTATACTATTAACTTATCAAAAATTTGCATATGAAAATTAAACTCTAGCTGGATAATAAAATTTATGCTATGATTTTAATTCCTCAAAAAAGATAATTACATAGATTCATAATTTCCCAGTGGGCATTCTTCAGTTGCCATCCCAAGGGACTAGTGCTGATTATAGTGGCATTGGCATGGGGGGACCGCATTCAGGGGGAGCAGGAATCAGAGGTGTACATTGGTGCCGGAATGACATTCCAACTACCAAATCAGTCCCTTTGTAGCTGATCAATCTTAGGACACCACTGCAAAATGGGAATAATAATAGCCACTTCACAGAAATGGCAGGAGGGCCATAGGAAACTATGTGAGGAACTATATTATGCAAATGAGTTATTACAACCTGGGAAAGAGTAAGGGAAAAACAAGGCAAGTCAATTTTGTCCTCCCCACCACCCACCCCACTAAACCATCTTGGTCAAGGATTATTTGTTCCTGGAACAGACGTTTATCCAGAATAGCTGATATTGAATAATGAGGATACTTTTAGTTATGACTGAAAACAATTAATTAAGCTTAAGGAAAAAAAAGGAATTTATTGGTTCATATAACTAGAAAGCCTTAGAGATGTTGAAAAAGATGTCATCAGGAATCTTCATCTTTTTCAGCATCTCTTGGCTCTGCTGTCCTCTGTGGTGTCTTCATGCTCAGGCAAGCCTCCTCCAAATGGTGGTGAGAATGGTCCCAACAATCTCCAACCTTGTAAGGCCCTTTGTGCTTGAGATCTCAGAAGGACAGAGACTCTCAATTCTCCTGTCAGTCTCCACAAAAGGGTTCTGAATCATCCAGGGTGGATTTTGTGCAACCCCACCTCCCCACCAGGAAGAGAAGGGACAGTTCCTAAAATGACAGCACCAAAAAGGGTGATGGGCAGACAAAATGTGTCTGATATCTAATGTGCTGTTTCAAGTGAATAAAAGACCTTATTCTGGAAGGGATAAAGAGGGATCTCATAGGTATCAAAAGACAGGAAATGAGATACAACAGGGCAACAAAGGGATTGGAACTGGAAATTCTGCCCTAAGGCTAGGTGACACTGGATTCCCCAATTTTATGTTCCCATAGCATCCTGAATTTACCCTATCATAACATTTGTGACATTTATCATAATCAGTTCCTCTCAGTCCTTTTTATAAGACTCAAGCCTATGAAGGCATGAGCTTTTATTGTCCCATTTGCTGTTGAATCTCTAGCACCTATGGTAATGTAGGGATCCTAGTAGGTTCAGCAAATATTTGAATGAGTGGATAGATAAATGAGATTGCTCTCTTCATCTCTCATGGTGCTAGATAATCCATCGTCCTTGCATGTGTGCTCCGTTTATCTGCTACTCTCTGCTATACATTGGTCTCTCTGTTCTCTCATGTATGCCTGTCATTGGCTTTGCCCTGCTATAGCAACGATTTGGCCCGATTTTATATGTTCTTTTGGCTCTAGAGACTCTCAGTTTCTCAATTGCAAATTTAAGAAGGAGAGTAAGACACATTTGGGTTGGTGTCCATGCCTTATCTAAGCAACTGCAGGTGGGGGGTGGGGATGTGTTGTCACAAACTGTGGAGGGCTGTATAACCCATCTCTTCAGCAAGAGCTCTAGTTATACGTATATTCATCCCCCAACACTCAAGTGAACTATAGAGGAAAAGTGATATAATCAATTTGTCTCAAATCAGACTTTAGTAAATAAAACATAACCATAAAAGTCTTATTTACTAGCTCCCATTCCCTTAAAATCCATAAGTGGTCTAGTATCTTGAATCTTATTTAAGTCGAGTATAGGAAGCAGTTAGATCTTTCATGTATCATAACTATGATACTTACTCCCATCTATGCATATATTTACTCAATAATAGTTCTTGCTGAGGCAATAGAGTCTAGACTCCACTCTCCAGGTGTGGAAGAAGTTACATATGAAGTAATGATATTGACTGGGTCCTTGAGAACCTTACAAGGGAATCATTCATTCATTTGATCAATGTTAATTGATCTTTGAACCCCTAGTATATGTTTGGAGCTATGCAAGAAGGTGAGGGTGAATGAGATAGACAATCCCTGGTTGCACAGTCCCTGGTTACCTTAGTGGGAAAGATAAGTAATTAAAAATAATTATTTTAATATGCATGAGAACTGTGAAAGGGAGAGAAGCTATAAGGAAGCAAATAAGAAGGGGGCCTACCTTCAGCTAGGGGACTAGGGAAGTCTTCCTGAAAAAGTGGACTGAAGCTGGACATGGGAAGTGGGATTAGGACTTGATAAAAGGAGAGAATTGGAGGGATGAATATTCCAGGCAGGAAACATCGTGTGAAGAGATCTAGAGGAACTGAAAGAAAACATACACACACACACACACACACACACATATATACACACACACACACACAAAACATAGTAATCAAGGTTTTAGAAGAGTCACTTTCATCTTAAGAAAAAGATATCCTATTATATATAGTTTTGTTATGCTTTTCTCATTTACTATACATCATGGAAATCAGTCCAAATCAATTGGTAAAGATCTAATTCAAATTCATCATTTTAATGACTGTGTACTATTCCATGTTGTAGTTATACTGTAATTTATTCACCTATTCACAAATGGATGGGTTTTCTTTGATTCCATCTTTTGCCACTAAAAGAATGTTGTGTAAAAACCATATTCTTATATGTACTGGAAATTTTTTGTTTCCTAGGAGCATTGTTGCTGGGCTTAAGACATGTGTAATTAAAAATCATACTCAACAGTGAAAAGCTGAAAGCTTTTCCTATAAGATCAGGACTAAGACAAGGATTTCCACTCTCACCACTTTTATTCAGTATAGTACTGGAAGCCCTAGCTAGAGTGATTAGGCAAGAAAAATAAATAAAGAAACATCTAAATTGGAAAGGAAGAAGTAAAACTATCACTATTTGCAGATGACATGATATTAGATGTAGAAAACCCTAAAGATTCCACCAAAAAAACTGTTAGAACTAATAAATGAATTCAGTAAGGTTGCAGGATACAAAATCAGTATACAAAAATCTGTTGCATTTCTGTACACTCATAATGAACTATCAGAAAGAATAATAAGAAAACAATGCCATTTACAATTGCATAAAAAAGAATAAAATATATAGGCATAAATCTAACCAGGGAGGTGAAACATTTGCACACTGAAAACAATAAGACATTAATGAAAGAAACTGAAGATGACACAAATAAATAGATATTCTGTGCTCATCAATTGGAAGAATTAATATTGTTAAAATGTCCATACTACTATAGTAGTGACTGGAGTTAGTAATACTGTATCGCATATTTGAAAATTGCTATGAGAGTAAATCTTAAAAGTTCTCATAAAAAGAAAAAAAAATTGTAGCTGTGCTTGGTGGATTTGCTGTAGTGATCATTTCACAATATATACAAATACTGAATCATTATGTTGTACACCTGAAGTTACTATAATGTTATGTCAATTATACCGCAATAAAAAATTAATATACATACAAATTGTCGTTCCCCCCCCCCCCCCCCCCCCCCCCGCCCAATGCTATTGCATTTGTATTTTCACCAATTTGGTTGAAAATCCTTTTTTATAGCATCCCTAACAGCAATAGATATCATCAACATTTTAAGCTATTGTTAATTAAGTGATTGTTACTCTATTTGTAGTTCTCTGAATTCTTTGGAGGTTAAAGCTCCTTTCATATGCATACTATATTTTACTTTCCAAACTATTACTAGCTTTTCCCTTTTGGCATAGCTGTTTTATTTCAAGAATCTTTATTTAGGATATATTTTGCCTGTTCGCAGTTATTATCTGCTTAAATTTAAATATGCATGTTGCGAGGTTAAACCTTCACTGCTGTTCCTTTCATCTTCATCTTTCCTTTTCCTGCGGTCTTTCTTATTAATTTGCTGTCTGGTTGTAGGTTTATCTCCAGTATGCTTCTCATTGGGAGTTCTGTGAATTCCTGCTTTTTGGCAAATATTTTTCCTTCAACCTGGTTGGTAAATGGCATCTTGGATGGCTTTAGGATTCTTGAGTTCTGTCCTTTTCTCTCTCCATCAGCTAATAGTGGTCTGTCATTTTCTGGATCCCTCTGTTGTGTGTAGATGAGAAGCCAAACCTTTCTGATGATTTGTTTTGAACTTTCTTTCACAAAACTCTTGTAAGAGTTTTTCCCTTTTTTCATAAGTTCAGGAATTTTACCTGCATATGCCAAATGTGTGTCCTGCTTGGAACTTAGTGAGCCCTTCAAATCTATTCTCTTCCATCAACTCAGGGACATTATTTTTCTTTTATGTGCATAATTACTCCTCTTCTCAATATGCAACTTCTCCCCCTGGAATTCCTTGAATTATGTCTCCTGGATCTATCTAGTCTCATATTTTCTCTCATAATTTCTAGCCCTTTGTAATTTTTCCGTCTTTTGTTCCACTTGATTTTCTAGGTTACTCATTTGGGTCTCATTTTTCTTTTCTTTTTTTTTTTTTTTTTAAGTTTGAAAAGCATAGGTTTTTATTCCCAAATGTCTTTTTTTTTGATATGTGGTGAAATTGAATTCTCCCCTATACTGTTATTACTATTGTTGTTGCTGCTGCTACTGCTGGTGATGGTAGCAGTAGTAATAGTAGTAATGTTTTGGTTTGGGTTGATATCTGTCTTCTTTTGAGTTCCATTTTGCTAAAAATTCTCTCTTCTGGATGTTTTAACCAAGCTTCCTCTTCCGGGTTGCTGTGTCACTCTTGGATGGGTTTATTGTTTTCTTTGCCCTGCTGCTGCGTTACTAGGACTAAACTTCTCTGCTCCTAGGTCACCTGAGCTTTAAAGGCAAACACTTGTTCAGTCTCAGAGGCAAAGAGGATTCGTTCCCAGGGAATTAGTTGTCATAGGGATGATAGGAATAAAACTTAACGTACTCATTTCTGAAAATTCAGGAGTAAGTACCAAATACATTTCCCACGTAAGTATTATTCTGGATGCGCTACTGAGACTGCAGTTAGCTTTTATCTGTGTATTACGGGCCCCTAAACAAAGCACTGACTCTGGGGACTGGTGCTAGTCCAGCCTTCACCGCTAACCATCGAGGATAGGCAGTTCCCTGACCTCAGCATGCCCCAGTTTCTTTATCTTTAACAAGGGATAATAATACTTGTCTTCCTTCCCTCACAGAGCATTGTGAGACTAAAATTAAACAACAGAACAAATTTAAAGTGGTGTGAAATATACAGTGTTGACGTTATCATAGAACATTGGCTTAGTGCATTTTAAATAGGAAAATGCAAAAATTCTTTTTTTATGTGAGGTTTCTATATTTTACAGATCTACATTCTACTGTTAAAGTCTTCTTGCATCTTTGTTTTAACCTGCAAAGGAAGAAAAAAGCTAATGCCTGATAACTTTTTACTGGATGGCAAGTACACTTTTGTATAGATTGTCCCCCAAAAGTAAAGATTATTCCCGTTTCACAGATGAGGAAACTTTAGTCATTGCCAGAGTGAGAATTTGAGCTCTTCTCTCCTGACTCCCATGACACGTTGGTACTTGTTTTGCAGTCACCCGAGCCCAGAACAGTTGCTCCCTTACTCTGATTTCCTCCGTACCCCACTGTCACTGCGCTGATGCACATTTGTTCACATTCGTATGCAAGGCTGCCTTAGAACTGCTCTCTGATTAATGTTATTATGTCTCATCTTCTCAGTCACACCCTATCTTCATTACATGTCCCACTCCCACCTCTCCTTCACAGGCAAACTTAGTGAATACATTTCTATAGTTGGTCTCTCCTTTTCTTCTTTCACTCTTTCTCCACAGGGCACTGTACATCATTTCTTTTCTACTGCTTCATTGAAACTGCTCTCTACAAGGTCACCAGTAGCCTCCATGTCCTTAAAACTAATGAACACTTTTCAGTAATTATCTTACTTCACTTTTCAGCACTATTTTATAGCATTAACCTTCTCGGACATTTCTAGGAATTCTACTCTCCTGGTTTGCCTCCTCCCTCCCTCTCCAGTAGTATTTCCCTGCCTTCTCCAAAGGCTCCTTTTCTTCTCCAATATTTTTAAATATAGCTCTTCCTCTGGGTTCTGGTTATTTGTGCTCAACTTACTCCCCCAGGGAGATCCTAGCATTGCTATCTATATGCTGATGATACTGGAATCATTTTATCCAGTCCAGACTTTTCTTTTGACCGCCAAACATGAATGGCCAAACTACTGGACATCTCTACTTAGTGGCCTCCTAGGTGCCTCAACTTCACAAGGTGTACAGTTAAACTTCCTATGTCCTTCCTATGTCCCCCTGTAAACAGAACCGCTACCTACCCAGTTGCTTAGCTCAAAAGCTTGGAAGTTTTCCTTGACTCTTCCTCATCACCCACTTTCAATCATCCCCTGAGATCCTGATCAGTAGTTGTCAGATATATTTTTGTCTCTTCATCATTATAGCCACCAGCCAGTCCAGGCAACCATTGCTTGCTTACTGCTCTTGTTTCTCTCCAATTCATTCTTCATTCAGCATCCAGAATGAGCGTCCTAAACGTCAACTCTACAGGGAACCAGCAAGCAAGTGAGGGCCTAGTTTGTTCTTTCAGATCCAGATGGAGAAAGTTAACACAAGGCTCCTTTCCATTTGGGCATATAAAGCTGGAGCCAAGGGCCAGAGATCAGAACACAGTGACTTCTCAAGAAATTGTTGCCTAAGGTTGTCAAAGGATTCCTGAGGGCAAAGGC
Source organism: Balaenoptera ricei (assembly GCF_028023285.1). Taxonomy (NCBI): domain Eukaryota; kingdom Metazoa; phylum Chordata; class Mammalia; order Artiodactyla; family Balaenopteridae; genus Balaenoptera; species Balaenoptera ricei. The sequence continues at coordinate 11,324,054 of NC_082656.1, read as the reverse complement.
GTGGTAGATTGTGAGAATCTTTCTTAAAAAAATCTGATGCTCATTCTGGTCCCTGGAGGAATGACGGGGAAGCTGAACAGGTGGTTTGAGACTGGCCTCTGAGACTGGCCACGTGTGAGCCTTTGCAGCTAAGGCAATCTGGAAACAGAGAGATTTAGTCCTGGTACCCCAACAGTAGGACATAAACCCCAGTGACAGAAGATGAACTATATAGAATGAGTTTTTCTTTCTTTTCTTTCCATTTCTCTTTCTTCAACACCGTAATATAGTGCTACAATTATTTCCAGTTCAAACCATTGTAGTAGGCTTAATTATTTCAAGCTACGGTAACAGGTTTTAGTTCTAGGTAAAGGGCATCATTTCCTATTAGACATAACGCAATAAATGCCTTTGCATATGTATCCCACCCTCACCGCCTCTCTTCTCTTCTCTCCTTACGAAGGTTGCCTCCCAGCCTCTCTAGTTCATCACTCTCTTTCTCTGAATCCCATACAGCACTCAGCTTTAGAACCACAAATTTTGGAGCTTAAAGATCTAATGATTTTCCTCTTGAAATCACCTTCTAGTCTAAAGTCATCTCAGGCCACCCACACCCCCCATAGGAACTTTAACAATGGCCTGCTTAACTAGCCTCCCAGTCTACATCCCATTCAATCTATCCCCCTCTCTGCCTCCAGAATACTCATTTTAATCTGCAGATTGGATCCTTATTGAATAATTCAACAGCTATCCTTTGTTTACAGAAAAAAGTCCAAAGGCTTAGATTGGCCAACAGAATCCTCCACCACTTCTTCTACCCACACTGCAGTCTCTCCTCCATGTTGAACTACTTGGAGTCCCAGAGTACATCATCATTGCCCCATTCATCTGCACCTTTGGATCTGCCTTTTTCTCTGTCTAGAGTTCCGTTCCACCCTCATCTTCAAAGCAAGCTCTGTTTACCGTAATGACTCAGCTCAAAGATCACCCTGAGGAGCTGTCCCAAACCTCCTGGTTAGATCTCATCATTTCATTCTTGTGTGTTTGTTTACATCTTGTTATTATCTCTAATGTTTCACTCATGACACACTATGGAATACATTTTTGTTAACATGTCTATCTCTTCAACCACATCAAATGCCCTTTGAGCCTGGTACATAGTAGATGCTCAATAAATGATTGTTTTGAAATATTATACATATATATGTATGTATGTATATACATACATACATACATACATACATATATAATAAATGAAGGAATAATGTGTGATTTGTCCCATACTCCCTTTAAGCCTATTTCCTAAATCATTGACTATGTTCTCTAAATTTGTCAAACTGAAATTAGCCTGGTATTTATAATAATGCCTTTATAGTCACTCCAAAAGGTTAGGTCTGATCAGAACAGGGAATAGAACAGAGAGAGGAAGGGAGAGGTGGGGAGAATTCCCTCAGTCTGCCTTTCTGGTGTCCCAAGTCTGCCACAAAGGAAGCCCCTTATAAAGAGTAGCCATTTGCCCACATGGGAAAAGAAAGCCTACCTCCGAGGCGTTATGCAGGTATCAGGGTGTTGCACACTGTTCCACTTCAACTGAGAAGCTGCCAGTCCGAGGTGGAGGACACTTTCCACCAGATCAAGCCATTCACATAAAGAATCCATGTCATGAAACCCAGATTCAGCCTCAAACCTGTTTGCACCTTCCACACCCCTTCTGTTTATCCCATTTATGGTTCCTGATGCTAGTTTGTGCCCTTGTGCCTGTGTCTTCTGGGGACTCAGAAGCCTGCTGCCAATTATGCTCATCTTCCTACTGTTCCCTGAGCTTAATTGGTGCCTTGTTGGCATCAGTTTCGTGGCAACCTGGGCTAGCGGTTTAATCCCTTGCTTGGTTGGCTTTACACAGGATCACCTATCTCCTTTCAAGTATAGGATCATATCACAGAGATAATTCAATGTGATCGATGTAAATCAAACAATTTCTGAGTCACTTGTGACTTGGTGTTAAGATGATTTAAGATTTGGCTTTTTTTCCCCTAAGAAATCATAGTACTATCTAGGAGCTAAGAGAAAAAAAATAAGAGGAAAGATTTAGGTTTTATTATTCCATTTATGAAGAATGATGTCCGCTGGTTAGAAAACTGCACAACTGGATAGATGTCACTTATGCCAAACAAAACATAAAAATCTAATAAAACAATTTTAGTGAAATAAGTCTTATCTTTTTAAAGATACACCTACAAAGATAACATTTAAACATTTTTAAAAGGTTCTTTACTTTTTTTCTAAGCTTTTTTTTTCTTTTTAATGCTCCATGATGACATTATTAAACTTTAGTCACAAAGAAATAGTTACCCATGGGACAGAGAATCACGTTTCGGCAATATCTTTAATTTTACATAACATGCCATACCACATGTTTCTTACATGAATATATCTTGGTGGGTTTTTATATTAAAAATTTTAAATCTCTCCAAAGAAAAACTTTCCATCTAACAAGGAGTAGTTTTAATGCTATTACAATATTTTGTATGTAAAGTAAAATTATCTAGCTTATATACTTCATCAGAAATTTAAACAAGTGCAAAGTGAGGTTTTTCGTGCTGTAGGGTATTTGAGCTTAGATAATTTTTTAAAAGTCCACAATTTGGAAAGAGGGATGCTTCCAAAAGTGATGTAATGCAGCCCATGAAAACTCCTGTCATCTTGCTTGTTTGTCCATCCACGAATAGTAGGTGTAGCTCGGAGCCTGCACAGGGTAACCATTTATTAAATGCTACTAGGGATACAGATATAAGTAAGGAAGAAAAGGTAAAGGGAGCTGTGCAATGACATAATTGTGGTCCTGATTTAGATCTGGGTATATGCCTGGCATACTTAGGTTTTCCCCAAGAAGACACTAGTTATATAGACTCTATCCAATAACTAGTTCTTAAACAGACTGTTCCCACTCTTGACACTGGTGCTTAATTTTATCTGAACATGTATCTGTGTTCCTAGGAACATAAATGCATATTAAAGGAGCAGAGAAATGCAAACATCAGCTGTGAGCAAGGCGACAAATTCACTCAGCTGTGGTTGAATATGAATTAATAAAAGGCAATATGTGATTGTCTTAATGGATTTTAGTTTGGAGAGAATTGGGTGAGTCTGTGGGAATAGCCAGATATCCTCCCCACCAGCTCCCTGGGGTCAGCACTGGACATCTTGCTGACACTGTCCACCTCTGGAATTTGGGAAAATCCCACTTAATTCACTTTTAGAAACTAAAACATCACTGACTTCCTGGCTGCTGGTTAACATCCTAATTATCAGTTAACACCTTCGGAGGGATTTGTACACTGTCATCTGGGAGAGAGACCCAGTAGGAAGGATGGCCTCCTGTCGGGTTATACATCTTGCATCTTTTACTCAATTTATCCTCACATATCATGCCCTGGAGGACAGTAACAGTATATTTTCATATTACAAATGTGGAAATTCTAAAAGGAACAGAGAAAATGACTTGTCTCATGTCACAGAACTAATTAAAGGGAGAGCTGCATCTGGGCCCTTTGTCCCTGACTCTCTGAAGCTTATGGTTTCCAATTCTGAGACCCAGCCGCTGGAGGAAGAAGAAATTCAGCCATGAAACCACACTCACTTGCTTCTTCACCTGGTAATTACTTCCTGCAAAGAAACAGGAGCTTTGAAAATATCAAAACCAGCTTCAAGAGTGGGCATGACTCAGCAGAATACAAACTAGTAAAAAAAGAAAAATGTCATTAACTGTTTCAAAATTTTAAAAGCTCACCATAAGACTGGCACTTTCAAATGTGGTCTTATTATTTCCAGGCGCTTGGCTATTTATACTGACAAAAATTGATTCTTTTTTTTTTTTAACTCATTCACAGAAATCTTCTTTCAAGTGCTTGGATTTCCATAGGAGACAAAAGGTCACATTCTTATTCATAACCAAGTTGGAAGAGATTTAGAGCTCACCTGTACTGGGAAAGATATTCCTAACTCTAATAATACATGTAACTCCTGGAAAAAGAAATGAAAGCACCTACAAAACCTCTCTAAAATGTATTGGCCTGTGTTTTTATTCCCCAACCCCTGCCCCTTTCCCCAGAGCAGATGTAACATCCTGTTAAAAAAAATCACTTGAACAATTTGAAAATCTAAAAAAAAAATCTAAAAATCACTTGAACAATTTGAAAATCTAAAGAACAATTTGAAATTAATACAAAACCAATACGTGCTTAATGTAGAAAATTTGATAAATACCAAAATATTTTTTGACAAAACCAAATCACCCTAGGATCACAATCTAAAGGTCATCATGGGGTTAAAATGAAGTGATTTTGCACACACACACACACACACACACACACACACACACACACCTAACACAGCACCTGTATATGCTGATAAATGATGGGACCACAGTGCACGTACTACAAGGGATGGCAGATATAGTGCATGTGTGTGGCTACTCTCCAGCTTTCATGCCCAGGGCAGATATTGGTGATCACAGCCTTCTTTCCTGCTCAGCCCAGACGCTATTTCAGAATACCCTTCAAGGCAACACTCCAGACACCAGTACCAAAAAATTTCAAAAGCTATCCCTGATGAATCCTGTTTTGTATCTTCATTTTTTCTCCACTAATTTTTTGGTATGAATTTTCTCAAATCATTAAGGACTACTTGAAATTTTTATATGACTGCATATTATTTCTAAACATACAATACTCTATTTAATCCTTAATGTTGAGTATGTTTTTCTATACATTTTGCTGTTACAAGTTACAAATAAAGCCGTGGTAACTATCTTTATACCTTATCTTTTCACTGAATTTCTGATTATTTCCTAGGGAAATTTTCCAAGTTTCCTTAAAAGTGGGCTCTCTGGATCAAGGACTGAAAACATTTTTATGAATTCTCATTTATTTAGCCAAACTATTTTCCAGAAAAATTGGACCACTTTTATGAGAGGGTATAAGAATTCAGTCTTAATGAACCTTCACCAACATAAAATATTTATTAACATATTTCAAAATCTTTCCTACTATGCTAAGGGGAAAATGGTGTATAGTTTAAATTTGCAATTATTTTTCTACTAATAAGGAAAATTATCTGTGTATATTTTTAGACCATATTTCTATTGGGATGATAAAGTTTTATTTAGTGATTTATATGAATTATTTGTATATTATGGATATAAATGCTTTGTGGACGATATTTCTCATTTTAATTTAGCTTACAGTGTTTCCTAATGGAAGTTTTCAATTTTTATGTAGTCACATCTGTGTATCTTTTACTTTGTGATTCCTTTATTCCTTTATGCTTAGAAAATTCTTCCCCATCCAGAGAGAAGGAAAATATTTACTTAAACTTTCTTCTAGCATTGTTTTAGTTATATAAAGAATGAAACACATCTTGATTAAGAAATAATTTTTTAAAGAAAGCTATGTTTATGCCTTGTAAAATTTGTAATCAGTAGGCCAGCCTTGGGAGAGAGTAGCCTCCTTTGTGCTATGATTTAACTGAACTGAGAAAATCTTGCTTCAAAATGGCAGTCTCCTCAACCATCATTACATTACCATAGGTTTATTCTGTGAGTCCCTGAAGGTTCTTTGCTTTTTAAAGTCCTTCTTCACTAATGAAAGGTATTATCTCAGAGTTATTAGCTAAAATCTTCATTATTGGTTAATATTCCAAAGGATTTGCTGCCCATCTCATAACTCATTACACAAGGTCTAGTGGGAATGGTACCCAGAACCTGTACTTTGGGTACAAAGGAGAGAAAGAAGAGTAAATGCTGTCGCTTGAAAACAACAAAGCTATATGCTGCTTGATTCAGATTTGCCAGGATCTGACACTAAGAGGACAGTGGCCAGAATCTGTGATGATTTAGTACACTTCTTATTCCATCCAGTTTCAGAGCATATGTGAATGGACTTTCAGTGATCCCTTTGATTCTACATTGAACATTAAATAACACATACTCCCTTAGTGTTTGATCAGTGCCAGGCTAAGGTACTTTGTGTATTTCTATCAATCATCTCACCCCCACATGCAAACTGTATTTTATTGGAGTAGAACTTGCTTACTTGTGCTTTCTGTACTTGGTGGTATCCTGTTTCATAGCAATAATAATAATAATAGTTAACTGCCATTTATTGAGTACATTGTTTGTCTGTTATTTAATCCTAACAATCACCTTAGTGAGTTAGATATTGTTATTCTGGTTCTAATATCCTGAAGCTCTATTCTCAGAGTGGTAAAAAGCCTATCTAAGAACATGTAACATTTCAAAAGGTATTTACAGAGTGACTTTGCAGTGTCTGGCACTGTTTTAATGGCATTATCACATTTAATGATCATAGAAATATTCTCAGGCCATTCTAGGAATGGAGAAACAAAGGTTAAATATCTTATGTCAGGTCACACAGAGCTGGAAGGTGGCAGATCTGGGATTTAAACGCAGGCACACAAACTCCATAGGTCCCTCCCCCTCCCTCACCAGCTGTCCTGTTAACATGTAAGTGACAGAGGTGAGATTCAACGCCAGCTCTACTGATTCCAAAGCCCATTCTCTTAAAGAGGGGAGGCTCCCAGATGTGGTTAGTAAGCAGTGATGTTTTGTAATCACTTGTGAACTGTGCTGCATCCCATTAATAATTAAAGCCAGTCATTAAGGCATTGAAGTTTGTGAGGGGGAAGGGTAAGCTGGGACGAAGTGTGAGAGTAGCACTGACATATATACACTACCAAATGTAAAATAGATAGCTAGTGGGAAGCAGCTGCATAGCACAGGGAAATCAGCTCAGTGCTTTGTGACCACCTAGAGGGGTGGGATAGGGAGGGTGCGAGGGAGATACAAAAGGGAGGGGATATGGGTATATATGTATACATATAGTTGATTCACTTTGTTATACAGCAGAAACTAACACAACATTGTAAAGCAATTCTACTCTGATGAAGATGTTTAAAAAAAAATCAAATCAATTCAAGTGAGTTAAAATTTCTTATAATGAATGTCATTTTATTCATTTTCATTCATCCCTTCTCCAATGGAAAAAGATGGAATAATTCTTTTCATAAATTCTGTGGGCCAGGAGCCAGGACAGGACAGAGCAAAGATGGCTGTCTCTGTTCCATGATGTTGGGGTCTCATCAGTTGATGGCTCCAATCTTCTACAGCATTTCCAAGTATGGTCTCCGAATCATCGCAGAACTTAGAAATGCAAATTATCTGGTCCTACCCTAGATCTACAGAATTAGAAGCTTTAGCAGTTGGGCTCCATGTTTTAACAGGGCCTTAGGTAACTCTGATGCATGCTAAAATTTGAGAACCACTGATCTAGAGGTTTCTTCTCTCACATATATGCATCTCAGCTGGATGACTCAAAAGCAGGAGTCAGTAGGGGGCTGTCAACCAGACCAGCTCTCCGTGAGCTTGGGTTTCTCACAATGTAGCACCTGGGGTCCCAGAGAGTGTCCTGAAAGGACACATCCAAAGAGCAAGAATTCAAAAGAGAACCAGGTGGAAATGGTGTGGCCTTTTCTGACCTTGCCTTCAAAATAGTGTCACTTTCCGTCTATCTATTAATTGAAGCAGTCACAAGCCTGCCCAGATTCATGGGGTGGGGACCCATCTCTTGATATAAGATGTGTCAAAAAATTTGGAGCCAATATGTTTAAACCTCCAGAGTCTGCCATCTGCCCTCTGGACTGACTGCCAAATGCAAAATACAGTCATTCACTTCCAGGCTCCCCAAAATTCGTATCGTTTTTGGTATTAGGCTCAGGCCCATGGTCCATAAATATGTGATGTGACTAGTTCATGTTGAATATTTAGGGCTGAAAATAGGTTGAGAACCACTTCTCTTAGCCATTCAATTATATTTCCCTTATGAGGATGTTATAAGATTTTTTTGAGTGTAGGACTCTGATAAATGTGATTTAAAAAATCAGTACATAGCATAAAATACATAACAGTACATAGAGTGTGTGCTCAGTGAGTTATTATTGAATAGAGTTTTAAAATTTAGAATTTGAAACTTTCCTATATTCCATTACATATGCACATGTAGTTTGATATAATATTCATTCTTCCTTTTTCTGTATTTAACACACTGTAACAATGCACAAATCTCCTATAAATCATACAAGACATGACATAGAGAAGCTATTATCCTGGATATCTCTAACACTATATTTCTTATAAATAATTTTCTCTTAGAGCCGAATGAGGCAGTGATTACTACAGTCTGGGAGAATAGAGGTTGGTGACCTCTTGACTGGATCATTTAAGCTTAGATGAAAATAACTACTCAAGTGCTTGTAGTCACATTTTCTAAAATTCTAAGTAGTAATTTAAATTTGTCTTCTCTAGGGCTCATACATGAATTTTCAGGCTTTCAGTTTTCACATCAGGTCTCAGTTTGGTTTTACAACCCAATCTAAATGAGGAGGTTTAAGAATGTTTACTAAGAGCTCAGTCCATGTGGAGGAGTTAACCTGGAGGCTTGTTGTGATAACAAAGTAAAGCTCTAGCATTTTGGTTTTTATTATTTAATGAGTTATTATATTATTATTAGCCAGTTTTTGCCTTGTAGTGAATGGGACTTTGAGTCTGAACAAAGCCTTGGTAGGTCATAACTCTGGCTTCCTCTCTGTACTCTGAAAACAATGCATCTCTATTTCTCCCCTCAATCGAACTGGACCTATCGCTTTAATTCATAACACATATGATTTCTTTTGAATTGCTAAGTTTTCTAGAAAACATATAATAGATACTTAGTTGTATATGGTTAAGAATAAGCATAAATCTTGCATCTCATGCTTTAACATGTTTACATGCATGACTAGTAAAAGGGAACATGGAGTGGCATTGGAGAAGGCATTGGGAAGTAAAATATCTTAAACAGTCCATTGAAGGATGAGAAAATTATATAGAGACTAGATTTTAATTCCAAGTATTCTACATTGCCATCATCATGGCACAGGACTTTTCAGAGAGGCTGAAGTACGAAGTACTCTGTCCAGGCTATCAGTGATTTCTACAGTAATTGCAAATGCATAGAGATTATTGTTTAAAGCATAATTCAAGCTAGTTAGTGCTCTTGCAAAGAAAGTCTTGAAGAGTGTGAAATGCTGTGGCTGTGTATAATGTTAGGTTGTGTGTTTTTGCATGTGCACAATCATATATGAACAAGTTATAAACGAAGGAGAGCGAGGCTGAATTAGGAGAGCAAACATCCTTCTAAAATGTTTCTTAATAATTTGTCGTATTGGGTCTGGACTCACATTTTCTCCTGGTCTTCAATAGTTGCCATTAACTTCTCAATTTTGTTTCTTTTATTCTTGTTCTTCAGCTTCAAATAAGTAAAGCTGTTTCTTTAAACCGATCAATTAAGTTAAGTTAAATTAAATTATCCTTTAATCCACATTTCTCCATCAAATCCATAAGGATATTACAAGAGACTTCTCAAAAGTTTTGCTGTGATAAACATATGTTCTGTAGTAGTTAGAATGCAACTTTGCGTTTGCTCTTGGACTGCAAATAATAGAAAATTTGCAACTGAATACCACTCAATTGGCTTGAATAGTAAAAATATGTATTACCTTACATAGTAAGAAGCCCAGACATAAACCAGCTTCAGGGTTGGTTAATTCAGCAGCTCATTGACATAAAGGATCTGAGTTCTTTTCATCTTTATGTCCTGCCATCTTTATTATACTGGCTCATCTTTAGGATAGTGTTCCTCTTGGTCACGAGACAGCCACAGAAGTTCCAGGAATTACACCTGGACAAAACATTCTCTACTATAAAAGGGTATCTTTTTCTGTGTCTTTTTGTTTCTTAAATCAGTGAAGAAGTTTCCAGAGTAGGCCTCTATCTTATGTTTCTTTGATCAAAATTGTACCAAATGCCCATTTCTAAGGTAGTCTGGCAAGGGGTTTCCATGATTAACATAGAGTACTCAGCATTTACTCCTCAGCTGGGAGTTAGAATATCCTTCCTAAGCACTTGACCGTAGGAAGTAGGGTGGACAAATGAAACAAACCAAATCAGGGATCTTCCAGGAAGAAAGATGTTTGGAGAGAAATGAATTTTGAGTAGATAACTAATAGGGCTTCTCAAACATGAACAAATGGTGGGTCTCCTATATAACATGATGAGGCTTGTACAATAGCATAGGTTATATCATTACTTCCCAGGAACAATAATTTTCCTAGTAGAAAATATGGTATTTCTTCCTGTTTCTACATGTCAAAAGGAATAAATATAAAACTTTTAAGAGATCATATTTCTGGGTTTTTCCAGTGTTATTTCTTTACGTACCATTTTTTTCTCTGCTAGTGATTGGTGATAGATGACTGGCTATGAGTATCAAAGATTTTTTTTTTAAGTATAGTAGAAAAATTATGTCTATAGACTTATTTTCTCATCAGTTGAGTGCTAAACTCCTTATTATGGAGCAGTACAGGCTCATAGCATGTTAGTAGTAGCAGCTACCAAGTTATTTACACATATCTCTTATCTATCAGTTTCTGCCTGTTCCTCTTAGTACAGTTCTTACACACGTCCAGCATTTAATTTGGTCAAATTTTATACTTGGGACACCAGGGTGCATATTGGAACATTTGCAATTTTTAAAATTTAGGACCAGAAGCCTTACATAAAAGGCAAAAAAAAAAAAACCCCACAAAACAAAGAACCCCAGTCAAACAAAAAGAAAGACTCCCTCTAAGTGTGGAATTTCAGACATCAGTGAGTACAGATGAGGTTGGTCTTGGTCCTTCAAATTTTATGCCATGTAGGAAGCCTCCTTCTTCATTCCCTGGGTAAGGATGACCTTGTTGAGCATAATTACACACTGACCAGGAAGGACCAAGCTTGTCCAGGGAACACTGGGGCACCACTTCAATGTCTCCTCCAAATTTTGAAAAAATAGTTCTACCATTGGAAAGTCAATACTCTAATGGAAATGAAAAAGTCTATGTGATTTCAACCTTTCATTGGAAGCTGAATTGTTGCTGATTGCTAGAAGCTGAATTCTATTTTATTTACCTAGTATTACTGTTGTTACTAGGAAACCATGCTTCATAGTTTAGCATTTTGTTGTGAAAAATAAAATGCCCAACTATTGCAAAGGTATCTTGATGTGTGATTTAGCCTTTTATTTTTAAAACATCTACACGTTTTTCAGAGAGTTATTTTATGGTGAATTGGGTGACACATATTTACTTTCTTTTCAAAATTATTTATATCAGCCTCTTTGAAGCTGATTTATATTTTACAGCTTAGCCAATTTATCTATTATTCAAAAAATATTTGCAAAACTGTTCCAGAATTGATAAACTTCTCTACTGAGTCACTGGATGGTTTAAAGGTCATTGTTATATTTCTCTCTATTTAGGCTACTGTGGAGCTGTTTGCCTGTAATCTTAAGCAAACTTTTTTGATGAAAACTGTGTGGACCCTGAACGATTTACTGTGTTAAGTGTAAAATTTATCTGTTCTATCTGATTTATATTGATTTATTATTCTTACAATACAGTATACCTTTGGGAAAGTATTTTACAAGCATGTACGAATTTCCATATCTCTGTTGAGATTTCCTATAATATTGCAGCTGAACCTGTCATATTTCAAACCTGCTCTTCAGAATGTTCAGAGGGTAAAACTACACTGGTACAGTAACAAAAATGACAGTGGTATCTTAGATTTATGTTATTCTTTCCAAAAATTTATCTCACTTGATTTTGCGCTTATAATAACACTACGTAATATGTGAAGAGATTCTATTATTCCCATTCTTCCAAGTAAACAATTGGATATTTGGACAAGTTAAGTGAAGTTTCCAGTGTCAGATGGCTGGTAAGTGGTGGAGCTGGGACTTGAACTTAGTTTTTCTGACTCTAAATCCAGTGCCGCTGTCTACTTCTATGATACTATTACTATGTGTTTCATGTATGTGTTCGCTAATCTGTATCCTCTGAATTATGGGGAAAGTGTTTCTTGTTGCAGGTGTTTTATCTGAAATATTTACTTTCAGTCAGTGACAAATGAAATAGATTCAATTCAAATATTTATTGGGTGCCTACAACTTGCCAGGTTGTATATTAGGCTCTTGTATATACATTTCACCTATACTGTCTATCTCATTTAGTACTCTTAAGGGATCTTCCAATTTCATTCCAACTCTAGGATTGTTTAATTATTGAGTGTCTGCGTGATAGACGACACATGTTTGTAGAGGCTCTAACTTCTGCAGATGATGAAGTTAGTCAGGCTTTAATGTTTATTCCGCTTGAAATTTAGGGCAGCAGCTCTAAATTTTATCATTTAAATAACCTCTTTGGAGAATTCCATTAAGATTTATAGACAGACTTTTTTCTATAAACTTGTATTTGCAATTCCTTAACTCTAATTCTCAATTTCTGTGTTTGGAATTTCATTAATCATTTAAACATAATCTGCTTGCAGTGAAGTTACAGTGGTATTGGATGCTTGTGTGTCAGTCTATGAATAAAGATCTGGAATCAGGGTTTGAATTTTGTTGTCTAGCTTTTGTTTGCCTATTTATATAGAAAGAAGTATTGATTTTTCAAAATATAAACACTGATAGTGTCTCTTCCAAATGGTTAAGGTGATTGCTTGTGATTAAGACTATTTTTTTTTTGCCTGTCAGCATACGTGCACCCACAGAAGCACACTAAAAATCTGGCAGATATATTTAAAATTTGAACTTGGTGCCTTGCTGCTAGGCTACTGAGGTATGAAGAACAGTCAGGGATTCAGAACCTTTAGTATTAGGAAAGGTAGACAGCAGAATTGAAAACATTAAAGGACATTTTTTTCAGCAGTAATAATTAGAAGCTACTTACTGTCACCATAAGTGGTCCCATTAGCTATTTAAAAAGGGGTGCTATTATAATCCCCTGCCAGTTCAGATGTGGGTGTGTGTGTATGTATGCAGAGAATGGATTACAAGTATTACAATTTGACTCCCTATACATAGATCCCATAGGAGATGGCTATCTATAACAAAACCCTAAAACATGTGGCATTGGCTTTGGGACTGGGCTGTGGTCAGAAGCCAAAAGGGCTTTGAGGAAAGTGTCAGTAAAATCTTCAAGTCTGTTGAGGAAAGTGTCAGCAGAAGTCTAAGGGGCTGGGTGGGATGGTGGTCTTTCCCAAACTGCTTATATCCAAGAAAAGAAAATTAGTTAGATTGAGTCTTCTTTTCAGTGGATAAGAGCAAAAAAATAATGTTACTCTTTGGGTTCTGAGCAAAAATATCCTTCCTTCACTGCATTTCTGATTTTGCATAGCAGTTCTTAGATTTTCAAAATAGTTTTGCTTATATGATCCTATTTTATACCTTAAGCAGCCTATTGAAGTAAGTAGATCAGCTACTGCTGCATGATCCCATTTTAAGACAAGCAGATCAAGAGGTTAAATAAGAAACACAAGCCACACAGTTATCTAAGGGCAGAGGCAGTACTAGATCGGGGTCTCTTTAGTCCTGATCCCACGGAGGATGGTTTCCCCCAGTGGGTGGTAATTTAACACTTGCTACCATTTGCACAAAGGCAGGGGTAGTCCAAAGGGCTATAACAAAACACAGGCGAAGCAGACTCCGTCTGACTGCCTCTCGGTATTTCTCTTTCAGAACACATATTTTGGGAGAAACAGAATATTGTGGTTATATTGACTTGTTTTTCTTTCCTGTCCTAGCTCTTTATATTCTGAGTATAGTTCCAAGTAAATGTTTCAGGTTCTGGAGGGTTGGTTTTTGCTCCAAGAACTTTAGTATTTGATGAGTCTGGAAACTGAGAATCTAATAAGAAACACATACAACACAAGTTGCTATTAGTTGCTTTTATACCGCTTCCCTAAAATTCATACTTAAAGGTGAATCCTAGATACAATTCACTGGTCCAATTATATGTGATGTTTCTTTTCTGAATAGAAAGGACCCACAGAAAAGGAGAGCGATAGTTTGTGGATGAGTCTTTAAAACAGGTACCTTTTGCAGGGCACCTGCTTCTTTAAGAGAGCTGTGAGAAGACTGATTACAGGCTATTTTTTTCTTTTTAAAAAGATTTTATTGACGTATAGTTGATTTACAGTGTTGTGTTAATTTCTGCTGTACAGCAAAGTGACTCAGTTTATATATATATATATATATATATATATATATATATATATATATATATTCTTTCTCATATTCTTTTCCACTATGGTTTATCACAGAATATTGAACAGAGTTCCCTGTGCTTTACAGTAGGACCTTGTTGTTTATCCATCCTATATATACTAGCTTGCACTTGCTAATCCCAAACTCCCAATCCCTACCCCCCCCACCCTCCCTCCCTCCCCCTTGGCAACCACAAGTCTGTTCTCTATGTCTGTGAGACTATTTGTGTTTTGTAGCTATGTTCATTTGTGTCATATTTTAGATTCCACGTATAAGTGATATCATATGGTATTTGTCTTTCTTTTTCTGACTTCACTTAGTATGATAATCTATAGGTCCATCCATGTTGCTGCAAATGGCATTATTTCATTTTTTATGGCTGAGTAATATCCCATTGTGTGTGTGTGTGTGTGTGTGTGTGTGTGTATCACATCTTCTTTATCCATTCATCTGTCAATGGCTATTTGGGTTGTTTCAATGTCTTGGCTATTGTAAATAGCACTGCTATGAACATAGGGGTGCATGTATCTTTTTGAATTATAGTTTTGTCTGGGTATATGCCCAGGAGTGGGATTGCTGGATCATATGGCAACTCTATTTTTACTTTTTTGAGGAACCTCCGTACTGTTTTCCATAATGGATGCACCAATTTACATTCCCACCAACAGTGTAAGAGGGTTCCCTTTCTCCACACCCTTTCCAACATTTATTATTTTTAGACTTTTTAATGATGGCCATTCTGACTGGTGTGAGGTGGTACCTCATTGTACTTTTGACTTGCATTTCTCTAATAATTAGCAATGATGAGCATCTTTTCATATGCATATTGGCCATCTGTATGTCTTCTTTGGAGAAATGTCTATTTAAGTCTTCTGCCCAATTTTCAATTGGGTTGTTTGTTTGTTTTTGTTATTGAGTTGTATGAGCTGTTTGTATATCTTGGAAATTAAGCCCTTGGCAGTCGCATCATTTGCAAATATTTTTTCGCAGTCCATAGGTTGCCTTTTCGTTTTGTTTATGGTTTCTTTTGCTGTACAGAAGCTTGTAAGTTTGATTAGGTCCCATTTGTTTATTTTTGCTTTTATTTCTATTGCTTTGAGAGACTGACCTAAGAGAACATTGGTACGATTTATGTCGGAGAATGTTTTGCCTGTGTTCTCTTTTAGGAGTTTCAGGGTGTCATGTCTTATATTTAAGTCTTTAAGACATTTTGAGTTTATTTTTGTGTATGCTGTGAGGGTGGGTTCTAACTTCATTGATTTACATGCGGCTGTCTAACTTTTCCAACACCACTTGCTGAAGAAACTATCTTTTCCCCATTGTATCAGGCTATTTTTTTTAACCTCTGAAGTAATGCAAATATGGTAATAATTATCCAAGATTTTTATCCATAATGAAAGATAATCGAGAAGTTTGAAATAAGGAAGGGTAAAAGGTAACCCCTTGAGCTTTGGATCATCAGAAAACTGCAAGATAGTTTCTGAACTATATTAATCTCCGCAGTTTTCTCCTTTACTCGAGGATTGGGCCACTGCTTCTCCAGCCTCCTGACTTCCAAGAGTGCCCCCATCCTGAGTGTTTTCCTCCAGCAACACTAGTATTGCCTATGGAGTTACTTTTATCACTTAAAAAATAAGAATTGAATCATGAATCACATTTCTGGCAGCCTTCTGTCTTAAAGAAGTAGCATCAGCAGAGCTGGTGAGCAGAGCTCTGGCCTCAGGGCAAAGGAGATACAGCAGCAATAGTTACACAGGCCTCAGAAGGGAAGCCCCATGAAATGATGGCATCTATGACAGAGCACTTTGTAAACTATAAAATCTTCTACAAATAAATTGGTCTCAAGAAGGTGTTCCCAGAGTTCAGGCAATATCTACGTCTTCTGGAGCCATCGCTTACGTATGCCAACATTGCAATGAAGATCAAATTTGAAGACAGTCACCATCAGAGATGTCAACTATATTAAATGAATTAAGTTGGTGACATTTTCCCAAAAGCACTGAAGGACAATATGCCATTCTAAGTTTATATAAGTAAAAAGTCAGTAAAGTACCTCAATCCTAAGGGAAATTTATGGAACAGTTTGCTTGCCCGTATTTTACAGAAGAAAAAAATGAGATGAAGAATGTGTGCTAGAGACTTTCATCTCCTGCCCCCCGGCCCCTGCGATGGACCTACTGTCTGTGTGACCATGCTCCCCCTGGCTGCAGGATTTGGGCCAAGGTGAACCCCTGGATCAGGACTGGTCCACTCATTGCTTGCCAGTGACCGGAGATGGGAGTGGATGGTCTGGCCTGAAAAGATGAGCTAAGACCATCTGATATTTTCTCTTTGGACAGGGAACCAAAAAAATCCAGCAGAGAGTCCCTAACTTAAGGATCTACAGGCCTAAATAGGGAGCTGCCATTTATGGTCATGTCTAAGATGGGTAAATAGAGAAGCTGAACAATACAAAGGAAAATGACAGAGGCATTCTAAGATGTGGAGAAATGGTGAGAGAAATGGAGTTTAGAAAATGACTGGCCCCCAAAGTTACCTTGGGTTCAACCCATCCTCTGGCCTGGGTGTTTTTTCTTGGTTTCCTATGATATTTCACTGAATTTAAAATAAATTCTCTTTCTTTCTTAAGAGAGATTGAGTGATTTTTGATTTACAACAGCATTAAATGGAAGAGAAAGTTTATTGCTGGAGATTATCTAGTTAATAATTGGTGCAAAAATCAGGCATACATGACCTTTCAGATCCCTCCTAGCTCAAAGCTCCGTCTTTTCTCCCAAGAAACTTTTTCAATATTTCCTAGGATCCTCCTGAAAGGCTCAAAGAGTGGGTCAGATTTTGTGGATTCCAAGCACCGTGACCTTCCATTAAAAGAGAGAGCTCGAGCAACCTTCAAATTAAGCCACGTGGGCAGCCGCCTACTTTGTTAATGAACATTGCTGTTTCATTGGTTTCAAGGTAAGTATAATTTAGATCAATGCCTTGAAGAAACCCTGTAAATTATCACTTGGAGAGCTTCTCATTCTCTTTCAAGAGCAGCCCCTATCTTCATTGTAACAACTGTGCTTTTTCTAGAGAGACTTGCCTGCAGTAACTATTCATATGTAACATCACAGTCTCCTGTATCACTTTTGTTGTAATGTAATCCAGTTGATGTTTATTCTATTTTATATTTAACTTGGGGAAACAAGGAGCAGTTGAACCACTAGAATGAATTAAGTCTATAAGAAATTTTTCATCTTCAAGAAATTTATTTTGAAGTGCATTTCTTTAGATTTCTGACATATTTGAATCAAAGATCTAAGAATACTAAAGTAACTGTCAGTTATCACTAGGCAGTACATTTAGAAATATTTTTCAATTTGTTGATCAGAAAAGAAATTTGACATACATTTAAAAACTGTCAGCTTATCATTTTGTAGTTATCACCAAGGATAAAATACACTGTAATTTTAAATGGCAGAGTTCGTTATAGAAATCAATTTTGCCATTGTCTTTTGGGTATTGCAAATACAAAGACCATATTAAAGTGAAGGATTTATATAATCTTTATGAAGAATTCTGGGATAAACCAGATTCATGAATTTGTATGACACAGACATCAGGTATGTGATGACGGAGTTTGAAGATGGATGGTAGGATCATTCTAATGCCTTTAATCACCTCTCACACCTTTCTGTCCATCAGTTTGAAAGTGGTATGGAATATGATCATCATTTATTGTGCAAGAATGGTTTAGGAATCGTAGTGACTGCATTCTCCAGTGTGTACACAGGCAGTTTCTTTTTGGATACTTAAAAGCATTAACTTAAAGTTCAATATATTAAATGTAATTTTACCTAAGTTTAAAAAAGGAAAAAGAAACTGAAGTGAAACTTAAGAATTTTCTCTGCTTCAGGTAAATATTTTCTCTTCTTCCTAAGAAGTAGTACTATTTCTGCAGAGATTCATCTGGCCTTTGGTTCAAGATAGAGGACTAAACATTCCTTTATTCACATTTCTAATTAAATTGTACAGAGATGCTAGTCAAAATACACAAAACGGAACAGAGTCATTATAGGCAGTGAAGAACGTCATGTAGGCTGGGGCATCAAAATACCAGGCAATTCAGCAGAGAATTTCTGGAAGATTGAAAATGGTGGGATTATACTGAGGAACAACCTAGACTGGAGGGCATTTCATCGCACATATGCACATAAGTCTGCAGTGGAGAGTTATCCCTTGCAGGGCAGAATGGTTCCTCATTGAGAGACTTGGAGACATCATACAGTGGGTACCAGGAGGGACCCACTGAAATGATAAGTTGAAGAGACATCTTCAGAACAGATGTGCTACTCTTACCTCCTCCATCTTTCCTTCCTACTTTCCTTCATCATCAATATACAAACAGAGTTCCTGGTGTCTGTTTATCCTCAGACTAAACTCAGAGAACTGTATGTTAAAGAAATTAATTGTTCTGTTGAGGTGTAGGATTGGTGTAGGCACAAAGGATGTAGCCCTTATCATTTTAGCCTGATCAGAGAGGCTGGGGGTTGGGTGTGGTCCAAGTATAAGCATCTGCTCTATCTCCAAGCACCCCCATGAAAGACTTTCCTGCAGCCAGCCCTCCCATTGAAGGAAACAGACCCTTGTACTTGCAGAGATATGCCATTCCAGCTGCCCTCATTCATAAATATGAATGGATATCTCAGGACTGTCAGATATTTGAGGAAATAAATAGCACAGAGGAGAAGCAGCAAAAACAAGTGGCCTAAAAAGAAACCGACAAATCTTGGACAACGAATAATTTTAAAAATCATTTACTTGATAATCATTTAACAAATGATTCCTAAATATCCAGTGTGCTCCAGAAACTGTTATAGGCACTTGGGACACATCAGTGAATGAAACAAAGATCTCTGCTTCATGGAGCTTACCTTCTAGCAGGAGAGACAGACAATAAATAAATAATAAACAAAAAGAATATGCAATTTATGTAAGATGGTAAAGATGAAAATAGAACACAAAAAACAGTGTAAAAAGGATAAAAGTATTGGTGTGGGGCAGAATGAATTATGGTTTTAAATAGAACAGTCAGAGCAGGCCTTATGGAGAAGATGCCATTTGAGCAAAGACTTGAAGGTAGTGAGGGAATCAGCCAAGATGTAAGAGCTTTCCAAGAGGAGGGAACAGCCAGTGCAAAAACTGTAACACAGGAAATCATCTAGTATCTTTCAGGTAAGCAAAAGGTGCATTGCTTCTGTTTGCAGCAGAGGACTGAGGCAGAGTAATAGGAGAAATAACCCAATCCAGACCTTGTAAGGCTTTGTAGGCTTTTACTCTGAGTGAAATGGGAAGCCCTTGCAGGAAAAGGAGCAGAGGAGTTACATGATCTGACTTCAAATTTAAAAGGATCATGCTGGCTGCTGTGGGGAGGGCGGGGCTGGAGGCAGTTAAGAGGCTGTCCCTGAAATCCAGGGGAGACATGATGATGAATGGGACTAGGGTGTTAGCAGTGGGGGCAGTGGGAAGAGACTGTATTTAGAGCATGTTTTGGAGGTAGAGAAGGCAAAGAAAAAATCATACCCTTCGTAAGAGGCTACGGTGACCTGATGGAGGAAGTCCAAGGTCAGTAACCAGGTGACATGAGCTAATAGAACAATGACAAAAACTTTATCAAAAAAATAATGAGAACCCTCACAGAGATGCAATAAGATTATAGGAAGAACATTGCTAGATATTAAAAAATAACCTCTGTAATTTCCAAAATTAAAAACAAACTGAAAAATATACAATCCATCACTGAGAGTTACAGAAGATAATAGAAAGAAATATTTTACTATGTAGAGAAAAAAAAACAAAGAAATAGAAATTAGGAGGGGCTTAGAAGATAGTTTCAAAAAGCCTAACTTGTGAATACAAAGGAGTTCAAATGGTGGAAAATATATAGATTGGGAGGGGGAGCAAACAATTAAAAAATTTCTAGAAGAAAATTTCCCTAGGCTTAAAAAAAATGAAAAAAAGACTTGATATCATATATCGAAAGGATTTACAAGGCCCATGCATAGTAAGCACACCTAGACATATCCTGATTAAATTTCTGAATTTCAGGAATCATGAGAAAATCTTTTAGAATTCTAGATTCAATGAAAGCTACTAACAAAGAAAGGACAACCAGCATCAGATTTGCATTTGCTACAATGAGAGCTGAAAGGCAGTCTTCTGGGAGAAACAGACTGCAATCTAAGCTCTAAATACATTGATAAGTTATTGCTCATCTAACAGAGCAAACAGAGTGTACCACTCATAGACACTATCTGAAAAAAATTCTTAGGAAAGAAAATTACTGAAAAAATAGAATTGATTCCACTCAATAGATTGTATAATTAAGAAAAACTGGAAGATATTAGTCATTATGGTGAAGAATGTAAATATTTCTTCTCTCAACAAGAATAAAATAAGGTCAATTGACTACCTATCCATCTAATCTATCTACCTACCTATCTATCTACCTCCTCAAAGGATAATGATCATATTACTGAAAAATAACAATGCAAGTGCTACATAAACTTTAAAACAGAAGAGACATGTAATGGAAGACTAAATGGCAGCCCCCAGCTGAAATTCTGAACTGTCTTCGCAAAATCCAGGAAGAAGTTGAGGGCAGGACTAAGGAAAGGGGATTGGAGGTGGGAAGTAAAGGCAATCTTGTTTCATTTCTGGATTTGGGGGGATGTTGGCAAATACAATATCTTGATGGAGGTAATATTATTACCTTTGTATGTCATCAGCGAATTTGAAAAGCATAGGAGAATTTCCAAATTAATGTTGGTAAGGAGAGGGGGAGGGATAAAAATAATTGACCCATACAACAAAAGTAACAAAGTGGTTGAAAGGAAACCACAAAAGCAACAAGTAAAAACATAAAGAAGATGGAAAGTAAAATGAACTATATTACTTTTCAAGAGCATTGTGAGCAAACTAAATTAACCTACCAAAAGATGGATAGCAATAAGTTGGGATAAAACAGTAAATCCAGCTATATGTTGTTTTTAAAGGACCTACCTAAATCAAAGTGACAAAGAAAGGTCAAATATAAACTCTCATTTTTAAAAAAAGATGCACTATTTCTTGCCCTTTCATTGCACCAAAGGTTTGTGCTTAACAGAATTCCCATGAGCAGTTCAAGATACCCCAGCAATAGTTCCATTTGGAGAGGAGTCCTGGGTACTAAATCTTTCTTGGGAATTCTAAACACTTAATCTGATCAGAGGGTACAGACCTGAACTGATAATTAGCCAGAGTTCCTACAGGTGAGAGAAGCAGAGTTAAACTATCTCATTTTTGTGGGGACCTTCTCTGTCAGTGGATTCCACTGATAGAGAACACTCTGCCCTGGGCTACCACCTTCATAGATTTTTCAATATAATCACAATCAGATGAGGTTTGGGAATTTGTAATTTCATAAGCTCCCTGGTGATTCAGAAATGCCGTTGGGTTTAGAAATGATTCCTCTTGGCCCAGATGCAGCCTATGTTAGTGTTGTACAATACAGTGAATATAGAACCGAAACACACCAGCCTGAACTATATATGAGTAATCTTGACAACCCTAAAATATACCCTTTGGTTTAGGCATACACAGTAGACATTGATGCATTGGCCTGGTGAGGGACTCTGGGTGTCTTTGGCCTGATGGTTGACAATTGTACCTTTGCCAACAGGATCAGGCGGCCCTTAAGGTTAGAAAGACTACTTCAGTTTCAGATAATCACTGTTAGCAGGTAGAACACCTCTATACCATGTTGATTAAATTAATTTTGCTTGCTCAATGGCAAAAATCTAGAAATAGGAAATGTGTGTTATAAGTTAATTTTTGCTATCTGTGCTAGCCAAATGACTGCTGGCATCAGTTTCTCTATTTAAGGAACCATTGCTACTTCTCAATGAGCTCCTTGACATGCTATATAAAATGCATTTTAATTATGTTTCTTTCTTTGCCCTTTGCCCTCTCAGGCTTTTTACAAAAAGCAGCAGGAGCCTCTACAAACATTTGATGTTATTTTTAAGATGCAATCCAAGAACTAGTTGGTTTGCCAGCATGCTGTAGCATTATAAAATTATACTTAGCCTGTCCAGGGATATTTTTTCAGGGAAACATCTATAGTTCAGCTGTCATTTAGTTTCAGGCTTAGAGTAATGGAAGGGATAAAATAATGCATAACTTCCTCCTATTCTCGACAGTCTTCCCCACACTTAGGTCTTGCGCTTCTAACAATGACTCTAAAACTCCCTCTGGCTTGTGAGTCCTTCAATGTCAAAAATTCTGTAACCTTCTCAAACAGCAGGTCTCCAACATTTTGTGTTTGCATCCTACTTTTGATAACTAGACTTTTTTCTTGGACACAGTGAAGAAATTTACATATTCAAAATGGGATATTTGCAAGGTATTACCTTAGTTATTTATTGTTCTCATGGAGATCAATCTTAGCATCAAAAATAGTGGGACAACCAGAAACTATGTGATGCCTGATGTGATGCAATATGAAATTCACAGCATCACCTACAAAGTATTCTTGCCAAAAATGCTTAACTGAAACTAATCAAGCTTTTAGCTCTAACTTCCAGCTTACAGAAAATACAAAGGAAAGGAAAACAAGTTAAATGATACTGTATCCTCACTTCCCGTAGTCCGTCATATAATAGTGACTTTCCCTGCAGCCTCAAATTCCTTGGCCTTATCTTTCTTCATTGTACTTGCCTGGCAAAACCCCGCTTTGGTTAAACCCAATATTCCATTCTCTGGACCAACTGCATGCCTCTGGGCAACTGTTTATGGCTGGTAGAAAGCACACAACTTTGCTGACTGATATCATTTTGAATCTCTGACCACAAACCTCAAGTGAGCCCTTGGGACTCCTTGGCAATTTCACTCTCCTCAAACCTCCAAAACCACTTTCCTCTTCCTTACTCTCAACTGATCAGCTCGCTTCTCATTTTACTGAGAAAATAAAAGCAGTCATTAGAGAACTTCCTCGTCTTCCCACCACAAAATCTATTATTCTATCTTCAGCTTTACCATAAATTCAGCCTTCTCTTTTCAAGGGTGGATAAACTTACTATGCTCCTATCTAGGGCTAACTCCTTCCTTTCATCCCCAGTCAGCACTCAGTGACTTTGTTCCTGCAACTTTCCCTCTTCTTTATCTGTCAAATTTCCCTGTAAATTGGATCAGCTGAAGAAGGCTGTAATATTTTTATCCCTTAATCCTGTTGCTGTACTTCATATCATAGCAAATTTTCAGGGAAGCTACATTCAGTGTATCAGCTTCTTAACGTCCCATTTTTCCTGCCTCACCGCCCCCCCCCCAAATTAAAGAGAATAGTATAGTGAACATCTATGTCCCCACCACCCAGCTTCAGAAGTAAAATATTACAAACACACTTAAAGCTTATTTCTGTCTCTCCTGGATCACAATCCCCTCCCTTATGCCCTACCCCAGAGGTAGCTCATGCGGCACCGGGAAAACTGGGATACTCAGTTCTCCTACTGCGGGAAACATAGTTGATAATGGTCCCAGATGATTCTCTTCTGAATTTACCACCGTATAAGTTCCCCCAGGTTTCTCCCAGTAATGACTGTACATGGGGGGGATACAGGTTCAGGCCCACTTCTCTTTGATGCAAAGACTTGCATAAAAGATGGACTGGCTTAAGGATTCCTCAATGGCCTCGCCTTGACATTCTTACATCCCTGCTGCAATGTGAATCTCTCTCACCCGATCCTTCTTCTTTCCCCCTCTCCTTTCACAGGTGCCAATCCTGCCGTGGGGTGTGAAGGGTTTTCCTGATAACTTCTGCTTCTTCCCCTTTATCCTTCCCAGCCATTTTCCCTAAAAGTTTCTTGCCATCTAATCCTCTCATGGAGTACCAAAGTAACACAGACACTAGCCTGATTTTGGTGTTTATCATTTTCATGTCTGTCTGTCTTTCTGTCTTTTATATACTCATCTATTATTGTTTTAGGTTATTAAGCTTTGTACATAGCCTTTTGTAACTTTTTTTTTTCACAATGATGTTTGTTTAATATTTATCTATGTTGAATTATGTAACTGATAATTCATTTTTACTGCTGTATTAATACATTATCTAAATATACTATAATTTATGCATTCATTCTCCTATTAATGCACATCTACGTTGTTCCAAATTTTTGCCCTTGTAATGTTGCAATGAACACTCTTTTATCTGTCTCCATTGTATACTCCTGTATTTTCTTTGTGATATACAGGAGTTAAATGCTGAGTCATAGTGTTTGTGCATCTTTGACTTGACAGGATATTGCCAAATTGATCTCAAAGTGGTTGTTTCAATTTTCACTCCTACTAGCAGCAAATGAGATGTTCTTGCTTCTCTACGTTCTTGTCATCTCTTGATATGTCAGATTTTTTGGTTTTGGCTAATGTGATAGATGAAAAGTATCTTAGTATGGTTTTAATGTACATTTCCCTGATTACTAGTGAGATAGAGCATCTTATTACATATTTACTGGCACTATGGATGTCCTTTTCTTTGAATATCTATTTAACACTTTCGCCCATTTTTCTACTAGGTTGTTTTTCTTATCGACATTGGAATTCTTTATATATTCTGGATATCAATATTTTCTCAGTTATATTCCTTGCAAATATATTATTTCAGGCTGTGACATGTCTTTTCACTTTGTTTATGGCAACTCTTGAATCACAGAAATATAAAATTTTAATGTAGTCAAATATTTCAATCTTTTCCTTTCTGGTTCTCTCTCTCTCTCTCTCTCTCCCCCTCCTTTTTTCTGATGGGTCTAGTTTCAGAAATTCTGGTCTATCTTGAGATTATAAATATATTCTCACAATTTATTCCAGAGGATTTAAAATCTGCCTTTCACATTTAGGATTTCAGTGTATCTGGAATTGATTTTTGTATATAGTTAGGTAACAATCCAATTTATTTTTTTCTAATTTGAATAACAATTAACCCAGCATTGTACGTTGAGTAGTCTATTCTTTCCTTGCTGGTCAGTGATGCCATATATCAAGTATCCATATATTTGGATGTGTTTATGAGCTCTTTATTCTGTTTTATTGATCTGTTTGTCCATTGTAGCACCATTATCACACCTTTTAAAAATTATTACAGTTTTATGAGTCTTGCCGTCTGTTTTTCTTCTTCAAAACTCCCTTGGCTCTTCTTAATTTTTGCATATCTGTGTAAGTTTAAAATCAGCTTGTGATGTTCCATGAGAAACCCTGTTGAGAATTTGGAATAGCATTGAAGTATCCAATTAATATGGAAAAAATGGACATCTTGACAAAACTGACTCTTTCTACACATGAACATGGTTTATCTCTTGATTTATTCAGGTCTTTAATTTCTTTCAATAAAGTTTTACAATTTTACTCCTAAATCCCTTATATTTTTGATGCTATTGTAAACAGCCTTAATATTTTTTCACTTTATATTTGTTTTTCTGTATAGTAACCCTACTGATTCTTGCACATTGATCCTATATCTAGCAGTATTGATCTCTCTTATTGATTATAATACTTTGACTATATATTCTTTCGGTTTTCTAGGTGGACAATTACATCATCTGTGAGTAAAGACTGTTTTATTTCTCTCTTTCTAATCCTTACACTCAAGTTAACACCTCTAGTATCAATCTCAGTTTAATGAGGCTTTTATTCTCCTCAATCCACTGAAACTTTTTTATCTGAGTCATGAATAGCCTTCATGTTACCAAATCCAGTGGTTGAATCTCAGTCCCTAGCTTACTCAAACTCTCAGTGTCAGTAACTAGGACTATGCCCCCTTTTCTGAAATACTTTCTTCACTTATCTTCTGGGACAACATCCCCTGGTTTCCTCCTACAGCCCTCGCTGCGTATTCTCGGTCTTATTTACTGGTTCTTTCTCATGTCCTAATCTGTCAATTTGGAATGATCCAGTATTGGATCCTTCAACCTCTTTCCGTTTTTCTTTACACTTGCTGGTCAGGAGATCTCATTCAGCCCACATGCTAATAACTCAAACTTCTATCTTCAGCACCAGTCTCTCTTGAATGCTACACATTTTTATCCAGTAGTCAACCCAACATTTGTACTTGGAAGTCTAATAGATATCTCTAACTCAACAAATTCAAAACATACACTTTTCCCTCTATCCCCACACTAAGACCCTTCCTAAGGATTCTTCATTTTGGTAAATATCAGCACCATTTATCTGTTGCTGGGGCCAAAACCTAAAAGTCAACTTGGATTTCTTTTTCTCTCACATCCAACATTGATTTATTTGCAAGTGCTGTGGGCTCAGTCTTAAAAATATATCATAAATCTGACCACTTCTCATCACTTCCTTTGCCCCTACCTTGGTCTGAGCGACTATCTTTTTTTTCTGAACTAATGCACTAACCACCTAGCTGATCTCCTTGTTTCCACTTTGTCCCACTTAGTCTATTTTCCATACAGCAGATGAAGTGATTTTTTTTTTAAACAGGGATACAATCTGGTATCAAACAGGGATACTTCCTTGCTCAAAACTTTCTGATGACTCCCTGTCACACTTAGAATATAATCCAATGTCTTACTTTGGCATAAAAGGTCTCACATGAACAGACCCTTGGTGACTTTCTGACCTCATTTTCTATCATCCCTACATTTATTCCATTCAAGCCATACTGTCCTATTAGCTGTTTCAAACATAACAAAGTCATGCCTACCTCAGAGCCTTTGTACTTACTATTTCCTGTGTATGGATGCTCTTTTTCTTCCAGATCTTTGCGTGAATCTCTTCCCCACTTAATTTAGACTTCTACTCAAAAATTAACTTATGAGGAGCACTTCCCGGACCACTCTCTATAAAATTCCTGCTCCCTCCCTATTTCCTCTTAACTTGCTTTATTTTGATTTTTTTCATAGTACTTACCACTCTTTGACTTTTTTTTTTGTACAGTTATGTATTGCTTGTTTCCTCAACCAGAATATAAATTCCTTGAAGGAAGATGCTTTCTATATCTATACTGCAGCATTGTTAGTGCCTAGGGAATTACCTGGAACCTAGTAGGGGTTCAATAAATGTTTATTGAATCAAAGGATAAGTGATGTCCCTTAGGACTTATAAAAATATCTACAGTTTTCTTTCTTTGTACTGGTTTGCCTTTCAGCTCTATGTCACAATTTGAATAGAACAATTTCCTGTCCCAAATATATTCATAACAAAATTCTCTCCTATTTTAGTAAACACACAATCTTCCTCTAGTCGTGATTAGATGATAACTATTATCTCTTTATTCACAGCAAGTTTTACCCTTGAAATCCAGTCTGTTGCATCATAATCCCTTTAACTCAACATTTTATTTTATATAAAGCACTTTGACTAGAAAGAAAAATAAAGTTTACATAATGGTCAAATTTGGTGGCACACAAGTGAAGGGTTGGCTGTCTAGAATGTGATCTTGGAGAAAATATTCTCTATGGTAAAGTCTAATTTCTAAGAGTGTTAAGACCACAGAACTGAGAATGAATTTTTTATAACTTAAAACCACACTGTAGAAAATAGTGAGGATGTATTTATTTTGTGGCTTTGACTTAGTTGTCTGAAGCCAGTGATCTCGGCTGACAGAAGGAAAATCTCCAGGGGGTCTCTTTGTTTTATGGATAGTCACACCCTCAGCATTGTGTCTTTGTAATCACATTGTAGTTGGCCTGTATATTTACTCACACAATGACTGAACTATGCAAAGAAAATGTAATTTGATTCCTCAACACTTTACTCCCTGAAACAGATCTAATCACTGCCATGAGTCCTTCTGTGCTGCAGGGAAAGTCTTAAACTGCCAGGAGTGATTTCTCTATGTCTTTTGGTTTAACACAATATTGTGTTTAGTGTGTGGAGCTCTGTGTGTGGAGCATGAGCTATTTTAATTTTGGGTTTTTAAAAAATATTTGTTATTAATTCCTTTCTATAAGTGATTGAAAAGGCTGCAGCTTGTAGATAAATGTTCAGACTTCTTCCCCCTGTGTGACCACATTCATGGTGGCTTTGTGCATGTCTTCGTGTCACCCCCTGGATCCCTGCTCACCTGTGCCGTGATGCTGTCCCTTGTTTCACCAGCTGCCACTTCCACTAGTGGCATCTGCTGTTGACCTTTTCCCTGGGCTCAGTGGTCCCTCTCTGCTGAAGGGCCCCAGCTGAGTTTCACGGCCTCCTTGGCCTTTCTGGTGATGATATCACTTTGTTCTTGGTGTAGCAACTCCCTCTAGGAAGTTTCGTGGTCTGATTCTCCACCGCTTTGCGGGAACTTAGTCTTTCCCACGCTGCGTGGAAGCCAAACACAGCCCAGGGACATTAACTCAGATTTTCAGCTTAACTCTGCTTCACGACCACTGCCAGCTCCTGGGGCAGCCTCCAGGAGGTGGGTGCTGAGGGCACTAGAGAAGCAGTCCCTTTTCTAAGGCTACAAACGTAGTATGGGGAAAATAATCTCTGTGCTTTTGGCTTTCCCGTGGGGATCTCACTGGCTTCTTGACTCAGGCTGGGGTGTGGGGAGACAGGAGCGGAAAGTTGAGGGGGAACTCCTGACAATCATGTGACTGCTTTCCTCCCTCTCCATCTCTTTCTTCCCCTTTCCACACACTCCTTGGGTTCCTCTCCTTTTTCTTTCTGACAGTGGCTTTCTCTATATCATAACTTCTTCTTTCTTGTGGTGAACTTACCCTGCTATCTGCCTTTGGGCCACAGTAGTAGGTAGAATTCATGAAGAGATTTCTGATTATAGGAGATCCAAAAATCTTACCTATGTTACATATGAAAACAATATAGGTTTAAATTTTTAATTAAACCTATTGTTTTTATTAAAATAGCATGCCAGGTGTATTGAAGATTTAGCCTCTACCCTATATAAGCTGAGGCTACTAACATTGCATTAAAAGGCTGTTGTGAGACTTTGAACGAAAAAAGCAGTGGACAGATAGGAGAAGGCTTGCTTCATAGAAATTGGCTCAGAACTGCCTCTCTGTCTCTCCCTAGGAGAGTAATATAGTGTTATTATTTTTTCCTAGAGCATGAATTGTTTTAATTATGGATGTTTTAAAAATGTTTGTTATTAATCCCTTTCTATAAATGATTTAAAAGGCTGCCTCTCTTCTCTGTGCACTTAGTTAAAAGCTTTTCATCCTTAATGTAGTCTCTCCAGAAGGAAATGTTTGAAAGGAGAACCATGTGCCAGAGATGCCAAGAAGCTATTACTGGTTAAGTAAAGTGATACTCAGTGTGATTAAGACCCACCATCTCACCAATCGCCACAATTCTTTATCAGTTAGGAAGAAAATGTCTTATTTTTCAATATGGAAAAAGATGAGAGAGAAGTTATTTACTTTTCTTAAAATCAAAGCAAATTGAATATTAGAACAGAGCCAGTCTTCGCTGACTTGTAATCTGGTCCTCTGGGACTTTACTTCTATAGGAAAAGTCTTGAATTTGGCCCATGTTTGAACTAAATAGCAAAGAAGATAATTTTAATTATTTTATAATTTAGGGCTGGGTAATGCTTATTTTGATTTTGATTCAATGAAAGTGAAGAATATCTGAAACTATTACGAAGAAGTAGTGCTAGACACAATTTCCCAGGCTTGTACTTACCCACATCCCCAGGCATTTAGTTAAAAGCATTTCAGACTTAAGGTAAGCTATAGAAGAAAATGCTGGAAAGAAGAATTGTGTACAGGAGGTGCCATAAAGTTATTGGTAAGGAATAGCTCCAGGAAAATTGAAAGTAGGCTTTTAGAGGGTGTAGAGTTTGGGAGAAGCAGTGAATGTATTTGCTCTCTCTTAGTTGAAAACAGTCAATGCTAAACTCTGAGAGTCCCTAAGTGATTTGATTTTTCTGCTTAGTGGGAATAAATAGGGTTAGGAGGACAATTGCTGTGCCTCTCTAATTCTTTAGGGAAAGAATGCTTAACTCTATATTTTGAAGGTAGGGCAGATATTGAGATAAAGATTGTGTTGGTGCCTCTCGTGCAGCATGGAGCAGAGGGTGAATTCCAATGACGAGGGTGGGTTACTCAGTTAGAATAATTCAATATTTATTCATTAGTCAATCATGTGTTCATTCCTTCAACAGACACCATGCTAAGTGCTGAGGATATCAAATAAGACACAAGCTCTTCCTCTGAGGATGAGTTTCTGTGTGTGCAAAGATTATCTGGAAAGGGGGAAGTTAGTGCATTAAAAGAGGACATCACTGATTTGAAATCTTATAGCAACACCTGTGGCCTCTGTTTGTATAGATAGGATTTTTGGTAAATTAGGAGGGAAATCTAGACCCTTTTGACCAATCCAAGGGGTATGGTAGGTACCCTCATGGTCCAAAAGAGAACACCTCCAAGCTGAAGATGAATCAGGTAAACAGAGAACAACATGAGTAGTCATGTGACCTGAATTCACACTTGAACTGGAGTAACTTCTTGGAGAAAAGAGAGCAGAACATACCCTGGAGTGACAATTCCAGCAGACTTCTGGCTTGTGGGAGAACTTAGTTTTAAAATATTTCTCGTACTGGGACTTCCCTGGTGGTCCAGTGGTAAAGAATCCACCTTACAATTCAGGGGGGCAGGTTCGATCCCTGATCTGGGAACTAAGATCCTACATGCCTCGGGGCAACTAAGCCCACGCTCTGCAACTACTGAGCTTGCGCACCTCAACTAGAGAGCCTGTGTGCAGCAAACTACAGAGCCCACGCGCCCTGGAGCCTGCATGCCACAACTAGAGAAGAGTAAACCGGCATGCCACAACTAGAGAGAAGCCCGCGCCTCGTGCCCGCTCACTGCAACAAAAAGATCCTGCATGCCTCAGCGATGATCTCGCGCGCCGCAACTAACACCTGACACAGCCAAAAAATAAATATAAATAAATAAATAAATAATAAATAAATAAATCTTTAAAAAAAGAAATAAAATATTTCTCATACTAAGCCAGCAAGTGATAAAGAAGGACACTTATTCCAGTACATTGGGGAACATTAGGTGGTTATAAGTATCTACAGAAAATATATAATATTTATTTCATTTTTAGTCCTAGTAAAAACATCCTTCTGTAACTTCCTTTGGTTTCTGAGTAGCAGCTTGGGCAAAAGCCAAGTATGACACTGCTATACACATGCAACAGAATTTTATTTGGAAAAACCATGAATGTGGACTATCAATAAAATATCATAAATTTCTTATTCATCCATCCATCCATCTATCTAGTCATCAATTCATTGATAAAATATTTATCAAGCACCTCTTCCATTTCAGGCATTTTGCCTACCACTGGAGATACAGCAGTGAACAAGATAGACACACCCTATCTTAGGAAGTATATGGTATTGCTTCCTTAACTATTGAATTAAGTAAGATTGAAGAAGAAAAATACATGGAATCCCTTTCTCTCAAGGTCCATCTACTGGGGTGTATATAGAAGTAGGGCTATACTATTCACAAAAGATTGTTTCTCTTTGCCCTGCCCCAGCCTGCTTTGTGAGAACTCACAGTCATCTCCTAAAAGTTCTGCACAACCTCAGGGGTATCTTCCGTCTGTTCCACATGAAATTTACAGTTTCCCCCTCTTCTCCAGATTATTGTGACAGTCTTTTATTTCTGCTAAAGTTAATAGTAGCAGCTCTGTTGCCTGTCATTTTCCTCATACCTCCAATAACTACCCACCTTTCTCTCTTCTACCATTTTCTTCTTATTTTTCTGAGAAAGTAGAAGCCATCGTAAGACAACTCCTTCATCTTTCCAAATCCAAATCTACCAGTCTCTTAGCCATGTTATAATGGATGGAATCCCCTGTTTCTAAAAACAGCTTCTCCACGTGAGCTCTAGATCCTACCTTCCCATCTCTCTTCATCTACTCAGGGACTTGGCTCCAGTAATAATCCCTTCTCTCTCCTGTAATTATCTCTCTCTCCCAGATCATTCCCATCAGTACGGAAGCATACTGCATGTAAAGTACTCAGGGCAGAGCCTTGTACAACAAAGGCTCAGTACATATCATCTGTTAGTATTATTATTACTGTCATCTTCTTCTTCTTCAGGATCATCCACACTGAGCTTTGTCATAGTGATAAGTATCAGGCCTTCCATATTCAAGTCTTGAAAAACTCCACTCCAAAGATTGTCACCAGGACCAACATTTAGGCACTCAAGGATTATGAGGATAAGAAATGGGGTCTTAATATTTTCTTCCTTTTTGTAAAAAAAGATAGGAAGACAGAATGAGCTAACACCACGAGATGAGTATGCTCACATGGTGGTTAATGGGGATAGTCAAACAGAAAAGGTGTAATTTAAAGTGTTGCCACATGACAGCTTATTTGGAGGAATCTCAAAAGTGCAAGTAGGAAAACAGCTCAAAAAATCCTTAGTTCAATAGAAAGAGGGGTGATTAGTTAATATGGCCATTAACTATTGAGTGAGGGGATAAATATAGGGCATGACTTTTCAAGGAGTTACTCTAAATGACAAGAACACACAGAATTATTTTTTATATAGCAAGGAGATTTATTAGTGGGTTCTTATTGTTATTTACATTGTTGATCCTTAAAAAATTAACTGTTCTGGAGAAAGATAATTTCTTTTCCATGATTTATATTTCATTTTTATTTGAAAGTTTTATCTTCAAAGACTCCTGGTGCTCATATGTTGAAAGCTTTGGAACCCACATGGAACAAGTTAGAAGGTACGCTGAAACTTTATACAGTGGGAAGAAGGATATAGACTAGGAACCCACAAGACTGGAACGCTGAGAACTCACCCAGTAGCAAGACTGACTCCTATAGTGGACATTTTTATTTTTGCAGCTCAGTGTCTCACCCTTCTGGTGGTAACAGCATCCCAACTGTGCTTTGGAGAATCACTCCTCTTCCATTGGATGTAGTCAATAGTGGTACCTGTCTTCCTCTGGCCAGTGGGTGGGCACATGCCCCAAGCTTGGCCAACCTCATGCCTTTTCTCTGGAACTGAAGTCTTGCAGAATGTGTTCAAAGTAGATTCATTCCAGTGATGGCCTCCTGGAGAGCGTGTCCCTTCATTCCTGTTGCCTCAGTGCCCAGAACGGCTCTGGTTTCTGGTCTCTCTGAACTTTGGCTCTTTAGATTTTCCTTTAACTCTGTGACCTCAACTTCTTTCCAATGCGTTTTCTTTTTTTTTCCGTTAAAGATGCTCGAAATGATTTGTGTTGCTTGCAACAAAAGAACACTTACTGATATATGTCCTCACCCCAGGTGAGGAGACAACTAGCAGTGCCTCCTGTATCACAATGCTTGTGGGGGTGTGGCTGGCTACCTTCCTCATCAGATGGTGTTTGTTTTCTGGGGTCCAATTTGAGAGGTGAAACTAGATGCAATTTTTATGAATTCTGTCTGAGTTGGAAGATGGACCCATCCTGTAAGGGAAGTAACCTGGAAACAGGCACTTTGATCTTTGGGAAGAGTGGGAATGAGTGCGGGAGAACTTGGCAAGAGCTAAAAGCAGGGGATCAGGGTCCTGGACACACCGTTTGGAATTCAGGAGAGTGCTTCAGTCTCACTAGAAAATGAAACTCACTCCTAAAACCAAGGCAACAACAAAAAAATGAATAGTGATGGAGATAACATTACAGCTTGGGAGGCATAATTGCTAGGGCCCCCTCAGGCTCAATTCAAGTATGAACCAGCTGGGGATAATGGGTACCTAGCTGAATGATTTAAAGGAGTCGCCTAAAACTGGGTTCGAAACCTGCATTGAAAAATTGTGTTCTTCCTCTGGTAGTGATGAGACTGTAGAGAATTTCTTTATGGGTGAGATAAATGTCTCTTCCTCTGAGATGTTTTCCCCATCATTTCCCCTTTTTTATCTCTCCACCGTATGTTGGTCTTGATGCTCCTACCGTGTGTCCCAGTGGTAACCTCTATTTGACCTGTCATGTTATTTATTTGTCTCCCCAACCAGACTGTCTGCTTCACAAAAGAACAACTGTTTCCTTCCTTCTTCACCTTCGTATCCTCAGTGTCAAGCATAGTGCCTGACACTTAATAAAAATGTGTTGAATAATGAATAAGCAAAAAGGAAGTTAAGGAGTTTATCAGAGACGTAGAAGGAGATTCTGTGAAAAGCAAGGCAATGAAAAGTCCTTTTTACTTCTTGTAGTATTATATTAAGTAATGTATTTACAGAGTACTTTATCTGAGGTCAATTCTAAATGATAAAAATGAGGTCCCCTGACAGTAATTATGGGATTTTTAATAATATAGTAAAACTTCTCTAAAGCATGTTAAATCTTTTCATGCAGCGTATTCTTTTTTATTTTACCAGACAAATCAGTTAATATATGTAGGAAAATATTTTGCTTCACAATGACATATGACAATTTTAATAGCACCTATTAAAGTGCTTTACACATAATAGTTGTTCAGCACCTATTTGTTGACAGAGCAAATATATTCAGCAAAATTGGCCTCTTTTTATAAAACAGTTTTACGTCTAAGAATATCTATTCACTATTTACTTCTATAATAGCTCACATTGCAGCAAAAGATTAAATGAGAATAAAAAAGAAAATATTCTCTATCTTTTCCTGATACAAACTTTGTGTCATAACTTATTCTTGCTCTTCCAACCAGTGAGGTCTGGACTTTAAACTGAGTTGCAACACATCTTGTCACCTGACACACAAGAAAACCTTTGATAAATCTTAATTGCACACATAAACTGCATTAAAATCTTAATTCTGCATGAAAGAATAGCTCCATTTACCTAATGAGAGTCACTTTCTTCTTCTTGCTGGAAAATAAAAGCTTGTGATATTTGAAAAGGTAGACTTTGCCAATGGACTACTGTCTCTATAAATCATCATAGACAGTGATTCCTTGAAAAACAGGTTTCATGTAATATTTATGTAAGCTGCACATGACCTTGAATGAAAGCAAGAGTTAGAAGAAAGTGTTCTTACTGTTCAACAGAACACTCCTCTCTTCTGTCAAATGTTACTTACTCAGGTCATATGCAAATTTTTTTGAACTGAACAAAGGTTGTTTATTTTAAAGCTAAGCTATAGGGAAGTATGGCATTTCTTTTTAGAATCAATACTATTTTATCTTGTACTCATAGAAAATCTCTTTTAAAAAGCAAAGAGGAATACCAGCAGCAAAGCTGGATACAGAATGAATGTGGGTAAGTAAAGCATTAAAATGTCCTCTAACCATTCATGGCATTGATTCTGGAGAGAATCATGAAAGCAGATGGAAAAGATCAGATGTCTGGTTGGTACGGTACAGGTTGCTGTGTTTGATAAACATGTACCCTTATCCAATTTTGCAGCTCCAAAGAAAATCTGTATGGTAAGGATAGGCAGTGATACTGGTTCTAGCCTGGCCTGTAGAATTTATTACCTGTAAGACCTTTGGCAATTCATTTAACTTCTCTGAACTTTTCATTGCCCATAAAATGAAGTAGAGAATCGTTATCTGGGTTGCCTGCATTGTAAGGCTTCTACTACCTTTCCTTCTTACCACTCCCTTCCTAAGTTCCAGCACTCTAAGTTCCAGTCATATTCAACTCCACATCATCTCCTTTTATTTTCTTGATAAGCCTATCTGAAATGATCTTGTTCATGTGTTTGTATTCCTTCACTAGAATTTAAGTTTCATGATATGAGGGATATTTGGTATTATTTTTTTACCATATACGAAGCACTAGAACAATTAACTGGTACATAAAAATAATTGGTGAATGACTTCTAGATATATACCCAGAAGAATGTAATGCAGGGACTCAAACCGTTACTTGTATGCCCATGTTCATAGCAGCATTATTCCCAGTAGCCAAAAGGTGAAAGCAACCCATGTGTCTATCAACCAATGAGTGGATAAACAAAATGTGGTCTATACATACAAAGGAATATTATTCAGCCCTAAAAAGGAAGGAAAATGTGACACATGCTACCATATGGATGGACCTTGAGGACATTGTACTAAGTGAAGTAAACCAGACACAAAAGAACAAGTCCTGTATGATTCCATTTATGTAAGGTTCCTAGAGCAGTCAAATTCATAGAGACAGAGCGTAGAATGGTGGTGGCCACGGGCTGGGCGGAGGGAAAATGGGGAGTTAGTGTTTAATGGGTACAGAGTTATAGTCTGGAATGATGAAGAGATTCTGGAGATGGATGGTAGTGATCGTTGCACAACAATGTGAAAGTACTTAATGTCACTGAACTGTACACTTAAAAGTGGTTAAAATGGTAAATTTTACATTATGTATATTTTACGACAATTAAAAAATATCAGTGAACCAGTCAGTGTGGAGGTCCTTCCAACAAGTGGTTCTCACTCTTGGAACACTGTCCTCTGTCATTCCTCCACCCCTGCCATATCCTCCCCTTCTGTCTCCACCTACCAACTCTTTGTTATATATTAGCTCAGCCTAGATCAAGTTTTCTCAACTGCAGCACTGTTGACATTTGGGACTGAATAATCTGTTTCACAGGGACTATCCTGTGGGTGAGACTTGGAAAGAGGTTTAGCAGCATCTCTGGCTTCTAGCCACTAGAAGCCAATAGCACCTCCCACCGTCCAAAAATTGGAAATCAAATACGTCTCCAGATATTAGGAAGTGTCGCAAAGTTGGGGATCCAGGTAAAATTGCCAATGGTTGAGAACCACTGGTTTAGATGTTACTCTCACTTTCTCTGCAAGTCTGAGCTAAGAGCTGCTTTTGTGCACCTTTTCAAACTTGATGCTGCTATCCTACTCTATACCACTCTATTCTACTCTATACTTTCCTATCATGACATTGATTACACTCTTATTACACTATCTCTACACTATCTAGAGATAACTGTAACTATGGTAACTATCGTACCTAACACAGTAGCTGGCATGTAGTAGGTGCTCAATATATACTTTTGATTTGAATTCAGTTTCCTCATCGTCAAAACGGAGATGCCTGATTGTTTCCCAGAAATGTTGTGAATATTGTTTAATAAGAGAAACTTTAAAAAAATTATAAGGTATTATCTAGAAATGAATTCACAGTATTATTGCTATAATAAAATCTTCACCTGGCTCTTATCTACCAGAGTTTCATCCTCCTAACCTCTTAACGCTTCCTACAGTACTTTGTTTAACAAAGTACTATATCATACATAGCTCACGTGTATCATTCAATAAGTCAGTGGCTGAATTGGGATAGAGTAAGTTCTATAACTAAGTGTAATTTTATCTTTAGAAACTCAGTCTGAGTATCTAAAAGCCATGCATTGGAAACTCACTAGAAGATTGCTAATTTGGGGCTTGATCTTTGGAAAACAAAAACTTAAACACAGGTTTAAAAAATAGTTTATTTAGCCTTGTGAATTTTTACAAAAGAGTTCTATAGCTAATATGCCTAAAATAGATAGCTTAATTGCTGTCATCAATGTGCTATAAAGATTCCAAGTTCAGAAAGAAATCAAAGTTATGTTTAATTTATCTATTCTGACAGAAATAACTTGGAATTATGGTTTCACATTTGAAAGCAACTTTTATCGTTGTCGTTGTTAGTCAGAGTCAGTATGTGTTGTTATAATCAGAGGGTTCATGTTCCTGTACAAATAAAAGAATGCAGTATATTTCAAATCACAAGCTAAACTGGAAGAAACATATAGGTAGTATGAACATTAGAAAAATTTAGAAGCAGACGATATACTAAAGACAGAGCAAAATAACTGCCTGAAAAGAAGTAAATAATACTTTTGAAGAAATAATGGTACATTTTGTTAATTTAAAAGTTACATTTGAATGACTTAAACAGTAGAATATGGAGGAATTAAGATGATAATTATGATCCTTACATTTCTTCCTTCTATCTGTTCATTCCTCCTCATCATTTA
The DNA here is from genome assembly GCF_028023285.1 of Balaenoptera ricei. Lineage (NCBI taxonomy): Eukaryota > Metazoa > Chordata > Mammalia > Artiodactyla > Balaenopteridae > Balaenoptera > Balaenoptera ricei. The sequence continues at coordinate 11,285,976 of NC_082656.1, read as the reverse complement.
TTAGGCATTTAATGGAGGAGGAACTGCAAAGTGGTTCACTCACCACCCACTCCAGCTCCCTTTTAGCATGACTTCCTGAACTATTAAAGCAGGAAGGTTGAAATTACATTTCCCAGACCCCTCTGCAGCTAGGATTCCACATGTGAGCTGTGTTTCCTCAAGCGTATATAACCTGTGTGAAGAGTGTCTCAGCATATGGCTTACAGGCTCTGCGTGATGTGATGGCCACTTCTGGAGTTGTGCAGAGTATCATCCTTTTGTAAGTGAGACTTGGAAGGAAGGAGTAATGAGTGGTTGGTGTAAATATGCAGGGAGATAGAATCTTCTGGCAAGTAGGGTGGTGCAATGTTTGATTCTCCTGCAGAAGCTTTGATAAAGGGACTAGTGGTCTTATCATTGGTGAGAGTGAGATTTCAGCGAGGAGAGTCCCTTAGACAGGCACTGAGTGTTCTAGGGCCTGAGAGTTGTTGGTTGAGTAACAGCCAAGCTGCACAACCTGCCTCTCCTAGAAATTTTGTTAGCTGCCTTACACCTCACAATAACTCCCTTTTTGCATAAACCAGCTAAATTGGATTATGTGTCCAGAAACTATGGAATCTGATAGACAACATCTATGATAGGTACTGTAGATAGAAAAGTGGATTTATGCCCAAATCTTCATTCATGCTCACTGATATTCATCCTGAAGGGCTTTGAAGTCTTATGGAGGGGGTGAAAATAGGCATGTAAATAACAGTAAAATGTATTTTTTTATTAATTTATTATTTAAAAAAAACTTTAAAAAATGCAATATTAAAAGTTACTTTCTATTTACAGTTATTACAAAATATTGGCTACATTTTCAGTGTAGTATGATACATCCTTGAGCCTATCTTACACCCAATAGCTTGTACCTCCCACTCCCCCATCCCTATATTGCCCCTCTCCACTGTAACCACTAGTTTGTTCTCTATATCTGTGAGTCTGCTTCTTTTTTGTTATACTCACTAGTTTGTTGTGTTTTTTAGATTCCACATATAAGTGATATCATACAGTATTTTCTTTCTTTGTCTGACTTACTTCACTTAGCATAATGCCCTTCAAGTCCATCCATGTTGCTGCAAATGGCAAAATTTTGTTCTTTTTAATGGCTGAGTAGTAGTCCATTGTGTGTGTGTGTATATATATATATATATATATGTATGTATATGTGTGTGTATATATATATACATATATATATGCCAAAACTTCTTTATCCATTCATCTGTTAATGAACACTTAGGTTGCTTCTGTATCTCGGCAATTGTAAATAATGCTGCCGTGAACATTGGGGTGTGTGTATCTTTTTGAATTAGTGTTTTGTTTTGTGTTTTTCGGATATATACCCAGGAGTGGAATTGCTGGGTCATATGATAGTTTTATCTTTAGTTTTTTGAGGAACCTCCATCCTGTTCTCCACAGAGGCTGCACCAATTTACACCCCCACCAGGAGTGCACCAGTGTTCCCTTTTCTCCGTAGCCTCGCCAACGTTCGTTATTTGTGTTCTTTTGATGATAGCCGTTCTGACAGGTGTGAGATGATATCTCATGTGGTTTTGATTTGCATTCCTCTGATGATTAGTGATGAAATAACAGTAAAATTTAATAAATGTTGTTGTAGGCTTGAAATACAGAATGAGGAGCACAAAAAAAGGACAGTGGCTTAGAAGAGTAATTGGCTGAGAAGGGTCATTGGACCAAGGAAGGTTTCATAGAAAAGTTATCATTAGATCTTTAAGAATGAATTTTTCTTCACATCAGGTGAAGAAAATGGGAAGGATATTTCAAGAAGAAGGAACAGGATGTTCAAAGTTATGGAGTGATGAAACAGCATGGGACATTCAGCATAGTATTATAGAAATTTTGTTATGTAAGGAGAGTATATAATTGATGTCAGGGAGATGAACCTAGGAAAAAAGGTGGGACCTTGTATGCCAGACTTAGGAGTTTGGCTTTGAGGATTTTGAGCAAGGGGATAGCATATATTTCAGGAAGATTACTTGGGCAGCCGTGTGTAGAATAGATTGGGTGGGGGGCGGTCACTATTAGAGACAGGATACAGGGAAGATTTAAGTTGCTGCTGCAGTAACATAGGGGAGAAATGGTGAGACTGTGGCACACGGAAAGGAGAGGAACAGATGGATTAGAGAGATATTGTAGTTGCTGACCCACAGCAGGAACCCAATAAACATTAGTTGAATGGGATACAAGGCGGGAAAATTGAACAGAACTAAAAAATTCTTGGCTTGGGTGAATAAGAGGAAGGGAACAGGCTTTTCAGTAAATGCACAGAGAGTATGCCGTTGGTGCTGTTAGTCTCTACCTTATTCGAAAGGAGAAAAAGTGTGATAATCATATTATAAAATATTCACTCACTTTTTTCCATCCATCCATTCACTCATTCATTCAATAAATATTTGTTGAGTTCTGTTGATGTGGTACACACCGGGCTAGGCACTGTGGATTCCATATTGAGTTAGCCAGTCTAAGGGAGATGGCAGACATAGAGCAAATAATGATAGAATAATTAATTACAGTCAGGAGGAGCATTCTGAAGGATAAACTGGGGTATTATATGATAGGGAAGGTTTAGGGATACATGAGCCACAGGGGAGGTGCTGTGGAATAGTGAGCATTATTCGTGTAGTGAGACTAAACCTGTTTTTCCAGAGGATTGCATCTTTAAAAATGTATCATTCCATCCAGACTTCATAAAGGCTGTTGTTCTTATGTCTTTAAGGCTATGGTGTCATTGTTGGAAAGCTTTCTCTATGCAGAGCAAATCTACCCATTCATTCTCTCTTCTGCCACTATCACTGGAGAACTTTTCTGATTAATTATTAACTAGCAAATGTATCTCTAGAGCACCGCACTAAGTGGTAACATATTAATGAAGATGAATTTGAGGTCCTATTCACCCTTCTTGAGGGAAGTAAGCTGGACTATGCCGACAATCGATCTCATTAATCACTTTCTGTTAGATTCACTGTGCGATTTAGTTTGTCTTTTGGGGGGGATTCTTTTCTCCATTTGAAAATAGATATTTTCTGCAAATAAAGGAAATGCCTGTGCAATTTACAGTGAAACTACCCACGCTAATTTATAGAGGAAGGCTGCATGGTTACTAGGAAGAACATATATGGGTTGGTAGACCAATATAAGTCATATATTGGTCTTGGCTATCACTTCACAAATGACACAGTCTGTCTCTAGGTATATCAAATTAATTGAAGAAAGTTGAAATAAAGTACAGTGTTTAATTGGTCTAAAGCAGTGTTTTCCAAACTACAGATTGGAACTCATTTGTGGCTTGTGAAATCAGTTTAGTGTGTTGTGACCAGCATTTTTAAAAAGAGGAAATAGAATTGGAAAAGTAGTAAAAATAGCAGAGAATATTGCATATAGACAGAGTAAGTAATGGTTTGTAAAACTTCCATTTCATATGTATCTACATATGTTATATACAGTTGTCCTTTGGTATTTGCAGGGGATTGGCTACAGGACCCCTCTGGATACCAAAATATGCAGATGCTTAAGTCCCTCACAGTTGGTTTCTGTATTTGTGGATGCAGAATCCGTGGATATGGAGGGCTGATTGTACGTTATATTGTATATATGTATGTAACATGCAATATGTATATATGTAAACTTATTTAGGTGTGTAGATACTAGGTGAATACATAAAACATCAAAGAAGTTTCAAAGCCATAGATCTGGAAAAAGAGTTCTAGATAAAGACCTCTTCAGTCAGAACTTCCATTAATATACCTATCCCAAATTACTTTCTTATTGCTTAAAGCACATTGAAAACCATTGAAACTACTGGGATGAAGAATTATTAATACATTTTAGCTCTGAATGAATGCTGGGTAAAACAGGGAAGTAAAGGTACTCTTGGTTTGGTAAATAGATACATATTTCATATACTAAATAAAGGTGTTCTAAACTTTCAAGGTTTACTAATTTTGTTATTTAGAATTTAAGGAATTCTGTATCAAATATGTGAGAGAGATTGACTCATTTTCCTAAGTACATTAAATATAGTAACCTGGAGAGATTAGAGATTCAGACATTAAGTTATTTTTTTATACCTGACACAGATTGGTTTGTGATCTATGAATATTCATCATGAATGCCTTCCTTCTGACCCACATTTAATCATTTATAAATAGAAATACTATTATTTATTTATGGTATTTTGTAAATAGTAATTTCTTTAATATAACATATTGGGATTACAGTTTTCAAGGCATAATTATTGGCATTCTTTTCCATTTCTACATTATGTAGAAATAATAAAGCTATGGATAACGTTCTATTCTATATCACTATGGCCATTCTCCAAAGACTCCTGCTTTTGATTTTGTACAGAAATTTATTTCATTACTTTGTAACATCAGTCTCATCATTTTCACTCTTCACTGCTGGGTCTCAAATTCAGCCTTCCGGGCTTCCCTGGTGGCGCAGTGGTTGAGAATCTGCCTGCCAATGCAGGGGACACGGGTTCGAGCCCTGGTCTGGGAAGATCCCACATGCCGCGGAGCAACTGGGCCCGTGAGCCACAACTACTGAGCCTGCGCGTCTGGAGCCTGTGCTCCGCAACAAGAGAGGCCGCGATAGTGAGAGGCCCGCGCGCCGCGATGAAGAGTGGCCCCCACTTGCCGCAACTAGAGAAAGTCCTCGCACATAAACGAAGACCCAACACAGCCATAAATAAATAAATAAATAAATTTTAAAAAAAGAAGTAAAAAAAATAGATGTCCACTAAAAAAAAAGATTGAATGAAGAATCTAAGGGTTCTTTCAAAAAAAAAAAAAAAATTCAGCCTTCCAAGACAACAATTAAGCCTGATAAAGAAGTGGCTATTTCTATATAAAAGCCCAGGATTTTTTTCTATTCCATAGTATACAGATGCTGTCCATTTCATGCCTTCCTACACTCCCATTTATAAATCTTGATTCACGCACTGTCCAGAAGGGGCAACCTTATTACCATTTGATTCTGTCCCCTGACTCAAGCTAACTGAAAAGGGTGGAGGCTTGGAAACTGGGTCACTCAGAATGGAGGCAACATTGGGTATAGAAATAATTAGTCTTATAGAGCCAGGGTAGGAATCTGTACCATGGAGAACCAGAACCACCTGCCTGTCAATGATTCAGGAAATCAGAAAGAGAAAAACAAATACCGTATACTAATGCACATATATGGAATCTAAAAAAATGGTACTGATGAACCTAGTGGCAGGACAGGAATAAAGATGCAGACGTAGAGACCAGACTTGAGGACACAGGTGGGGAAGGGGAAGCTGGGATGAAGTGAGAGAGTAGCATTGACATATATACACTACCAAATGTAAAATGGATGGCTAGTGGAAAGCTGCTGCATAGCACAGGGAGATCAGCTTGGTGCTTTGTGACCACCTAGAGAGGTGGGATAGGGAGGGTGGAAGGGAGGCTCAAGAGGGAGGGGATAGGGGGATATATGTATACATATAGCTGATTCACTTTGTTGTACAGCAGAAACAAACACACCATTGTAAAGCAATTATACTCCAATAAAGATATAAAAAATACATGAAATAAATGAATCATTCAACAATTAAAAAAAAAAAGATTCAGGAAATAGTAAATAATAGTTTTGAAGACAAAGCTAGAAAACTTGAGACCAGAATAGAGAAGTAGAATGGAGGGAAGCCATGCGGCTTTGAGAGATGAAGAGCAATCTTGATCCTCATCTTCCATTCCAACTCCCAGCCCTGCGTGAACTTGGATTTCATTTTCTTGGAACCTGTGAGATCCCTCTTTATTTATGCTACCTTGAGTAAATTCACATTTCTAAATGTGCTCTGATTAAGACATGTCCCTTTGTTCAGTTTTCTTTGTTTCTCTCCCAACCCAATCCCTTCATGCTATTCAACTCGGATCCTTCCTCTGGGATCCACAGCTATCTTATTTCTTCTGTACCCTGTCATTTTGTAATTTGTCTGTAAAGTTCTATTTCTCATCACACCTAGAAATACTGGCAAAGATAGGGAACCAAAATAAAAGCAGAGAAGCTGATTATGTTATTTTAGTCAAAGTTGAACTGAAATGTGTTTAAAATTTTGAATCAGAAAAAAAAAGGTAGTCAAAGCCCATCACTTATTCAATATATGATAGTAAACCCCATTTCTTTGTTTCTATCTGCTCTAGTATTTATTCCAGGTCTTTCGCAAACACATTGCTTTCCGATCAACGTATAAAATTTAAGATGTATTTTCTACAAAATAAGATAGTGTAAAGCACTGCAGTTTTCAATTGGGATTGATTTCTCTCTAGAGTTTGAAATCACAGTGACTTTGGACTGGACTTTGCCTTAAAAAAGGAGTTGATTTGATACCAAAATGAAATGGTCAGTGTCTTAGATTAGATTTTTCTCCTCAGTAAACAACTAGCTTCCAAGAAATATGATTTCAAATAACTCAGTATTTTGATATTTAGTGAAGTATTTAAAGATATTAGCTTTATGGAAATTTTGTTTCTTTCGATCTACGTGTATACTCATTCTAATTACCATCAATATTTTAAAAACGCTGATATTTTAGTAGTTTTTGTGGCCTGGCAAACATTAAAAGATAACTTTTAAAAATATCTGGATCTTCTGTCTTAGCATTTAAGAATGATTAATAATGCTCAATAAAAACTCCACATATAACCAAATTACAGTAGTGATACTCGTAAAAAGGACAGAATTTTTAATCCATTCATCAGATTCTCTTCAACTGTTTCAAAGATCTTAAGTAATTATGTCATTAGTTTTTCTGTTCAGGCCATTTTGTGAAGAATATAGAAGCAAATGATTTCTAGGAAAAGATACTGATAAGGCATTTACAAGGTTCACACTTTTCACTAAGTAGTCAGTACTCATTCTATGGTTTTCATTGGCTAAGAGTTCTATATGCTATACCTACATTTATGAGAAGAATGTACCTTACAAATTCTGAATTCAGATTTCAACTGTGTCGTAGACCGTATGTACGAAGTTATTTTTCTCTTTGTATTTTGATTTATTCCTCTATATAGTGAGTAAAACTAAAATTTGTCTCTCACATGATAGCAGGTGCTTTGATAATAAGAAACATGAGATAAATGTTAAATATTTGCATTGAGCTATAAAAGTGAAAGAAGATGTGATTTACTGTTGTTTGCATGCTAAAAAAAAAGTTTGCATTTCTCCTGTGTGAAGCAGAACTAATATACTAAAAGGAGTTAGGTGGGATTAAAAGCAATAGATACACAGCTAGGCATTCCCTAAGGAGGTGGCTATTTGCAGTTTATTGTGCATAGAAAATCATCATGTGATCTACTGAGCTACTTTTATGTATTTTCTCCACACAGTCCTTGATTGTGAGGTTGAGAGACCACACCATTGTTGCCTTTTGCGTGTCACTAGTAAAAGTAGCCAGAATTTAACTGCAGAGGATCCTCTGAGTGTAGTTGGTAATAGATCCATGTTGAAATGAGACTGATGAAGTCCATTATACCAGCATACCTAAAATAATTATTCCACTGTTAAGACCACATTTTGGAAGAACTAGCCTTGTATATACCAAAGAGACAAATAGTTGGGGGCTCTCCTATTTCATTTGTATTCATTGCAAAAATCTGGCCATCATTATAAAGCATTCCCTTAGTCCAAAGAAAAGAGATGTTATCACTGCCTCTGTTCCATCCTATTTATAAGCACATCATCCTGGATTGCATCTCTATTCTCCTTCATACAACCTATAGCCTTCCTGGTACTCTTTACTTAAGGAGAATACTGTATCCACTTATGAGATTTAGAAAGTGCTGAATGTAATTATTGTACAGACCTGCTTTGTGTCTTTATTCTGGTAAGTGTTGGTGACTAAAGGGCAGGGGTGGGCACTCTACCACAACTAGTACTTAGTAGGCACTTAAAAAACAGTGATGATGGAAGCTAAATTGTGCTGATTGCAAAGATGCCATGAGAAAGAAATTTCTAGAGGGGACTCTTGACTTTAAGATTATCTTTTTTGTTTATTTTTGTTTCAGAATAATTAAAATGGCTACACTTGTCAGCAACAGAATCCTGTTAGCCACAACCTTTTTCACATGAAGGAGAGAAAATGCATTTGCTTTGCCTGTATAAATTGAGAACTGTGAGCTTGCCAGAGGACAAGACTGGAATTCCCCTGAAGCAATAAATATTGCTGTGGATTAAAGGAAGAAACATTGCTTTTCTGAAAGTTCACCCTTTATAAATAGGAAGCAGATGCAGTAGATGCATCTGATGATTCTGCAGTAGATGCAGAAGAGTGAGATATCACTCTCTCTAAGGTGGGGAACTTGGTTGGAGGCTCTACAACCTCAGAATCCAGAGATTAAGGCAGAAATGGGGTCAACGTGGTCAGAGAACTTTTCTTTAACAAGAGATACAGTAGTCCAGTAGTCAGAGGCTCTGCTCTGTTTGCGTGATAAACATGTAAAAAGAATATATAAATTCCCAATAGAAGGCATATTGTCTCCTATGGGTTACAGAAGAGAACTAACTCATTGCCAGTTCACCTTTGTTCAGACACTTCAGTGCATTCCCAGGCTCTGACAAGGAGTGCTTTAAAATGACTGTGAACTGAAAGAACTTTCTGGTAACCAACATGCAAATGAGTACCCCAAACATTCCTCCCGGTGCAGAATTCACTGTGGGTTGCCTGCAGTGCTTATTTGCCTGTCAATTCCTGGGGTCCTCCTTCTCACTGTTATTTCACTTGCTAGCTAGGTTTTAGTTCAATGAGTGAATTGGTGACTTTGAAGGGCATTGTCATAGCATTGGTGTCTCCTCATTACCTTTCAGTAATTCGCCCTATTACCTTTTTACTCTATGGTAGGTGTACTTCCTGATAAGCACCAAAGCCTTTCAGGAGTCTTGGGAAAACTGTTCTACTGTTCTAGTGTTTCCTCCTCTTTAGTTTACTATCCATCAAATTTTCAAAGTGCATGCTTTGGGGGAGGAAAAAAACTTTCCTCTACCCTTCTAGGTTCTTCTGGCTGGTCTAAGAATTAAATTGAAATGAGAGAGATAACAGGAGAAAATCAAATTTAATTATGTATGTACAGAGGCTCCATAAGAATATGAGCCCAAAGACAAGTCAGGCAATTGAAGCTTATATGCCATCGGAGAGAAGGAGAAGCAGGTATGGGTTTGGGACTTCAAAGGGTAGGGAGGCAATTTACAGGAAGATGATGTCGATTGCAAAAAAAGCATGCACAATGTAAGAGTTGTGAGTTAAGTTTTATTTGGGGCAAAATGAGGACAATAGCCAGGGAGACAGCCTCTCAGATGGCTCTGAGGAACTGCTCCAAAGAGGTATAGGAGGAGGTCTGTATATATGTGATTTTAGAGAAGGGAGTATACATGTAATCAAGCACACATTTTGGCAGAAGGTTGCTGCTAGTCACCAGGAGCAGAGGTCTCCATTAATGATTTTAGTGCTTTTCTAGATATGAGAAGATGCAAGATACCGGACTCATAAATCTCCTGAAAAGATCTATCTGAAGGCTAGCAGAATGTCAGCTTTTCCCAGAGCACAGCGTCCCTCATTCTGATCTCCTCCCTGAACACCTTTCAGGGTGTGTTGAAGGTCAGCGGCTGCAGTGGCTAGTGACTCCATTCTTGTAGAACCCGATGACAAGTGACACTTTTTAGCTGGCAATGAAAAAAAGCAAAGGTTTGGCAAACAGATGTTTTCCGGGCCACACAGAGACAATGGAGCGCATATAACACTTTGATCAGACTACTGAGTTTCCCCTAGTCTACCACACCTAGTTCATATTATACTTTAGTAATCTATGGTGATAGGTCTTCTTGGAACAGGCCTTTTATTTAAATTCTTTTAGGCAGTTAAGGGGAGGAGACCCTTTTGTTTCTTAAAAACAACCAGCCCCAAATAACCATCAAGCCAAAGAGACATATTTTGTCATGGTAAGTTTTGTTCCCCAAACAATGCATAGCTCTGGATTATTTCAAATGGTTGTGAAACATACTTCTTGCTATATTGCCAATGATTGAGTAGTCCTCAGTTATATCATTAAAAATGAGGGACTAATTGAAGATTGCTCCTGGTCCTAGTAGTGTTTGTTATTTATACTTATTATTCTTCTAGAAAAGATTTGAAAAACTGTTGATTCATGTATGAGTAATTAAGTATATCAACTGTCCTTACTTGAAGTGGTCTCTGGCATGTTTTCATTATACCTTTTATAATTGTTTCAACTAAATGTTTGTTTCACACCCCGTGATATTGTTATATAAAAGAGGTATATATTTGATTTTGTCCTTGGTTCCTGGCACAGAGCTTCTAAAACCCTTATAATTACCTGAGTGATAAGGCTGAGAAGAGCATGTTTTGTTATTCACAATAAGCCCCTTTCAACCACACCTGAGTTTATGCTAATAAGGTGACTCTTGGAGGATGGGGGCCTGTAATGAGATGGTTGGATCTTTTAGCCCCACCTTCCAACCTCCTAGAAGAAGATAAGGACTTTTGGAAATTGACTTAATCACCAGTGGTCAGTGGCTTGATCAATCATGCCTATGCAGGAAAGGAAGCTTCCATAAAAACTCTTAACCACAGGGTTTATAGAGACTTCAGGTTGGTGAAAGCAACCATGTGTCAGGAAGGTGATGCACCCAAACTCTGTGGGACAGAAGCTCCTCTTGGATGTCTAGTTAGGTATCTCTATACAGCTCTTCATCTGTATCGTTTACAATATCCTTAATAATAAACAGGGAAACATAAGCAAGTGTTTTCCTGAGTTCTGTGAGCAGTTGTGGATAATTAGCAAACTTGAGGAGGAGGCTGTAGGAATCTATGATTTACAGCCAGTTGGTTAGTAGTACAGGTGACAATCTGGATTTGGGATTGACGTCTGAAGTGGAGGGTAATCTTGTGGAGCTGAGCCCTTAACCTGTGGGGTCTGCATTAACTCTAGATAGTTAGTGTCATAATTGAGTTGTAGGATACCCCCATGGTATCCAGAGAGTTGGGAAATTGCTTAATGTGAGAGAAAAACTCACATATTTGATGTCAAAGGTGTTGTGAGTAGAGAAAACCAAAAATTTCCTTTACACCCTATCGGCTATTGGGGGGACATCATTATCTAACAAATATTTAATTATATACTCTATATATTCTTTTGGTACTTCTTTCTAAAAAAAAATAGGGTCAGAATTGTTTCTGGGAACTGAGAACTGCCCATCCACTGATAAAGGCTTATAAAGGATAATACATCTGGGTCTTACTTTTTCTCTTTGAACTGAAAGTGACCTTTGAGGCCATCAAGACTCTTTACTTGGCAACTTCACATGTTAAAAAAAAAAAATTAATGTATTCATCACAAGAACCTTATTGTAACTTTATATACATAGCTATAGTTTGGCATTTTCTTTGGCATATGAGTGTAGGGGCAGAGCAAGGGTGAGAGCATCACAATTTCTTCAGCCTACACTTCCTGGAAATTGTTCCATGTTGGGGGGAGTGCTGTTTTTTGAGTTGAAAGTGATTTATAAATATAAAAATGTAGTATCTAGCTACTTAAAAATTTAGTACATTGCAAGTTGAATCAATGAAATAATCATCCTGAAATAACTCACCCAAACATAACACTCGTTAAGTTAAAAACAAACCAATCAACTTTTAAGTGAACTAGAAATCACTCTAGGTAAATGTTTATCTGACTCTGGCATGGAGAAGGCTTTTCAAAGTATGACTATGAAGAAAATTGATAGGACTGGCTACATTAAAAATGTTCTCAATATGTGATTCCAAATTCTTGAGGGCTTAGTCAGGGAGAATAAGATATAATTTACAAGTGTTTTATTTTATTTATTTAAAGGCAGAGTCTACTCAATTGTTATGAGTCATCACTTAAGTCATCACTTAAGAAGAAAGCAAAATTGCTCTTGTATATACAAAAATAGGAAATTAAAACAGCAACAATATTCCAGCAAAAAATCACAGTTATCTCTCATCAGTTCATTCAGTCCTGGGTCATTAGTTCTTGTTCTGTTTTATCTTTGGTTAGCAGACTTCTGACTCCAGCTGCTTCTGGACTACAGTTCTGGGAATCCTGACTCATCACACTGGTAGGTTCTCAAAGTTGTTTCTTTTTTTTAAACTATAGTTGACTTACAGTATTATATTTGTTTCACTTATACAACATAGTGATTTGATATTTTTATAGATTATGCACCATACAAAGTTATTACATTATTGACTATATTCCCTATGCCATATATTACATCCCTATGACTTATTCCATTTTATAGCTGGTAGTTCATACATTTTAATCCCTTTCACCTATTTTGCCCAACCCCCTCCCCTCTGGCAACCACTAGTTTGTTCTCTGTATCTATGAGTCTGTTTCTGTTTTGATATATTTATTCGTTTTATATTTTAGATCCCACATATAAGTGTCAAACAGTACTTGTCTTCCTCTGTCTGAATTATTTCACTTAGCATAATATGCTCTAAGTCCACCCATGTTCTAGCAAGTGGCAAGATTTCATTCTTTTTTATAGCTGAGTAATATTCCATTGTGTGTGTGTGTGTGTGTGTGTGTGTATATATATATATATATATATATATATATATATATATATATACACACTGCATCTTCTTTATCCACTTATCTGTTGATGGTCACTTAGGTTGCTTCCATATCTTGACTATTGTAAATAATGCTGCAATGAACATAGGGGTGCATATATCTTTTCAAATTAGTGTTTTTGTTTTCTTCAGATAAATACCCAAGAGTGGAATTTCTGTGTTATATTGTAGTTCTGTTTTTAATTTTTTTAGGAACCTCCATACTGTTTTCCATAGTGGCTGTACCAATTTACATTCCCCTCAAGAGTGCACAAGGGTTCCATTTTCTCTACATCTTTGCTAATACTTGTTATTTCTTGTCTTTTTAATGATAGCCATTCTGACAGGTGTGAGGTGATATCTCATTGTGGTTTTGACTAGTATTTCCCTGATGATTAGTGATCAAAGTTGTTCAAGTGGTGCTATCAGAAGCCTGTTCCCTGAAGTACCTGGTATAATCCTTTTCACAGGCTCTGAGATGCTCCTACTTCTTTGAAGATGAAGCACTCTGGCCTGTAGCTTATTGCAGGTGCTTTCAGGGAAGCATAAGTGTAAAACAGAAAATTCTCTGTAGAAGACAAGAGACTTAAAATTGCTGTGGTTAACCTATTACTGGTAAGTTTCAAGGTGAAAGATCTGATGAGAGTCCACTTTAAAAATAATGAAACTGACAAAAAAATTTGGTTGTTTCTGTGGCCTGCAGAACAAGATCATAAATTCAGTCAAAAACTACTTTAGACAAAATATCTATAAACCTAATAGACCTATTTTCAAAGAAAACAGTGAACATGACAATCTAATTTATAAAATGAATAAATGATTATGTTTATTGAAATGATTATATTTCAGAGAAAAATCTTGTGATATATAATAATCCTGATACAATATACCAAGAATAAAGTAAGAATGTACCTAGAATATATCAAGAATATCAAGTAAAGAGATTTAGTGAGCTGAAGTAGGTCCTAAACATCTGTATGTGAATATAACACCATAGGTGAATAATGCAAATCTCCAATTGAAAACCACTGGCTTAGAAGATGCCAGATTCAAATTAAAGAAATTGTGCCTAAGTTAACATTTTAAAAATAACTGAAACTATGACTATTCACACTGTCATAGTTATTATTGTCTAATAACAGGCAAAGCAGCACCAGGATTCTAATAAATAAAGACATGTCACAGATAGCAGGGGCATTGGCAATTCTTTAGGAACTCCCCATACAGCACACAATTAGTGAAATAGTCATATTCATTACCTTTTACCCATGCAAATTTAACCTTCTATGGTTTCAGTTTTTCACCATTGAGAACGATGATTTTGGCTGTGGGTTTGTCATATAAGGCCTTTATTATGTTGAGGTAAGTTCCCTCGATGCCTACTTTTGGAGAGTTTTTATCATAAATGGATGTTGAATTTTGTTGAAAGCTTTTTCTGCATCTGTTGAGATGATCATATGGTTTTTATCCTTCAATTTGTTAATATGGTGTATCATTGATTGATTTGCATATATTGAAGAATCCTTGCATTCCTGGGATAAACCCCACTTGATCACAGTGTATGATCCTTTTAGTGTGCTGTTGGATTCTGTTTGCTAGTATTTTGTTGAGGATTTTTGCATCTATGTTCATCAGTGATATTGATCTGTAATTTTCTTCTTTTGTAGTGTCTTTGTCTGGTTTTGTTATCAGGGTGATGGTGGCCTTGTAGAATGAGTTTGGGAGTGTTCCTCCCTCTGCTATATTTTGGAAGAGTTTGAGAAGGATAGGTGTTAACCATTCTCTAGATGTTTGATAGAATTCGCCTGTGAAGCCATCTGGTCCTGGGCTTTTGTTTCTTGGAAGGTTTTTTATCACAGTCTCAATTTCAGTGCTTGTGATTGGTCTGTTCATATTTTCTATTTCTTCCTGGTTCAGTCTCGGAAGGTTGTGCTTTTCTAAGAATTTGTCCATTTCTTCCAGGTTGTCCATTTTATTGGCATATAGTTGCTTGTAGTAATCTCTCATGATCCTTTGTATTTCTGCAGTGTCAGTTGTTACTTCTCCTTTTTCATTTCTAATTCTATTGATTTGACTCTTCTCCCTTTTTTTTTTTTGATGATTCTAGCTAAAGGTTTCTCAATTTTGTTTATCTTCTGAAAGAACCAGCTTTTAGTTTTATTGATCTTTGCTATCGTTTCCTTCTTTTTCATTTATTTCTGATCTGATGTTTATGATTTCTTTCCTTCTGCTAACTTTGGGGGATTTTTTTGTTCTTCTTTTTCTAATTGCTTTAGGTGTGAGGTTAGGTTGTTTATTTGAGATGTGTCTTGTTTCTTGAGGTAGGATTGTATTGCTATAAACGTCCCTCTTAGGACTGCTTTTGCTGCATCACATAGGTTTTGGGTCGTAGTGTTTTCATTGTCATTTGTTTCTAGGTATTTTTTTGATTTCCTCTTTGATTTCTTCAGTGATCTCTTGTTTATTAAGTAGTGTATCGTTTAGGCTCCATGTGTTTGTATTTTTTACAGATTTTTTCCTGTAATTGATATCTAGTCTCATAGCATTGTGGTTGGAAAAGATACTTGATATGATTTCAGTTTTCTTAAATTACGAAGGCTTGATTTGTGACCCAGGATATGATCTATCCTGGAGAATGTTCCATGAGCACTTGAGAAGAAAGTGTATTCTGTTGTTTTTGGATGTAATGTCCTATAAATATCAATTAAGTCCATCTTGTTTAATGTATCATTTAAAGCTTGTGTTTCCTTATTTATTTTCATTTTGGATGATCTGTCCATTGTTGAAAGTAGGGTGTTAAAGTCCCCTACCTTATTGTGTTACTGTTGATTTCCCCTTTTATGGCTGTTAGCATTTGCCTTAGGTATTGAGGTGCTCCTATGTTGGGTACATAAATATTTACAATTTTTATATCTTCTTGGATTGATCCCTTGATCATTATGTAGTGTCCTTCTTTGTCTCTTGTAATAATCTTTGTTTTAAAGTCTATTTTGTCTGATATGAGAATTGTTACTCCAGCTTTCTTTTGATTTCCATTTGCATGGAATATCTTTTTCCATCCCCTCACTTTCAGTCTGTATGTGTCCCTAGGTCTGAAGTGGGTCTCTTGTAGACAGCATATATACAGGTCTTGTTTTTGTATCCATTCAGCTGGTCTGTGTCTTTTGGTTAGGGCATTTAATCCATTTTAATTTAAGGTAATTATCGATATGTATGTTCCTGTTAGCATTTTCTTAATCTTTTGGGTTTGTTATTGTAGGTCTTTTCCTTCTCTTGTGTTTCCTGCCTAGAGAAGTTCCTTTAGCATTTGTTGTAAAGCTGGTTTGGTGGTGCTGAATTCTCTTAGCTTTTGCTTGTCTGTAAAGGTTTTAATTTCCCTGTCAAATCTGAACAAGATCCTTGCTGGGTAGAGTAACCTTGGTTGTAGGTTTTTCCCTTTCACTTTAAATATGTCCTGCCACTCCCTTCTGGCTTGCAGTTTCTGCTGAAAGATCAGCTGTCCACCTTATGGGGATTCCGTTGTATGTTATTTGTTGCTTTTCCCTTGCTGCTTTTAACATTTTTTCTTTGTATTTAATTTTTGATAGTTTGATTAATATGCGTTTTGGCATGTTTCTCCTTGGATTTATCCTTTATGGGACTCTCTGTGCTTCCTGGACTTGATTGACTATTTCCTTTCCCCTATTAGGGAAGTTTTCAACTATAATCTCTTCAAATATTTTCTCAGATCCTTTCTTTTTCTCTTCTTCTTCTGGGACCCCTATAATTCGAATGTAGGTGCATTTAGTGTTGTCTCAGAGGTCTCTGAGACTGTCCTCAATGCTTTTCATTCTTTTTTCTTTATTCTGCTCTGCGGTAGTTATTTCCACTATTTTATCTTCCAGGTCACTTATCTGTTCTTCTGCCTCAGTTATTCTGCTTTGATTCCTTCTAGAGAATTTTTAATTTCATATATTGTGTTGATCATCATTTTTTGTTTGCTCTTTAGTTCTTCTAGGTCCTTGTTAAACATTTCTTGTAGTTTCTCCATTCTATTTCCAAGATTTTGGATTATCTTTACTATCATTACTCTGAACTCTCTTTCAGGTACACTGCCTATTTCCTCTTCATTTGTTTGGTCTGGTGGGTTTTTACTTTGCTCCTTCATCTGCTGTGTACTTCTCTGTCTTCTCACTTTGCTTAGCTTACTGTGCTTGGGGTCTCCTTTTCACAGACTGCAGTTTCATAGTTCCTGTTGTTTTTGGTGTCTGCCCCCAGTGGGTAAGGTCGTTCAGTGGGTTGTGTAGGCTTCCTGGTGGAGTGGACTGGTGCCTGTGTTCTGGTGAATGAGACTGGATCTTGTCTTTCTGGTGGGTAGGACCATGTCCAGTGGTGTGTTTTGGGGTCTGTGAACTTATTATGATTTTAGGCAGCCTCTCTGCTAATGGGTGGGGTTGTGTTCCTGTCTTGCTAGTTGTTTGGCATGGGGTGTTCAGCACTGGAGCTTGCTGGTCATTGAGTGGAGCTGGGTCTTAGCGTTGAGATGGAGATCTCTGGGAGAGCTCTCGCTGATTGATATTATATGGGGCTGGGAGGTCTCTGGTGGTCCAATGTCCTTAACTCGGCTCTCCCACCTCAGAGGCTCAGGCCTGACGCCCGGCCAGAGCACCAATACCCTGTCAGCCACACTGCTCTGAAGAAAAGGGAGAAAAAGAAGAAAGAAAAATAAAATAAAATAAAGTTATTAAAGTAAAAAATTAAAAAAAATTATTAAAATAAAAAATAAAGTAATAAAGAAAAAAAGAAGAGAGCACCCAAACCAATAAACACATCCACCAATGATACCAAGCACTAAAAACTATACTAAGATAAACATAAAAATTAGAAACTAGTCTGTCACAGACAGCAAACCCCAAGTCTACAGTTGCTCCCAAAGTCCACAGCCTCTATTTTGGGATGATGCGTTGTCTATTCAGGTATTCCACAGATGCAGGTACATCAGGTTGATTGTGGAGATTTAATCCACTGCTCCTGAGGCTCCATGGAGAAATTTCCCTTTCTCTTCTTTGTTCTCACAGCTCCTGGGGTTCAGCTTTGCATTTGCCCTGCCTCTGCATGTAGATTACCCTCTGGCATCTGTTCTTTGCCCAGGCAGGAGGGGGTTAAAGGAGCAGCTGATTAGGGGGCTCTGGCTCACTCAGGCCAGGGGGAGGGAGGGGTACGGAATGTGGGGCGAGCTTACCGCGGCAGAGGCCAGAATGATGTTGCAACAGCCTGAGGCACACTGTGTGTTTTCCTGGGGAAGTTGTCCCTGGATCACGGGACCCTGACAGTGGCGGGCTGCACAGGCTCCCAGGAGGGGAGGTGTGGATAGTGACCTGTGCTTGCACACAGGCTTCTTGGTGGCTGCAGCAGCAGCCTTAGTGTTTCACGCCCGTCTCTGGTGTCCCCGCAGATAGCCACAGCTCACGCCTGTCTCTGGAGCTCGCTTAGGCGGTGCTCTGCATCCCCTCTCCTCACGCACCGTGAAACAATGGTCTCTTGCGTCTTAGGCAGGTCCAGGCTTTTTCCTGGACTCCCTCCCAGCTAGCTGTGGCACACTAGACCCCTTCAGGCTGTGTTCACACAGCCAACCCCAGTCCTCTCCCTAGGATCTGACCTCTGAAGTCCGAGGCTCAGCTCCCAGCCCCCACCTGCCCCGGTGGGTGAACAGACAAGCCTCTCAGGCTGGTGAGTGCTGGTTGGCACTGATCCTCTGTGCGGGAATCTCTCTGCTTTGCTCTCTGCACCCCTGTGGCTGCGCTCTTCTCCATGGCTCGGAAGCTTCCCCCCTACCCACTCCCCATCTCCGCCAGTGAAGGGGCTTCCTAGTGTGTGGAAACTTTTCCTCCTTCACAGCTCCCTCCCAGAGATGCAGGTCCCATCTCTATTCTTTTGTCTCTGTTTTTTCTTTTTTCTTTTTCCCTACCCAGGTACATGGGGATTTTCTTGTCTTTTGGGAAGTCTGAGGTCTTCTGCCAGCATTCAGTAGGTGTTCTGTAGGAGCTGTTCCATATGTAGATGTATTTTTGATGTATTTGTGGGGAGGAAGGTGATCTCCACGTCTTACTCCTCTGCCATCTTGAAGGTCCTCTGTCAAGAATAAACTTTGATAACTAACTGTTTACCAAGATGTAGCCAATAATCCAAGAAAAATTTTGTCATTTTAACAGAGGGAAAACTAAATTCTAGTTTTACATCGGTATAATATTTGATACTAAAGTTCTTTGTGAAAATCTTACAAATAAAACCATCAAACCATAGCTAGCTCTGACCAGGGTGAATAAAGTTCCTTTTTATTGAACCTCTATAACTTCCTATTTCCTACATATTCTTTATAGTACAGGTTTTTGAAATGGAGAAAAATGAACACATTCATTAAAACACCCCACATATATAGATTCTCCGTACCCTCAAAAAATGAGATAAAAAGAATATAAACTTATAATTATGCTTAGTAATTAATGCTTCAGTATCCCATCTTATTTAGAAATGATCTGGGGCTTCCCTGGTGGCGCAGTGGATGAGAGTCTGCCTGCCGACGCAGGGGACACGGGTTCAAGCCCTGGTCTGGGAGGATCCCACATGCCGCGGAGCAACTGGGCCCGTGAGCCACAGCTACTGAGCCTGCGCGTCTGGAGCCTGTGCTCCGCAGCGAGAGAGGCCGCGACAGTGAGAGGCCCGCGCACCGCGATGAAGAGTGGCCCCCACTTGCCGCAACTAGAGGAAACCCTCGCACAGAAACGAAGACCCAACACAGCCATAAATAAATAAATAAATAAAAATAAATTAGGTCATTTGTAAAAAAAAAAACTTCTAAAAAAAAAAAAAAAAAAAAAAAAAAAGAAATGATCTGGTATTTAATGAATATCCATTAATTTACTCAATTTAGTATCAGTCCAAGATTTTAAATGATCTAAAAATCTTGGAAACTATCATTAAGCTGACATATTATAAGATATAATTAATATTGAAATAAAGTTTTTAGAATAATGATTTAATTTAGTTAAACACAAGTTTTCATTATTCATAATCTTAAACATTTAGTAGAAGTAATGTTAGCTTTTTCCATAAGTAAACCTATATAAATTTAGGAAGAACATACCAAAGTAAAATAAAAATGTAATCTTGTATGATACTTAATGCTGGTATCGCAGAGAAGATTTAACTGTTTTTACTAAACCAACAATATTAAATTAGTCTCATTTGCAAAAATTTATCTAAATTATATGAACTTTAATTCTTAAAATACTTGAGTTAGTTTCATTAAGAATATCCTTTTTGGGCTTCCCTGGTGGCGCAGTGGTTGAGAATCTGCCTTTAAAATAAAATTTAAGAATATCCTTTTTAAAAAAAATTTATTTATTTATTTATTTATTTTTGGCGTGTTGGGTCTTCGTTTCTGTGCCAGGGCTTTCTCTAGTTGTGGCAAGCGGGGCCCACTCTTCATCGCGGTGCGCGGGCCTCTCACTATTGCGGCCTCTCTTGTTGTGGAGCACAGGCTCCAGACGCGCAGGCTCAGTAGTTGTGGCTCACGGGCCTAGTTGCTCCACGGCATGTGGGATCTTCCCAGACCAGGGCTCGAACCCGTGTCCCCTGCATTAGCAGGCAGATTCTCAACCACTGCGCCACCAGGGAAGCCAAAGAATATCTTTTTTTAGCACACTGAAATTATTAGTTCAGTTCCCTTAATTTCTGGGAATTTTAGGAATATTCAACTCATGTAAGTACTATTTATCTCTATAAGCCAATCAGAATAGAGCTCCTTTAATTGAAGAGACTTTATAATCTAATTTATGAATATTACACACTCACTCAAGAAGTAAAGGTTCTTCTAAATTATAGACATACAAAGATTCAGAAAAGATATATAAACATATTTATATGTTTGAAAAAGAGCTTATTATTGAATTGTTATTATTTGAATTTTAAAATTTCAGCCATGGGTCAAACATGCAGAAATACAAAACTCACAAGTCCAGATACTCACTTCTCAATGGCCATGACATTCTTAACTGATTTGAGCTCAAAATAGACAAATAGCCAAACGAATGTCTTGAACACATCTCTTCTTACAATTCAGATTAGCAAAGTGAAGCCCTTGAAATTACAAAAGCACTGTAGCTAAGAATTGTTTTTATAGTTTTAAAATGTTGTAAAAAGAAATTGGTGATTATGTGACACAGACTTTATGTGGCCCACAAATTTTAAAATATTACTATCTGGCCTTTAACAGAAAATGTTTACCCACCCCTGCAATTCAGTCAGAGGCCTCCAAATGGTCTCAGGAGAATTTGGATTCTTCTCTTAAGAAGGCACAAGAACGATATTCAATTTTTGAATTCTAAAGCAATACCTGAAGCCCATATCAGAAACAGTAGTTTCTAAAATCAAGGCTTTTCCTTCTCAAGAGCTTAGTTTGTTCGAGAGTGAAAAAAAATGCTTCTTAAAAATCAAGAGAGATGTTGGTATCATAACAATTTATTAGAAAAAGAAGAGATGAGACTCATTCTACCCTGGCCCAGGGAGATCAATAGAATGTTGGCTTGTGCTTGGGTGGGGTGTGCGGCCTGTCCTTAGAGGAGGTCAGTGGGCCTAAAAGGAGGAGGACCTAGTGACCTTTACTCTCAGGAAGATGGGCTAGCACCTGCAGGCCACCTGCATTTGGAATAATCACTTCACAGTGTCTGAGCTGAGGGGTCAGGTGCACTGTCTCTCGCTTGGGTGTGAGGGTCTCCTTCCACAGATGGCTATAATTGCCTGTGGATCACTTAGCAGAAGGTACACCCCAAGACTTTGTGGAGCCCCATTCAAACTGCCTTAAGTGGACACCTGCCCCCCCTTTAATGGCCCAAAACGTAGAGGTTAGAAATGGGGGTGGGGGGACTGGGTTTAATCCCAGAAAAACGATGATAGTGCAGAAGACAAAATGCGTGTGTATATTCAGTAGGTCTGCACAATAGTAAAACTTAATCCCATTATATCTGTGGTAAAAGGAGAATAATAACCTCATAGGGTTGTTATAGAGATTAAATGAAATAATAAATGTAAAACGCTTAGCACAGAGCCTGGCACATAATCAGTGCTCAAAAAATGATAGCCAGTAATATTATCTAAAAATGACTTTTTAAATTAAATTAGCGCCATAGAAAGCAACATGTCTGGGAAATGGCACTTTACATACAGGGAAGCCTTCGTTGAGTTTCATTCAACTCAGGCACTCAGCCAACATATAGTACGTGCAAAGCACTAGGCTCTGTGGAGGAGACCATGGTGATATAGACAGTCTCTGTGCTGTATGAAGTAGGGTCAAAATATTTTTTAAAATATGTTTATATAAGACAGTATGAATAAGTGCAATGATATAATTACTTAAGTGAATTAATATTAAGAAGTCAATCTCCCCAGCACTTTCTTTTCTATCTAGCTAGATTCCATTTTCCTTCTAATGTGTTTTTCTTAAAATTCAAAAATATGTTTACTAATGAGAATATTAACCTATTTTGTATCTTTATTGGTCATATTGAGTGATCCTATATGGCCTTAACTACATCAGCCTTGTAAGTAAGGATTGTCACGGGACTGGACTCTCCTCAAAAGTGTATAGATTGTACTGCATAGAGGACCTGTTGGAGTTAAATACCTACTTTTTCCTAACTTTGTCACAGTTAATTGTTTCTGAGCCTGAATTATGAGAAGTCATGCTTTGGGTTCTGGGAGAGTATGATTGCAGAGCTGATGCTCATAGGAATTTACAGTTTGACTTGTTCTATCGTCACTATGCTCAACTCCAGAAACAAAAATTATACTTCAGTGGAAAACTAAGTATTGTCCATCTTCCCAGTTGTCTTCCTCTAGCCCTACAACAAATTCTAGATCGTCGTCTTTGAGCTATTTTGCAGGGTTTGTAAACTGTAGGTAATTGACAGATATGCAAACTCTGTCTTGTCCAGTAGACTTCCCTGCCCCTTGAGGGAAACCAGTTTTGCCCCCATTTACAATTTGATTCCTTTACTCCCTTAAGTTTGTGCTTTTTCCTTTGAACTGGTTTTAACATTTGCCTATGTTAAAGAAAAAAAAATTATTCTGACACGTTAAAATAGTAAGGAAGACTCTATTCAGGACTATTGTGATAGGTGTCAAGACTATTGCAATAGGGGAGAGATACTGAGCTCAACTCCAAATACAGCAAAGACAGCTGGGGATTTATAGCCAACTAGCTGACTGAGTGGGTGAGCAGATGAAAAATTAATAAGCAGGGACATCAAGGGTAGAGAGATTCTTGCTAAACTGACTTAACAGGATTCTTCTTGAAGGCAGGCCAGGGTTATCAGATATCAAGGATGGAGATTCTCTCTAAATGGACATAACAAGATTCTTGCTAAAATTGGGCTGTGCCATCCTATCAAGGACTGGGGCCAGAGGTTGAGACCTAGTTGAGAATAGGGCTCAGATGTCATGGAGAGAGACTCTCACATAATGAGTAAAATTAAAATTTTAAACGTATGCATTTTCATTTATTTATGAGAGACATGGTTCTACTTTTTCTGAAACTTATCTTTTAACACAGACAAAGCATTTCTTGTAGTATTTACCAAGCACATCTAGGACTTATATTAACTGAATTATTTTTAAAGAAGCTCTGAATTCTCAACAGTATGGGAAAAGAAGTATGCCAGTTTTTATTAGAAAACAGTAAAATATTAAAGGAATCTACCTTATAAACAATAGAGCAACAAATACACCACATTATTTTTCCTATAGAGAGCCACCAAATTTAACAAAATTAGTTTTAATTAGAAGAAGAAAATAAAAGGGGAAGACACTACATGTAACTTGTATATAAAAGACATTCACATAAGATGAACATTTCAGGAAATAGAAGGTCTTAAATGCTGATTATGCCAGTTCCATTTAGTAAGAAAATAGTTACCATGGGAACAGTGAGTGTATATGGTATTTCACTTTCACATTAAGACAGCTTCTAAAAGGAAAGCATTTAGTGAACACTTGTTCTTGACATCGTTTGTAAGTGGCAGTGGCTCATAAAGAATGTGACATTTTAATTTAGATTCATTATATTAGTACATCTGTATGATTTTCTCATTTCATGATAAAATAATTTGAATAAACCTGACCTATTTTAGGGATTTTTATAACCTATATGCATTACGTATTTTTACTTCCAAACTAGGGCCATAGCACCCTTTTGATTATAGGTTTTTCTTTAGAATATCAGGTTCTTGGGTGGATTTCTACTCCTAGCTTGTGACATTCACATATGGCTAATCAATTTTAAAATGTTTGATGAAGAGGTTGGTCCGAAGTCAGAGGACACCTAGAATATGGGGACCCAGACTAGGAAACTGGGTGTCCTGAAGGTTTCCAAACTCTAGGTTCTTAAGCTCATGGGCTCAGTTACTGATTTCATATCTCCACCCCTGCCTGGGGCTGGCCACATCACCGGTTTTAAGACCTGGCTTGGCTGAAGCTGGCCTCAGCCCTTGTGTCCTCCTGCAGCCTCCCCAGCCTCCTCTTTCCATCTGTCAGCAGCACTCAGGTGCATTGGCTTCTCCAGATCTCTTTTATGTTACGTTCAAAAACAGTTACTCATCTTAGCCAAGGAATGTATTGATTCTGGGTAAGTAAGTAACCATTAATTTCATGATTTTAGCTCTAATGTACCTTTGGGGATAAGGATGGATTGTTTAAAGTGTAGCTTCTCTGACGTTCTGTAAATCTTTAGAAGGCTGTTTTAAATATTTACAAGTATACACCAAGTTGAGAAATCAGTACCATATTAGAAACCAGAAGGATTTTAGCTCTAGCTCTGCTACCAATTAGCTAAGTGACTTGGGTAAATCACGCCTATTACTCTCAGAAAATAAGGTAGCCGGAATACTCCTTTAGCATATTTCTTTCATAAACTTTAAGAAGGCTCTAGACATCGTAATGAAAAAAAGACATTAACAACACAAGCCAAAGACTTCACCATCCAAATTTTTTCTGGTTTGTGATTACTCATTCCATAAAAGCAATTAACATTGTCTTGGGCTTATGAATAGTGTTCGAATTGTTAAAGAATGAAGAGGGAAAAAAACAACTTACTTCCTAAATATGTCTTGAATCTGTCACTTCTAAATCCCTGCTGTCACTGCCCTACTTCAGCCATCACTATTTTTTTTTTTTTCCTGAACTGCTGACTAGCCTCTTATGGGGTCTCTCTGCCCCTACTGCTATGTCCCCCTACACTCATATTCCATGTGACCATCCAAGTGGCAGAACCTGTCTATCCATCTGCCTCCTGCTCCTTAAGCACGTATTTCTAAATACATTTAATATGCTGCTCAACATCTCTCCAACCCCAAATCCTGTTCCTGTGCTCCTCTTTAAGTGCAGACACCAGTACCTATAGAGTTGCCAAGCATGAAAATTCTGTTATCAACCCTTTCAAGTCAGGCCCCAACAAGGGTCCTCCTGCCGGGTGTCACTCGAGCCAACAGAATGAGACCAAGTTCGCTTCAGAAGGAAAGGAAAGTTTTATTCTTTTATCAAAGAAAGGAGAGGTGTGAGCTTAAACGCTGTCCTCGATAGGCTGTGGGCGGGGCTGCTTTACAGGGATCCCGTCAGCGGGCAGGGGGCGGGGTTCTCGCTGGGCGGGCCCAGGTGCGCCGCTCCTGCTCCAGATCGCAGTGCCCGGCGCAGCCTCACTGCGCACAGCCCCGCCGCCATCTTGGGCTGAGGGTCATTCTAGGCTCTTCTGCGCACGGCTCAAGTTGAGGTGCTGGCGCCCCCGTTTCACACTTGGGAACTCCGGTCTGAAGAGGCCACCTGGGAACGCGGCCTCTGCATGCAGCACCCTACGAGCCAGTGAAACTAGACTAAGCACAAAGGACAAGGAAAAAAAAAGGTTAGACTTTATTTTATTACCCAGATTCTATTTTTATTCCCCGGGAATTGTTAATGGGCTTTACCGGTGACAATTGGGAATTGACTTTGACTCCTTTCTCATCCCAGCACTTTCTCTAATTAATCATCAGTCCAGTTAATTCCCTCCATCCTTAGTATCTTTTAAATGTGCCCCCCCCCCCCGTCTTGTCCACTGCTGCTGCCTCCACTAAAGCCACCACAGTGCCACCCAGGTATTACCGAAACAGCCTCTGAACTGGGGACTTGCTCTTTTAGTCTTGGCCCCTCTTTCCATCTGTGAAAGTGCAGACAGGTGGTCTCCACCCTAGAAGAAAAGTTTATCCCAAGCTGTAGACAGTCAATTTCCTTACTCTGCCTTTTCTCTATAAAAATCTCTGCACAGCCCCTGTTGGCGGAGCGTTCCTAACCACTTCTGGTTTGGTGCTGCCGGATTGGAACTGATTTTTGCTCAAATAAACTCTTAAACTTTTAACATACCTGAGTTCAACTTTTAACAGTGGCAAACCCAGCGCCCCAGGCTCTGGCCACTCTGCTTCATTCGCTTGTCCCTCCTGGCCTTACACTTGATGTTTCACACCTGTAACTCCCAGTAGTTCTTCCAAAGAGAGATTATAAAATCATGTATTTTAAGTCTTCGCTCTACCAGGGCTTGCTTCCTATACCTCCTTCAGCCCTCAGCCCAGGTGTAACATCTTTCAGGCTCTTCTCTGACCGCCCACCCGCCCACCTGCTCCCATAGGCGCTCCTGTTCGCGCCCCCACCATGCTCTGTTCACATCTCCAGCGTTGCGCTCAGCATCCTGGGTGGTATAATTACCTGCGTATTTGTCTCTTTCCTTGACTGGGTTCTGTGCTCCGTCAGAAGGCAAGGACTGTCTTCTGACGTAGGAATTACCGCTGGTGGGGGACTGGTTGCTGGTAGGATTGTGGAACTGCCAGGAATTCCATGTGGAAGGAGCTGAGAGTTGAGAGAGGGGGTCGGGGGATGAGACGAGGCTGAAGCGTGAGCAGTGGCCAGACTCTGAAAGCCTTCCAAGCTGTGGCCCACTTCTGACTTATTTTTCCTCTTGTTAATAGGGGTTGTGGCTATGCTTTTCCAGACAAAAATGAAGCAGATAATAAATGCAGTTTTTTGTCTTTCTATCAGAGAAGCAAAAAAAAATGATTTGTCTCTTCATTTGGGAAAAAAATCAGCTAACAGAGGGAGTGGTTGTAAACAATAGAATTAATTGCCTCTCCTAGGACTGTTATTTGGTGTCTATTCAAGGCTACTATATTTTATTTTAATTACTCCGTCGTGTACCCTATTTGCATATATTTGCATATGTCTCTGTGATGGCTTTAAGGGATCTAACCAAGATAATTTCACCTGACTGAAAACCTTGCCTTCAGAGCCTAAAAAATAAAACAGCTCACAGAGAACAAAAGGAAGTGTCTTAGGGCGGAGATATGGCAGACAATTAAGGGTTTTCCTTCCGGGTATTGTGAACCCAAGTTCATGTGCCCAATTCACAGTGAGGCCAAACAAACCAAAAGTCAGAGTTGGGAGTGGAGAAAGGTTTATTGCAAGGGCCACACATGGTGAAGGGGGCGGCTCATGCTCAAAAGACCTGAACTCCCCAAAGGGTTTCAGGAAAGCATTTTTAAAGATGAGGGAGTCGAGTCACAGGGTGTGTGATCAGCTCATGAACAATTCTCTGATTGGTTGATGGTGAGGTCACAGGGCAGTGTCACAAGAGTTAACATTATCAATCCTCAGGCTCCACTAGGTCTGGGGGCTACATGCTCATGGTCATCAAATAGATGACCTAATTATTTCTGGTACTCCTTTTTATGAGGTGTGGTGGGCTGGATAATGGGCTCTTCATGTCCTAATCCCCAGGACATAAAATACGTTACCGTAAAAGACAAATTAAGGATTTTGAGATGGAAGATTGTTCTGAATTATCTGAGTGAGCCCAATATAATCATAAGGGTTACATAAAAGAGGAGAGAGCATGGTGTGATGATAGAGGCAGAGGTTGGAGTGTTTTGCTTTGCTGATGGACCAAGGGGCCATAAGCCAAGGGATATGGGTGGACACTAGAAGCTGAAAAAGGTAAGGAAGTGTATTCTCCCCCCAGAACCTCCAGCAGGAACCATTCCTACCAACATCCTGATTTTAGTCTATTCAAGCTTGTTTTGGACTTCTGACCTCCGGAACTGAAAGGGGATATATTTGTGTTGTTTTAAGCTAAGTTTGTGGTGATTTTTAATAGGGGCAATAGGAAATTGACACATAAGTTAAAAAAACCCCAAAGAAACCCAAATCTTTGTGATTTTCAGGAGCCCTCTGGAAAACCCCAAATATAGTTTAGGTATAAAAGACACCTTGAATTTTTTTTCCCCCAATTTTAGAATCTGCTCTTGAAAGAAAAAAATCGAAAGTTTGGGGAAATTTGGTCGTTTACTAAGAGAGTATCGTAGATGCTTGAGTACATGAATAGTTTTAGCTGAACTACTTTTTAATCAAAGTGACAATGGAATATATTAAATATCATGACTTTGGCTCTTTCAGTGAGAATTTTTTTTTTGAATAATAAAGAACATTACTAAATCAGCCAAAACACAGAAAATTATTTTAGTGAGATGTGGAATCTCTGATATCAAGAGAAGATTACATAGATGATAAATAATAACCTTTCCTGCTCCTTGTTAAGAGCAGACCAAATACTCCAAGATCAATTTTAATGGAAAGAAGACCAGATTCTAATTTTGTATTAACATAATATTGGGACATAAAGGATTAAAAGAATTCTTTATTTAAAACATGAATTACTTCATCAAAACTGAGCCAACTTTGCCAAATTTTGAACATGTATCCTTGCTTATTTTTAGGTTTCTTATTTGTGTTTATTACAAACCAAGGCAGCAAAATCATTTTCTGCATTTCTTCTTCAATTTTGTATATCCTTTCAAGTTTGAACCTTCACTATCTGCATTCCCATTTTGGAATAATATGCTTAGTTTTAGGACAAATTCCTCTCCTTTTTTCTTAATAAACACTCCATTAACTTTTATACACAGTGATATTTCTCTGCCACCCTTTTCCTACCAGTCTCTTAATCACCCATATTAGTTTCACCTTTTAGCTGAAGGAGCTAACTTCTACTTACAGACAGAACGAGGTGGGGGGATGAGGAGTTGATCTTTCAAATTTAAGCATTTTAGAAAGAAGAGTAAACCTAATATGACTTCCAATAGTCATGTGGATCATTTTATCACATTGTTAAAATGGCAAAAACAAACACCTTCATTAACATGGTAGTTCTAATATTTTTCTCCAGGAGATATTTGTTAATGTTTGGTGACATTTTTGATTGTTATGACTTGGAGGGGAGGGTTAGTGCTAATGGCATCTAGTGGATAGAGGCCAGGGATGTGGATATTCTACAATGCACAGGATAGTCCGGCACAGCAAAGAATTATCTTGTCCAAAATGCCAACAGTACCTCTGTTGAGAGCCCCATGCTTAACATAACCTCAAGGTATAGCTACATTGCAACATATTATAATATATGAAATATAGATATGTAAATATACATATATATGTCTCAAACTTGAGATGAGATATATATATATATATATATATTTATAATCTTTGCTTCTTATGTCGCAGTGTGGCTTTATCTTGAGGTTATATTAAGCAGGGTTTTTCATATAATATATATATATATAAACTATGTTTTCAGACCAATGTTACAGTATTTTATCTTGTTAGAAATTATCTATTTATAACTGAATCACTTTGCTGTACAGCAGAAATTAATACAACATTGTAAATCTACTATACTTCAATAAAATTTAAGAAAATTATCCAAGTATCCAAAGATTTTTTATTAGCTCAACTTAATATTATCTTAAGATCTTGAAAATTATGTATAAGCTGATGTACTATAGAACACAATCACTATTCAATAATAATTTTATGTTTTTCATAACCCCAAATTTTTATGAAATATGTTGGCTTGTCTGATCAGTAAACCCATATATGAGTTTTGAGGAATTCAGATGAAATTGTTTACTCATGAGAAAAAAAGAGATCTATTGTGAAATGTTTTCTTGTATTATACTCTACATAGATAAATTCAGGGAGAAGACATATAGCTGCTTTTAAACCAAAGTGATCAAACAAGTCTAATATGTCCAAAGATTTACTTTGATTACATAAAGTTGGGTTTTTATATAAAAATGCTTCTGAGCTAGCAGTCTTTATGCTAGCTAGTGGTTGGTTTGTGGATTTGGGGTATGGGTGGTAGCATATTTAAAGTACTAGAAGTTTAGTTTACTTTCCAGGAATTCTGGTAATATTAGACTTATGTAAGGGCTTATCATTATTTACAACACAATGAAAACAGAGCTCCTTTATGAGGCTTTATATCTATTTTATTAATACTTGCCCAGTGTAGTTATGTATTTCAATCTCTGGCAACAAGAGGAAAAGGTATTTTCAATGACAAACAGCTGGACAAATAGCTTGACTATTCAGTTCTATAACATCAGCCATAGGTCAGAAGTAAACTCAAAATCACAAAAAGCAAGTGGCCCAGATTGTAAAGAGTTATTCCCCTTTACAGTGGGCACTTTAAAAAACTGACTTGAGCTTGCAAACAACCCGAAAAAGAAACAAATATACAAACAAACCAGATTTTCTGCTTTTCACCTGATATCCATCGTGCATTTGAGGCTCTTGGTGGTACGGCCCCCCCAAACTGCCAAAATATTACCTTTAAAATGTTAAAGTATGACTCATACAAATATGGAATAAACATAAACACATGTTAAAGATTTATTTAACTCATTGATGAGGGAACCAGCGAAGTGGTAAAGCTGGTTCAAAATTCATTTAAGGTACAGTGCATTGAAAGACAATGAAAAAAAAAGATTGCCAGGTAGATACAAAGTTGCTTTATGTCCAAAAGTGCAATTAAAGTATAACCTTTGGGGTTACTTTTTCTTCTTCACAGAAATCGTTTAATCTCTATCAGACAAATATCTGACAATTACACTGTAACTTCACAGCATCTGAACCCTAATCAACAGTAAATGGTATGACAAAGATACAGTCCCGTGAAGAATTAAATAATACCTGCACGGGTCTATCAGACAATGATTCAATATGACATTGAATCAGGACGAGCAGCCTTCCTTTTTCCTTAATTTTTTGTTAATTTTCTGAGTACAATATTCTCTTGTAATTGGCCCCAGGGAACTTACAAGGAAGTGTAGATTTCCACATTCAGGAAGAGAAGGTCTCTTTCACTCATTCAACAAAAATATTTGACATTTATTATGTACCAGGCACTGCACTAGGCTTGGAAGTATAGCAATGAACAAAACATAAAAATCTCTGATGACCCTTACATTCTAGTAGGAG
The DNA here is from genome assembly GCF_028023285.1 of Balaenoptera ricei. Lineage (NCBI taxonomy): Eukaryota > Metazoa > Chordata > Mammalia > Artiodactyla > Balaenopteridae > Balaenoptera > Balaenoptera ricei. The sequence goes on along the minus strand of NC_082656.1, from coordinate 11,254,949 downwards.
GAGGTAGATGATAAGCAAGAGGTGTTTACGTATTGGATGGAGACAGGGGCTGTTGAGATGTGTGATAGTGTGTTGAATGATGAAAGTGCTAAGAAGAATCAAGCAGGAAGGGGGAATGGGGAGTGTTAGCATTTTTAGGAAAGGCGACCAAGGAAACACTCATGGAAGTGATGCCTGAGTAAAGATCTGAAGGAGGTGAGGAGGAACGGTGCCAAGGTGGGGCACAGGGAGAGGATGGAGTCCGTATTGTGCTCCTTAGGAGAGAAGGGTGTGAAGAGGGAAACTTCTAACAGTCAGGTATGGGCTTAGATGCCATTTAGGAACTTTGGTATTATATTGCCATGATAACCATTGTGTGGCTACATACCATGCAATAACCATGCATAATAACTATTGTATGGTTCTAAAGAGGTTTGCTAAGGTTTGGGCTTTACAGAGGCTGATAAATTTGGGGCTCCTAGTACCGTGATTTTTCAATCATAAATTATATTTGGTTAATTTTAAATGACAAAAACATTTAAGTGATAAAATAATCATTATATTCTTTTAAGGATTTTTGCAATGATATAATGTCATAGATCCTATTCTACCTCCTGCCTTAAGCTCTTTTGGGAGAGAAAAAAAGGGTGATTTTTAAAAAGTACTACATTATGCCTTATTCTTTTCTCTCCTTTACAAGCCTATCTGGAAAGTGCACCTGTCATTGATTTTGGTCTCAAAAATCCTGCTTTTTTTCCATAATTTAATTTCATTTCTACGCAAGAAAAGTACCACTTTAATATTGTATATGTATCATGCAGAGAAGAGTAGAAATATTAATTGCCAGTGCTTCAGTCCAATTTGTGTGTCTCTAAGAAATGTCAGTGATAGGCAGCATGTACTTCTGATGATGGTGAGTCAGCAGAACAGAGACGGCTTAAATAGAAACAACCTAAGCACGTGATAGAAGGTACTCGGGGGTAATTGGCAAAGTTGGTAGGATGGTGCACCAATTAGCTTAATATGAAGAAGGTACTCAGAAGTGTATATTATCGTGGAAATACTAATGGAACAAAGTAGTCTTAAAACAGGCCCTTTACATCTTTCAGGATGATTTTTTCAGCAGTACCAGGTCACAGGCTCTGCAGTATTATGGTAGTGATAGATCTGAATCAGCAATCCAAGGGGAATTTCAATTTCAATTAAAATTCCTGCTTGACCGTAACCTCTACTGTTTTCAAATCAAATTGACTCAAATTATTTGTGTACTTACACAATTGGAAACTCCTGCGGGCACCTAGTGTCTCATCAGTGTACAACCAAAGTTTGCAGAGTTGAATAACAGCACTGCCACTGAATCTAATGTCATTCACGGACACCGATCATGACAGTGACTGCTACTGAGTTGCCATGTGCACAGTGGCAGACACTGTAAAAGGTGCTACATAGGTGTGCTCTTACCTAATCCTCTCAGCAACTTTAGGACAAAACCTTAGAGACAAATCTGTGACTCAGAAAATTAAGTAGTTTGTCCAAAGCTCTGTGGATTTGGTAAGTCGTAAGCTTGGGGTTTGAATTCTCTACTATGCTAGTTATTCTGCCCTCAGATAATCTTGGCAGTTTTTCATAAGAACCAAAACTAGCAAAAGGAAAAACATGTTTAAAGTTCTTCGCATATTATAATCTTAGGTTAAAGCACCAAATAAGGTCACACATGGAAAGAACCTTTAGTGTAGATTGAAAAATGAGGACTTTTTACTTTTATAGCTGTGTCCCACTTAGAATCACTTTTCATCTAATAGAAAAAAAAAGAAAGCAATTTCATGAAGTGCTAATTTTAATCAACTTGCATCTGTGTGAGGACCTTCAGCCCTCCTCTTGCATATTCCATTATGTAATTTTCCCCTTTCTAGGCCCGACAGCACTGAAAAGATTTATACCTGGACTTGTAGTTCCATATACCACATACGATGTTCTTTCCAATTTCAAATACCTTCCCTTTTCCTGAATATTCGTTTACAGAAGGGCCTTAACAAGTACTACAATACATATCAAATTAAATTAAAAATCAGAGTAAATCTTAGGCTCTTTCTGCCTGTGAGAGAAATTTGCTTATTCTGTTGATTTTCTCCTCATATGGTTACAAATTTCAGTAATTTCTGAATTGAGGGGAGGAAACTAAACATCTTATTTCTTAGCTTTTTCTCTTTGTAATTCAGATATGCTATAGAGGCTACTGGAATGTTTTTCACCACTCAGCACAAATGTTATAGCTTGATGCAGTTGTTTTTGCTAAAGTATAATGGCCTTTACTGCCCTAAAACCACTTCACTAAGGCTCAGAAGAGAAGCTTTTTTTTTTTTTTTTCTTGTCCTGAGAAACAACTTTAAAATGCACCCTTTGGTTTCAGTGGTTAGGGGCCAGGTTGGTTCCCAGAAGATATAAATGAAAACAGCTTTTTCAGAGGCATGAATCTCCCTTCTAAGGGGTCCTGGCATTGCTACCTAGTTAGACTCAGACTTGCTACTCCTTATGTCACGAGAGGTACCAGCTCGATGGTGGTACCTCTTTCTACGTGGGACCTATCCCTAGAAGATGCATCAGTCAGGATTCCTTGTGATACTGACAGCACACCCAAATAGGATAATTGAGGGAGGTTTAATGAGGGACTCATTACCAGGGTATAAGCAGGGTTAGGAAACCATTGAAAGATGGTGAAGGCAAGCAATAGGAGGGGCATTTACTGCTTCAAGGCCTGTGGGGCAAAGGGAAGGGAGTGACTGTTAGAACCTGGAGAGAGATACAGCTGTAGGAAAAGTCCCTGGGGAGCTGTGGCTTTAGTAGAGGAACCCACGATAGAGCAGCCCCTGCCAACTATGGCCTGGCAGGCAGGGAGCTGGGGAAGTAAGCACCTGGTCCCTGTTCTCCTACCACGCTCTGATCCCTTGCTGGTGCTTCCCATTGGCTGAGCCTGACCAGAAGCCAGATTGAAGCCTGGAGCGAAACCACTAGGTTAGTGGATTCAAAGTGGATTTGTGACCTCAAGGATAGCTGTTCATTCATTCATCCATTCATTCAAGGAAAAGTGTGTTTTCTTTTTTTTTTTTTTCCAGCTCAACTTTTGGCAAACTGCTATGATGAGCACTAGAATTACAAAGATGAAAAGACACGACCTTACTTTCTTGAAGCTTACCATTTTATAAAGGAAGGCAGATAATCAGGCAGTTAACCAACAACAAAGTTATAGCATAGTGCTATAGTAGAAGTTTAAGCAAAGTGCAGTTGAATCACAATTAAGGCAAAGAAGTGTCAATGGTCAATTCTCTGAAAAGATCTGTTGACTAAGCAAAGTTAAGTTTATTAAACAAACTCCCAGTGTGCAGAGTTTTTGACATAGTAGTTTCAGGTTAGTAAGCACACAGTGAAGTGAGAGTATTGAATGAGTCTTGATGAGCAAACTCTGTCTTGTTATGTAAACTACTTTAGTTGGCTTGCAGTGGTATCTTACAGGCACAAATATTTCCTGGAGCAAACAGCTAAGTTATTTTTGCTTGTCTCAAAGGCAAACAAAAACACAGGGAAAGGAAACACAGGCAAAGGAAAATATGCTTGGTCTCAGGATTATTTAACAAAGAGACAGGAAATTAATTCAGTTTCAGTCTTAGAGTGGAGAAGGAAAATAACATTTATTAAACATCAGTTATCAACCATGTAATATGGTTTAATCCTCACTCTAGCCCTGAGGAATTAAGTAGTATTATTCCTGCTTTATAGATGAGGAAAATGAGCCTCAGTTACCCAGGGTCACAAAACAACTAATAGTGCTAGGAATTTACTTTCCTGGGGGGATGGAGAGTTTGGGAAAGATTCTAAAAGGAGAGAATATTCTAGATGACCTCAAAGATGCATAGGATTTCAACAGTTGGGGAAGATAAGATGGATGGGAATGAGGGGAATGAATTCAGGGAGAGGGAACAGAATGTAGACTCTAAGGTGTGAAAGTGCCTGGCATGTTTTAGGGAATGCGCTGCAGGTTTGTGGGAGATTGATGTGCGCCATGAGCAACCCATAGTAATTGGAATTAGGGCTCATGAGGGGAAACACTTTTCTTCCTCTCCTTATGTTCAGTTTGTAAAATAGGGACTTTCACCAACACATCCACCTTCTCAAGTTTAAGTAGCTTAAACTTGAACTGTCACTCTCCTCACAGCAAGGCGTGACTAAGCTGCTTAGTGAGATGGGGTGAAGTTCCCTATGCTCTGTGAGCTGGTGTCTTGAATCTCGTTCTCTCACTGAAAATGGTGGCCTGCCTTCTCTCCTTCTTTTGCAGCCTTAACTATTTGTTTATTATTCTATCCCCAGCTTGGAACAATGCTTGTATCATGTTAAATATACACCTTCTATGATAAACATTAATTAAATGAATGATTGAGTAAATAGATGGAATAAAACATAACCATTTGGGGGAGTATATTTGAAATAAGAATGGTTGTATATAATTTTCCTCATTCCAAACATACCTGTTCTCTTATTCCTTTTAGACTACAGAAGACTTGATGAGATTTCTGGTTTTTTTTTTTTTTTTTTTTTTTTTGTTGTTGTTGTTGTTGTTGTGTGTGTGTTTCTTTTTTTTTAAAGCATGTGTTTTTGATACTATTTCATTGTTAACCTGAATGGATGTCACTGTTGGCTGGCTCCACCTGTGGATTTCAGGCAACTAAAAATAAGCTAGGCATCAGAAATAATTGCATTTGAAAATTATCCTGATTCTTCCCCTGAGTCATGGAATAAAGGTCTCCTGCCAAGTGTGGTCCTTCACCCAGGCTCCTCAAGGTGTCTTTTTTTTTTTTTTTTAAGTTTTATTTATTTATTTTTTATACAGCAGGTTCTTATTAGTTATCTATTTTATACATATTAGTGTATATGTGTCAATCCCAATCTCTTGAATCATCCCACCCCATCCCCCCACTTTCCCCCCTTGGTGTCCATACATTTGTTCTCTACATCTGTGTCTCTGTTTCTGCCTTGCAAACTGGTTTATCTACACCATTTTTCTAGATTCCACATATATGCGTTATTATATGATATTTGTTTTTCTCTTTCTGACTTACTTCACTCTGTATGACAGTCTCTAGGTCCATCCACATCTCTACAAATGACCAGTTTCGTTCTTTTTATGGCTAAGTAATATTCCATTGTATATATGTACCACATCTTCTTTATCCATTCATCTGTCGATGGGCTTTTAGGTTGCTTCCATGACCTGGCTATTGTAAATAGTGCTGCAATGAACATTGGGGTGCATGTGTCTTTTTGAATTATGTTTTTCTCTAGGTATATGCCCAGTGGTGGGATTGCTGAGTCATATGGTAATTCTATTTTTAGTTTTTTAAGGAACCTCCATACTGTTCTCCATAGTGGCTGTATCAATTTACTTTCCGACCAGCAGTGCAAGAGGGTTCCCTTTTCTCCACACCCTCTCCAGCATTTGTTGTTTGTAGATTTTTTGGTAATGGCCATTCTGACTGGTGTGAGGTGATACCTCATTGTAGTTTTGATTTGAATTTCTCTAATAATTAGTGATGTTGAGCATCTTTTCATGTGCCTCTTGGCCATCTGTTGGTTTGTCTTTATTTTCAAGGGCTAGTCATTTGAATATAGACCTTTTTAGAATGTTTAAGACACCAACATGATTCTTCACTAAAGCTCCAAATAAATGATGTCCCCCCTGTGTTTACAAAGGCAATAAAAAATGAACTGCAGGTGATTACCTGGTCCATCTAACCACATCAGGATGAACTGTTTTAAAATTAGTTTTATATCAGTCCTTAGGAAGATGGATTTAATTTTTCCTCTCCCAAATGTAGATTCTTATTATCTTTATAATCCCAATTCCAGTTCTTCATCACTCAAAGGTAAATATAATTTTTTCTTTTTTTTAACAAACCTACATTTTAAAAAGCCATTTTAAATGAAGTACATCTTACAACTATGTAAGTAATTTGAACAATAATTTGGTTATTTTGTTTACCAAAGCCATTGGAGATAGTTAATTGTGAATACACTAGGAGATGAGCCATTTCCAATTCAAACAGGTAATCATAGATATTTCGGAGGGACATTTGCCAAGCTGTGATACAAGGATAGTACCCATCACCAACCATCATTAGACATTTACTGTTTTACTTAAACAAGACAATAAACTTACATTTTCTGGACATAAATATTTATACAGAACCAGCATATCTTCATTTGACCTTAAAATGTGTTAGTCACAACTACCATTTATTGTGGGCTTTATAGGTATTTTCAGGCTAGTTACTCTTATTATTCCCATTTTATAGAGGAGAAACCAAGGTGTATATCTTTTATTTTTTTCTCTATCTTGCTTCTGAAGAGTCAGATTCACAGTTTGGACTTAATGGGGCTATCTACCTCCTACTGTGAAGAAACGTTTTCTAAAGAATTAAATTAATTTTAAAGAATTAAATTCATAAATTAAAATCTGTGAAATTTGTGAAATCAATTAAACTGGAACCTCAAGAGTTGAATAGGGCTTAGTGAGTTAATAGCTTCTTGTGACATATTAACTTGAAAGAAAAGTACTCTAAATGTATAACCTTATGTACAACATAATTAGAAATTACAGTCTTTTATCCTGTTTTGGGAGGTTTAGCAAATCCTAAATGAAAAACCTTCCACTGCACAGTGGAACACTGTACACTGTAGATATAAATATGGGTAGAAATATATTTGCTTACTGTATTGAGTTTCACATATTTTTAAGGCTTTATTTATTTATTTAATTGCAGTATAGTTGATTTACAATATTATATTAGTTTCAGGTGTACAACGTAGTGATTCAACATTTTTAAAGATTGTATTCCACTTATAGCTATTATAAAATGTGAGGTATAGTCCCTGTGCTGTGCAATTTATCCTTGTAGCTTATTTATATTTACACAGTAGTTTATACCTCTTAATTCCCTACCGCTAGCTTGTTCTCTCTGTGAGTCTGTTTCTGTTTTGTTATATTCATTTGTTTTATTTTTTTAGATTCCTCATATAAGTGATAACATAGACTATTTGTCTTTCTCTGTTTTACTTATTTCACTAAGCACAATATCCTCCAGGTATTTTTGATGGAAAAGCATTTTTAAAAAACATCTGACATTAAATTAAGAACATTTATTTTTAATCATTTTACTCCATTTTTATTTTTTTGAAAATGTAGTACATGTAAAATTATAAAAATGTAAAAATGCAGAAAAACAAAAAACAAGTCTGCTTTGTGCTACATCTCACGATTCCCAGTTCCCCTTCCTAGAATCAACCACTCTAATCAATGTGCTGTGTATCCTTCCACAAAATTTTATACATATACCAGTGTCTGTCCACATCTTTTTTTTTTTAAACACAAAATATTAACATGTTATACAAACTGCCCCTCACCTTGATTCTTTTGCTTAACCATATATCTGATAGATTGTTCCATATTGGCTCATAAATTGTTTATCTCTTTTTAAACAGCTACAAAATATTCTCTTATATGAATGAACCATAATTTATGTAACGTGTCTTCAATTTAACCATCACCCCAGATAAATAAACAAAAAGACTTTCATTTTTTTCTCTCTCTTCCTTATTTTTTCATGTGTTGAGGTTTGGCTTGTCCTGACATTTGCATCACTCCTCTGCTCTACTGTGCCTCAGCAAATAAATCTATATGACATGTGTTTACTTTTCCACATTCCCACAGTCTCAAATTCTGTTTGCTAACTTACTTTGACAATGAATAGAGGATTTGGGATCTTTGTCATAATCTCTTGAAAACCATGTTGAGGTTCATTGGTCCAGGAGTCTTGAACCACTGTGTCATTGAAGTCATTTTCATTCTGTCAGTCCTGCCCAGGAAGAATTCAGTGTTTTCCCATGACAGTCTCTGTGTGGATAAATGATCTAATCCACACAATTTTTAATAAAATTGCTTATCGGTTGTACTGATGAGCTTTGTCAGAGTCAACATATAAATATCAGTAAGTAAATGTTCAAGTTATGAAAATGCACTGTAACTTATTCTTCAGTTCAGCAAAAACACATTAAATATCTGCACTGTTACTGGTAATAGGCTAGGTGTGGAGATACAAAGAAAAATAGAGCATGATTTTTGCCCTCAAAGGGCTTACATTAAAGTTTCGGAAGTAGACAAAAAGAAGTAATGTCTTTTTTTTCAAAGGTGGAGCCTTGATTTTGTCTTGTGGGGTTTTACATGTATTGAAAGCTTGCATACATCAAAAACCTCTGTCACACCAAGGCAATGGGGGTCTAGTTGGATTATTTCAACCACCTCAATGATTGCAGTCCTCTAGTTCAGACCTGTCATATGGGGAATTATCTTGAATGTTCCAAGTACATTATGAAGCATGCTATCTTAGAAGTCACAGAGCAGAAAAGCTCACAGACCACGCAGTTTATTAAATCAACTTAAAACATACAACAATAGTGAAGGGTAAAGAGTTGGGGTAAATAAACATTCCTGGATTAGGGTATGAGCAGATAGAAGGACCACAGTACCTAAGACCTGGGGTTCACAAGGCTCACGTATCCTTACTTTTCCTCTCTTGTGTCTCTTTGCCACTGTTGTTCTCCCTGCTAATGGTGTGGTTATGAGGACCAGAGTTTGAGGCAGAGTTCACAGATAGGAGTCCTGGGCCAATGATATATACTTGTTCTATTGGAGATACTCAGGGCCAAGGACATTTGGACATCACTGTGAATTGTCAGTTAGCCTGCTAAATAGCCATGGGTCTTATGTGTAGAGTACAAATGGGTGTAGAGTACCTGGGTCCTCTTGGGTACAGATGGGACCAGAATGAGACCATATTGGATGTCACCAATGGGTGATTGAATTTGAGGGTGACATAGTATTCACCCTAGAGATGGCGTGGTATGGTCTTTTCATTCCTTTCTACCTCCAAAAAACAATCTTGTTTATTCTATCATGCTTTTTATTCTATTAATCAGTTGTTAGCATGTCTTACAGGTTGCTAACTTACCATCTATATTAACATATCACATGAGTTCTACCTATCTCTCACAAGTTACTTGCTTACTCATTATGTACACATAACATATCTTATGAGTTTTGCCTATTTCTTGTTATCTGAACTATGTTTAACACTTCTTATGAATTCAGTCCATCCTATTTTTTTTTTTCTTGTCTTCTATAGCAGAATTGAATATTCTCAAATAATATAGGAAATACACATTATAAGAGTTTGTTCTTGAATTTCAATTCCATATTGTACATGGGTGTTGAGACTCAATTTCAGTAGTTCCAAATTGAACTCATCATCTTTCTCTATAAACACTTCCTTGGTTATTCTATAATGATTGTTGGCATGAATTTCCACCTCAGTCTTAAAATTCTCTTTACCACTTCCCTCTCTTTACCAGAATCACCAAAGAATTTTGCTTTTGCCTCAAAAACACCTCTTAAGTCTTTTATCTTCTCTCCATTTCCACTGTTCCAAAAGACTCTTCCACTTGCTGCCAGCTTTATTTTTCTACAAAACAAGCTGATTTCTGACTTCCTGTCCAGCATCTTCCCATCTCAATTCCTCCCCCAGTATTACTTGCAATCTTTCCTAAATACCATGCATATCCATTCATACGAGTATTAGCATATTAAACATTTAAAAATTTTTGAAATAATTGTAAATTCACAGGAAGTTGTGTAAATGACATGGAGAGGTCTTGTGTATACTTCATCCATTTCCCCCCAGGTGCATGTTCTTTTTATGTTTCGATTATCACTCCCTCCCTTAATTACTTGACATAATTTTAATCATCCTTTAATATTCAGCTTCAAAGTCATAAAGTTTTCCAGACTTTTCCCCGCCATTGCTGAATTAATCACTTCTTTCTTAGTGCTGAGTTTTTCCCACATGGCATCATAACTATCTTCTCTGACAATCCATAACCTCTTTGAGGACAAGGACTGTGTTTTATTCATCCTGGAATTCCTAGGACCGAGCTCAAAGCATGGCACATATTAAGTGTCCAATAAAAAGAAAATGAATTTAATAGAAATTATATTTCTTTTTAAGAAAACAGGATGTAAAAATCCAATTGTACAAAATAGAGGCATTGTGACTTCCCTGGTGGTGCAGTGGTTAAGACTCTGTGCTCCCAATGCAGGGGGCCCTGGTTAGATCCCTGGTTGGGGAACTAGATCCCACATGCATGCCGCAACCAAGAGTTTGCATGCCACAAGTAAGGAGCTGGTGAGCCACAACTAAGGAGCCTGCCTGCTGCAACTAAGACCCAGTGTAACCAAATAAATAAATAAATAAGTAAAAAATAGATGCATTTAGTGGGTGATGTTTTAACAAGGGGTTTTATTCGCAGATTTCTTTCAATATGATATTTCCTGGAGAATTTAAAATATAATTCAATTTTCAAAATATTACTATTATGTTCGTGAGCACATCTACTGAGTAATAGGAGATAAATATTGAAACAAATATGCAAATAAAAAATTCCAATCTAAGATTTGGGACCAGTTTTATTCTCTGTCCTTCTTGTTCCAAATATGCAGTAATAACATCACTCCTGGGATTGGGGATTCTGACTTCATGCTCTGTTGACTCCTGTCTCATTCTCTGGGAGAAAAGTAGCATGTGATCTGAATGAACGTAGACCTCTCCAGGCTCTGCGTATGAATGAGGAGGCCACAAGAATATGCTGGCGACCTCAGCCCCTCCTCAAAGTCTCCTACGCTTTGTCTCACTTTTGCCCTTGATTGAGACTTCTCATCTTCTCCCTTTCTAGCTACCCCAGCAGTTCAGCTGAGGGAGGCAGCCGACTACAGTGGCTGCACCTGGCACCCATTGTGAAAACTTTGGTGTGCTGGGGTGGCTGGTGTCTATCCTTATCCTATAGCTTGCACTGCTGCACAGAGTTTGTGACAAAAACAGTGATGCCCACCCATCACACTCACCAAAAGTGCTTTTATGAACAGCTTTAAAAAAGGCATTATGTTGACATTGCAGTTCTTAAGACTGTGATGGCAGGAAAATGAGGAAGAAATTGAAGACAAGACCATGATACAGATAGAGGAAATAGGTAAATGTGGTACTTTTCATATGTTTGCTCACTTCCTCAGCTACCACTGATATAGGACCCAGCACCACACCAGCCGCCCCTGGCTGGCTTCACCACGTCTTAGCGCGTAGTCATACCTCTGTATTCTGGAGGAGCCATATTCTGTCCCTTAGACTCTCACATTTATAACATGCAGAGTCTCATTAAGTTTCCTTATCAAAATGGCATTTCCATCCCTTTCTGAAGAAGGTTAGACCTAGTCCCAGAGGCTGATTGGGATATAGGCCATCTTGTCCTCTCTATTAGTTTTGGGTGTCTTTTCCAACTTTATTTTTCCCCAGGGCCCCTGCACAAACCCTTCTCACCTCCGAACGTGCAAATATGAAAAGCCCCCATGCAATTGTACGTTAAGCATAGCAGGGAGGTTCTGCTGCAGGTTGGTTAAGTCAGAGGCAGGAGGCAAGGTTGTTGTTATTCCCATGATCGTGATCCCTATTAATGAACATGCATGTTCTGAACATTTAACATAGCTTCTTTTTGCCTTTGTTCTCTCATTAAATTTAAAAAATAAAGTATGGATTTTTTGGAGGGAGGGGGGACATGTGAAGTATTTTAATTTACCTGTGAATTAAAAACAGAAGAATCAGATCTCATGTTCTCCTGTTGACCTCAGTAGCAAGTGGTGTTGTTCGGAAATGATCACACAGGTATTTCTACTTGTGGGCGCTGAAATTACTTTTCTCTCTTTTCATTCCCTGACATCTTAGAAGGGAAAACAAGGACTTTTCATCTGTTTAGGGGCAAAGAACTGATGAAGTGAGTGACACAGCACTTTTATTCTTGGCAAGGCTTGACATCGAAAGAGCAGTGGGAGATAGCTTTCAAGTGGGCCTTAGAAGAAAATCCAAAGGACTGTGTTTCTGCAGGGTCAAGCATCTCTATCCTGAGTAAATCATTCAAAACAACAGGGCTGGGGGCAGTGGGTACTGTCAGTCGCACATGTTGTTATCTGTCACATTCTGTTCTGTTATGCAGAAGACCTTACAAGAACAGTGATTCATCGAATAAAATAGTTCATTAAGATAAAATTAGATGGTCAGGAAATTAAGTCAGCCTTTTAGAACTGTTACAGTAAAAAAGTACTTTGTAATATGGTGTTTTAGAATTCACATCCTAAATAATATTATCTTGATTATCTGTGGAGGGCATATCAATGAAGAATCTTAGGAAGTGATATGTTTTTCTATAGAAGGCTTTTTTCCATCTATACCAAGCTAGTATCCTAGACTGAATGTGAAAGTGCAACACTAGAAAAATGAAGAATGTAAGGTGCTAAATTTTTGATCTTTAAAAGAGGTTATTTTGGTCAAATTTCATCCCAAGTTTAGTTATTGTATCTTACCTGGGCATCATTCCCTTGTTGATTCTGCTATTTTTTAGTCATCTATTTCCCTCCCAACTTGTAACTATAATACCACATCTTGCTATGTATACATATATAGTCTTCTTTTTGGAATCAATGAAATTAAAATGAAAAAAACAAGGAGAACAATAGAATTTGGACATTTTATTTATGTATTTCATATTAAATTATTTACTGTAAAATCCATATTTTGGGTTTATGCAAAATGATGCTTTAATCTCATTGAAATATCCAGTACACAATTTACACTTACTGATTGCTAGTGTTAAGGTGGTAGGTTTCTCAGAAACCCAAAGCTGATAATTGTCTCTGAGGAAGAAAGTACTCTGAGATACTCAAGACTCATAGAGATACAACGCAAACCTCATATATAATTTAACATCTTCTAGTAGCTACATTTAAAAAGCTAAAGAAGAATACATTAATTTTAATAGTATATTTTATTTAGTCCAGTGTATCTAGAATATTATCATTTCAATATGTAAATAAAATGTTAAAAATGTAGATATTTTACATTATTTTTTATTGTACGTCTTCAATATTCAGTGTGTATTTTATACCATCTGAATTTGAGCTAGCCACATTTCAAGTGCTCAATAACACTTGAAACCACATGTGGTTAGTGGCTACCACATTAGACAGCACAGCTCTAGGACATAATAAGAGTAATAAAATTAGTACATGTTCTAAATATATTCATACCTATAATTTTAAAACATTTAATATTTTCCACAAGGTTGGGTTTTCTTAACATAAATTTTTAAAAATTAGATTCTGAAATCTCACAGGTACTAAGACAGGTATGTTATAGATGATGGATGTATAAAATGAATTTAATTTAAAAATACATTTAAAAAATACGGCCACAACTTATTTTTCATAAGTGGATTTATGCACATACACCAATTGAGTTGTCTGTCTTTCTTAATTTTTATCTATAGCTATTTTTTTTTTTTTTTACAAAGTCTTCATTATTTCTTAATGGCCTAAGATTCTTCTCTTAATTTTTCTTGTTAAAAATATATTGAAAGAATGAATTCAAGAGCCCAGCATTTTTAGAGCCAACATTACAAACTTTTCACTGTTGGTTGGATGCCTGCTTTGACAGGAGTGGTTTTTAATTTGCATTTAGAAATGCAATCATTTGCTTTTCCTTTTGATTATTCGACTGCTATTGAGATAAATGCAGCATATTCTTCACTTCTTCTTTCCATCACTTTTTCTTTCCATCTGAAATTCTGTTTAGGTCAAATTCACCTTTGAGGACTCACACTGGCTCATCTCCTAAAACTTCTGCTAAAATGGACCCACACCATTTTTGATTTAATGTAAGCAGTCTTGCTTTCTTTTAAGTATTTTAGATACATTTGCTTTAACAGTGAAAGAAAGACACTGCTTCTAAGTGACTTTGCGGTCAGGGAGTGAACTTGAATGTCACTGGTTGTGAGACCAGAATGTGGGAATCAGTCAGGAATTTGGGAGTGAGTGCAGCTAACAACCAGGAGATTGTGCCTTATTCCACTGGTTTTCTCTACTCACCTTTGTGATGCACGAATTCTTGCGAAGAGATAACATCTTTTTGTGAAAAACGGCCCTGGGGTTAAGTGGCACTCAAATACAATTACTAGGGAGAGAAATGAGGACAAATTATCAATAAAAAGTTTTAAATAGTTCTTTAATACAGAAAATACTGTATTTGGATAAACTGAAAGTAGGATGTTGAATATTAATACATAGATGTGACAAACTGCCATATGGAAATAAGAAAAAGTGATATCTGAAATCCGTTCACTTAGAGTTCTAGTGGGTGCAAAGGCTGCCATCTTTCAAGACAGGGGCCGGCAAACTTTTTCTGTAAAGGTCCGGATAGTAAGTATTTTACGCTTCGTGGACCGTATGGTGTCTCTCAGAACGACTCAACTGCTATTGTAGCTCAGAGCGCAGCCTTAGGCGATATGCAAATGAACATGGCTGTGTTCCAATAAAACTTTATTTACAAACAGGTGCTTGGCTGGATTTGACCCATGTAACCCCAGTGTAAGAGTCTGTTGGGTAGCTGCACTGCTACCTTCACCTTCTTAGATACTTCTTGGAAATACCCACATAATGGAAATGACTTTCTCCTGAATCACATTTGCCACAATGAAACCCATTTCTTGTGCACATTCTTATATCCCAAAGTAACTATTTTATTAGGTTATGGGTTTCGTTGCTCTAAGAGAGACCTGAAATTACAGTGGCTCAAGCAAGGTAGAGGATTATTTCTGTCATACATAACTTTCCCCAAGAAGTGTATAGTTGATATAGTGATTTGAGGTGTCACCTCATCTTCATCCCCTTCATGGCTCACCATCACCCAGTCTGCCTCAGAACCGGCAGGAAGGGGATAAGGGCACAACCCGGAAGTTGGTCACATCACCTCTGCTGAAATCTCATTGGTCAGCACTTAGCCAAATAGTCCCATCTATCTGCAAGAGAGGCTGAGAAATAGACCACTTATTCTGGGCAGCCATGTGCCCAGATAAACTTCCAGAGCTCTTACTACTACAGAAAAGATGAATAGCAGTGGGGGGGACATGTAGCTGCAGCCAGCTTTTCTGCTTTACTCTTGTATTTGTAGGACAGTTAAGGGCCTGAAAGGAGTTACTTACTTTTTAAAGTTATATTTTACTGTAATTCATGTGACAGATTATATGCTGTTGTGTTATTTGAGAACAGAGACTGTCCTAAAGTCTTTAGGCATTTCTTCACACACTTGGTTAAAATATCATTTTACAATTTATGTAGCAACTATCTTGCATGTGCTAATACTCTTCCTGAGTCCACGATGGACATTACTAATAAATCACAGCATTCTTTCCCACTGAACTCAGACTTGGCCTTAGACCCTCTATATCCTGCTGTAGACAGCCTCTACCAATCAGGTAGAGATGACATTCCATCAGCAATTTATTTGTTCTTCTTGCTTAAAGTTTTACCATTCTTCTTTTCATATCTTTGACACCAATCTTATCTACAGACAATGACGTGGCAATATATAAATGGAATGTTGTTTTCTGTCTTTTAAGTAAAATCTCCTCCATCCCTTAAATTTTGTCAAATTTTTACCTTGTTTTTATTTCCAGACCATGTTTTATATTTTATTTTTCTATAACTAATTTTAGTCACAAAACCAAAACTGGAATAATTTTATTCAACCTCTTAATTTTATAAATAGAGAAACTGAAACTCAAAAAGATGAAAGGACTTACCCATGGGAACACAGCTAGATAGTGAAACTAGACTTTCGAATCCCTGATTCCTACTCTAGTCCTCTCCTTTTGCTGAGATCAAATCAATAAGTGACAAGAATATTTAAAAATCAGGAATAATTATGATTAATTGGGTAAGACTGATTAATATCAGAACTTTAATATCTTGTTTCTATTTCTTGCATCTGTAGGCAAGAACCAACATCTTTTTTTATGTAAAAGTAATGGTATCCTGAACAATCCTTGCTCTAATGTTTGACTGCTTCTAGAACTTTTTAAATTTTGCAAAATGGATTTGACATTGTGAAAAATAGGATTTGAAGACTGCTTTCTAGGACATCCTCATTCACGTTAGCCTATAAAGAATGATTCAGTTGTTCTTGTAATACCTGGGCATTTCCTGTTTCAGTGAGATGTCTTTATGTGAGATTGAAAGTATTGATTTTTGTAGAATATTTTCCAGAGTAATTTATAATAGTGATTTAAAATTTGTCTTAGTATATTTTGACCCATGGGTCTATCAGGTTATATTGCTTCTTGTTTTATTCATATCTTTTTGTCCATCCAAAATTGCTTGTACTCTCTCAGGCAGGGTTGTCCACTTCACTTTTCCTTAGGTGCAAACAGTTTCTCAACAGGTGTGCTGCTTATAACTGCTGTACCTGAAAACCCTCATTAATAGGCAGGTGGAGTTAGATTATCTTATTCTTTCAAGAACAGAAAAAAAAAAACCCTCAGCAAAAATAAGTTCAAGATAGAGAGCAAGCAAATCTAACTATAGTGTCTGCATCTAAGAAAGTATACTTTAAAAAGCAAATTTTAAAAGATTAACTAAATCTTCCCATTAAAACTTTGAGTCCTCTAAGTACCAAAAATTATGGCACTTTCACATTACAGAGAAAATTAGTCTAGTACAATAGACCGAAGGAAATTTTGATAGACCCATGGATCAAAATATACCAAAAAGAATTTTGAAGAAGCGCTTAAAGGCAGCGAAACTTCATGACTATAACCAAAAGACAGAACATACTTTCAGTATGATGGAGCTAACCCTTGAGCTGAGCTCATTTCCCAAACCCTGGGAGCACAGTATACTCAGACACAGAGAAGACAAAGTTCTCCTGCGTACTGAAACCAAGCTCACATAAATTAGGGAATGTCTGTTCATCATTTGGACACCTTCCCTGGGTGCATGGTATCCACTTTTATTTTGCTGCTTCCAAGCTGGCCGAACAAAAAACACTTCTGAGTAGATAAGCAACGACTTACAAGCCCAGGTGGCTCTTTTAGTGGGTTCATTTATTTAGCAAATATTTAATGAACATTTACTATGGGTTAGGTAACATGGAACCTACAGTTGGAAAAGTCAAAGTCATGGCCCTCAGAAACCCACCATCTAATGTGCAAGATAAACAAATGAACAAATAATTTCCGGACTACATGGCCAGTTGCTGTGGAAGCAGCGAGCTCTGCCTGAGTGTTGACAGAGGAGACAGTTGGAGTTGGCTGTGAGGCTTTGGGGGTTCAGGAAGTGGAGAAGGTGGGGAAAGAATCCGAGGCAAAAGTGTCATGGGGGTGCACTATGGCCTTTTGGTTGTTTGTTGTGGCAGTGCTGTAAGGTGAGGGAGAGGGCGTGGCAGGGAATTTCAATAATTTAGCAAATATTGAGCAACTCTTTCACCTGGGCACTGTGAAGGGACTCTTAGGGTGCAGAGATAAATGCGGCTTAGTCCTGGACCTTGAAGAATTAACAAAAGAGATGCGTGGCACAAATAAATTATATTTGGGTGGGGGTGTGATAAGTGTGTCAAGGTCTTTTTCCTCACAGGCATAATGCTGTTGAGAGGGTTACCTGCAAAGGTGAGCAGCAGCATACACTGCCTGCTCGAGAGGACCACATGGTCTAATGGGGGGGCAGATGCTGATGGAGAAGTTACAGCATCACGGGTACACCAGCAACTGTGACAGGTGTCATCTAGAAGGTACAGAGTCCTAGAGAACCTACAGTGCAGGATTATGTTCTGATTAGGGAGTGCAGGAACAATTGTATTTACCATGAGTCCTCTTACACAATCATGTCTCTGTGCTTGAACTCTTAATTTGCTTTATCCAGCCTGGAGGTCATTTCAAGTAAGTTTTGAAAGAAGGTTACCTGAGCAACAGATTTTCAGAGCCCTTGCATCTCTGAGGATATTTGTCTTCTGCTTTCATAAATGACCAAGAACATTGTAGAAAGTCTAAAGTTACAGCCCCCCCTTCTCTTAAAACTCTCTAGAATTTGGGTCCTTGTCATATGACAATGTGATTTAGAATTGATATATTAGGCCTTTCTGATGTGTCCTAAAGCAGCCTTATTTTTGTCTGAATCTTACAGTTGTTCCTTTTAGTATTGAAACAATTATAGCAGTTTCTTAAAAAACTAAACATACTCTTAGCATATGATCTGGCAGTCACATTCTTTGGTATTTATCCAAATGAACTGAAAACTTGTGTCCACACAAAGCCTGCACACCAATGTTTATAGCAACTTTATTCATAATTGCCAAAACTTGGAAGCAACCCAAATGTCCTTCACTAGGTGAATGGTAAATGAACTGTGATACATCCAGACAATGGAATATTATTCAGTACTAAAAAGAAATGAACTGTCAAGTCATGAAAAGACACGGAGGGACCTTAAAGGTATATTACTAAGTGAAAGAAGCTAGTCTGAAAAGGCTACACACTGTAGGATTCCAATTATATGACATTCTGGGAAAGGCAAAACTGTGAAGATAGTAAAAGGATCAGTGGTTGCCAGGGGTTAAGGGGAAGGGAGGGAATGAATAGGCAGAGCACAAAGGATTTGTAGGGCAATGAAACTATTCTGTATGATACTGTACATGCCATTATACATTTGTCCAAACGCATAGAGTATACAACACCAAGAGTGAACCCAAATTTTAACTATGAACTTAGGATAATAATGATGTGTTAATGTAGATTCATGGATTGTAACAAGTGTAGCATGTGGTGCTGGGTGGCTGTGCCTATGTGGGGTAGGCGGTATATGGAAAATCTCTATGCCTTTTGCTCAATTTTGCTGTGAACCTAAACCTGCTCTAAAAATAAAGTCTATTTAAAAACATAAAGCAAACAAAAGTCTCTTAAGTAAAAACGTCCTACTAGGAAATCTATACTTTGCCTGGAGTACTGTATCTTCATAGATATTTTTGTCAGGAAGCTGGAAGCACTGTTTTGAGGAAACCTAGTCAGATGTAATTCTCAACCAGACCTTCCCTCAGCTGTTATAATCATCTTCGTTATGATGTTACCTTTATGCCTCTTGAGGAAGCAATGCATAGCCCTAGGAGAAAAGTTTGAGTGCTGCCGTAACTCGAATTCATTTTCATTCTAACTACAAATCCTTTAAGAAGGGCGTCTCTGAATACATAGTTCTCTCACATAATTTATGAATTATTTTCTATATAAGAATTACCAGTATGATTCAAATTAAGACTAATATTCTCTTAAAGTCCTTGCTGCCAACAGAGGAAATATTTTTAAGTGACATATGTTTCTCCTTTTGCATCTTATCCTGGAATCTTGTATCTCTCCCCCTCTTTAAGTATGAGGGATTTGGCTCTCAGATTATTTTTTAATATCTTTATTAAGGTATAATTCATATACCAGAAAATCTACTTATTTAAAATACACAATTCAATGATTTTTAGTATATTCACAGAGTTGTGCAACCATCACCATAATACATCAGAATGCTTCACCACTCCCCCCCCAAATCTCATACACATTAGCAGTCACTACCCATTGCCCCTTCCCTAGCCCTAGGCAAACAGTAATTTACTTTCTGTCTATAGATTTGCTGATTCTAGACATTTAATATAAAGGGAACCATAACATATGTGGTCTTCTGTGACTGACTTCTTTCACTTAGTATAATGTTTTTAAGGTTCATCTATGCTGTATAGTACATATCAGTAAATCATTCCTTTTAATTGTCAAATATTCCTTTGTAACAATTCGAGGAATGCCAAACTATTTTCCAAAGTGACCCTACTATTTTACAGCTCTACCAGCAAAGAATAAGGGTTTCAGTTTTTCCATATCCTCACCAATGCTCGATATTGTCTGTTTTTTTAAAAAATTATTATCACCATCCTAGTGAGTGTGAAGTGGCATCTCGTTGTGGTTTTGATTTGCATTTTCCTAATGGCTAATAATCTTGAACATCTTTTTATATGCTTGCTGGCTATTTTTATATTTTCATTGGAAAATGTCTATTCAAATCCTTTGCCTATTTAAATATTATTTATATTTCTATTGTTGAGTTGTAAGAGTTCTTTATATAGTCTGGATATAAGCATCTTAATAGATATACGATTTGCCAGTATTTCTTCCCAGTCTGTGGGTTGTATTTTCACTTATTCTTTACAGTTTCATTTGCAGTACAAAGAGTTTAATATTGATATAGTTAAATTTATCTGTTTTACTCTTTTCTCATCTGTGTTTCTGGTGTTGTATTTTAGAAACCATTGCCTAATTTAAGGACATGAAGATTTACTCCTATGTTTCTTTTAAGAGTTTTATGGTTTTAGCTCTTACATTTAGAATTTTGATCTATTTTGAGTTATTTTGTATATGAGGTGAGATAGTTCAACTTCATTATTTGTGTGTGGATATCCAGTTGTCCTAGCACCATTGAAAGACTGTCCCTTCCCCTTTGAATTATCTTGGCACCCTTTCTGAAATACTATTGGCCATGAAAGCATGAGTTCATTTATGGACTCTCAATTCTGTGCTGTTAATGCAGATATCTAGTCATATGCTATACCATATTGTTTTGATTACTGTAGCTTAGTGGTAAGTTTTGAAACTTGGAAGTATCAGTCTTCCATGTTTGTTGCCCTTTTTCAAGATTGGTTGTTCTGAGTCCCTTGGATTTCCATATGAATGTTAAGATCAGCTTGACAGTCTCTGAGGACAGTTGGGATTTTGTTCAGGATTGCAATGAATCTGATGACCAATTTTGAGATTACTGATATTTTAACTATATTAAGTCTTACAGTCCATGAATATGGGATGTCTTTCCATTTTTTTTAGATCTTCTCTAATTTCTTTCAATAATGTTTTATAGTTTTCAGTGAAGAAGTCTTGAATTTCTTTTGTTAAATTTATTCCTAAGGATTTTATTCTTTTTTGTGGTATTGTAAATGGAATTGTTTAAGTTCATTTTTATACTGTTCACTGTTCTTATGTAGAAATAGTTGATTTTTTTGTATACTGATCAAGTATCCTGCAACCTTGCTATAATCATTTATTAGTTCTAATAGTACTTTACAGAATTTGTTAGGATTTTCTCTACGCGGTCATAGAAGTGAAGATTTTCTTGGTATTGGGGAAGTCATTGATGGTTATGAACAGTTGCGTGGGTTGGAGGGGGAGACAGAAACTCTACTGAAGGGGTCAAAGGGATGATTGGAAGTGAAAACATAGAGACAATGAATGTTAGATGACTACTTTAATAAGTTTTGCTGTGTTGTGGAGCAGATAAATGTGAGCAGTTCTTGGGGAGGGATGCAGGATACAGGAACACTTATTAAAGATGGGGGATCCCAGAGCATGTTTGTATGCTGATGGAAATGAGAGAGAAAGACACTAATAATTCAGAAGAGAGTTGCAGAAATCCTTGAGAAGCATAGAGAGGATGGGATCCAGAGCACAAATGTGTTAGTCTTTGATGGCAGGAGAAACACGTCTTCCATTGTAACAGGAAGAAAGGCAGACCATTTGGGTACAGACACAGGTAGAGGTGATGCTGGGAAGATGGGAGAATTCCTATATGATTGTATCTAGCTTCTCAGTGAAATATGAGACGAGGTCAACAGTTAAAAATTAGAGTGGGTTAGAGGGAATATTGGAGGTCAGAAAACAGATGAGAAAGTGTTAAATGGGCCTCTTGGAGAATGGGGAAAATTTGCTTCTAGGACACATTAGGCTTACTGGGCACATTTTGGTACCTGTTTTGATTTTAAGAAGAGCCCAGTCAGCAACGCAATGCTCATTTTCTGAAGGGCAGGCTCCCAGTAGGTGGATAGTTCAATAGAGTTGGCTGTTTTCCCACATGAGTGAATAAAGGATCATAAAGTAATAATGGGGTAAATGTGCTTTACCACACATATATAGACGCAGACACACACAGACACTCACACACACCACACTTATTCACATGCATACTACATGCCACGTGCATGCATACACACACTCACATGTATCACACTTACATACACACCCTCACCACACTCAAGCACTAGCCCACTTAATTTTTACAATAAACCCCCAACAGCATTTTACTGTTTTTGAAGTATGTGAAGATTAAAGGGCACTTATGGTTTCCTCTATGTGAATCATTCTCCCCACTGTTATTCAAGTGTTTTAAGCATGATCATGAAATAAAGTAGAGCCAATGCTAGGATTCTGTAATGGCCATTTGAGCCATCTCTTCAGTGAACTTTGCCTTTGGAGCTTTGTCCTCTGACACCTAGCCTACTACTGTCCTGACTGTCCCAGGACCTCCTCGTGCAGTGGATCTTCTCCAGACTTTCCTCTACACCCACCCACCATCTCTATTCGCTCATCAGTGTCATTAGAATTCAGGCTCTGTTCCTCATTGGCTGTGTGATTGACTGTGTAATATGGGAGCAATAATAATTTATTGTGAGGATTAAAAGATAGAATGCATGAAAAGTACTCAGTTCCATGCACATAATGTTACCAAAAAATGCCAAATTGATATTTCTCTCTCCCTTAATCTCAATCTCAATATCTCTTAACCTATTTTATCTCTTCTCATCATATTTCCTCAAGGATCTTCATTCAGCTAAGCATTTTTTTACTAGTATAATTTAATTCTTGATGGTAGAATTTTAAGTTTAATAGGGTTCTTCTGGAAATAATGTCAGAGTCTACAATTGACTCAAATAAGACTTCAGCTGGGCAAAAGAATTTTATTTGGGGCATGCAGATTTTTTTCACTTGACTCAAATCATACAGAAGAACTGACTTTGATAATCATGAATTAAGCTAAACTATAACATTGAGCACAAAAATTATTTTCTTGCCCTGGTTGTTCAAGTACTTCATAAGTAAAATGAATTATAAGGCCTTTTGAAATATCTTTGAAATATCACAGGTTTGTTCTGTATTTAAGGATTCTTGACAGTGTAGCAGAACAGCATTGCAATATCATAAAAATGTATTGTGTTACTGGCATAAACTCAAAGAGCATTTCTTTAAAAAGCATCCCCTAGGGAATGTGGTTGAGACCATTGCTCTCACTTCACTTTTGGCTACTGTGACATTGGCTGTCACACCTGCTCTTCAAGTCCCAAGTCTCGAGTCACTCTTGGTCTCTAGGATTTTAGATAAATGCACCTCATTTACTAGTCTTTCTTTCCTGCAATGATTATTATTCACCGTTTTATTTTGAAAACAATACTAATGACTAAGTTTAATCCTGAGTGGTGGTAGAAAGTAACAAAATGAACATATTCCTGCTTTTTAGAAGTTGTAATATTGAGGACATTAGCTTTTTGTGATGTGTGGCATAACTTGATAGGCAAAGCTGAGACTTTGTTTTGACCTCTCACATTTCTCTTTTATTCCCTAGTTCTCAGAAATAGTAACAAATTATATGGTATAGGTGACCTTAAAGTGTGTATATTGGCAAGTGCAAGTAATACTACACTTAAAATTGATTAGCAGTGATGTCTCATAATCTGTGTAGAATACAACCATCCCCATCGCTGGCATTATAGTCGTGTGGTATTATGCATACAAAACTGTGTTCCTATGGTTTTGATGTTATGGGAAGTAGCAGACTGTTTTCTTAATTTTCATAAGTTGAATTTCCCCCAAAGACTTATTATGAAAAGGCATGTTGAAACATGTGGTGTCATTACAAGATTGTTTTCGCTTGGCGACAAGCAACAAAAGGAGAAAAACGTTTCTGACAGTTTCTGAAATATGATCATTAGAAATCATTCTCTGAAATTTATGAGATGCTAGAGAAAGCCAAGAGCTTAATAGATCATATCGTGTGTGCAACTTGATCAGGGCTTTAAATGGGGATGTGATTATTTGCCAAGTGAAAGCAACAGTTTTCATGGTCAACTACTTTCTTACTAATTCTGCTTAATGAAAGTCGAGCAGATGTACAATAATAAACACTGAAATGATTACCGAACATTCTGACCCTGAGAAAATTATGTGTAATTAACAACTAAAATTTTAGTTTTACTCACCTAAATAGTTTTCTGTTTATTTTATTTTTTTGAGATGAAATATTTAAAAAATCAGCTAGAAGGTAAATTCTCCCACCCAAACGACTGAGTATCCGATTTTAGTTTCTTGTTTTTCCCCATTTGTTGACTCTTGGCGTCTCCCCTGCTGCTTCTGGTCCCCACCTGGCCCCAGTCGCGATTCTTCTGTTGAGCGTCTGTCTCCATGGAGACCGACCGCCCACAGGGAGGAGCCCAGCACAGCAGGCAGCCGCTCACCTCACCGGACCCTCCGTGAATCAGCCTCGGTTTGATTGCAGCGCAGAGAGGAGAGAAGTTACCTCATCTTTAGAGGAGCATAAATGTGTTTGGGACTCTAAATTCCTCCCTCTGTGTGGGTTCTGCAGATGCAGCTCGATAAAACCCTGAGAGGAGAGCTGGGGCGCCATCTGTTTCCCCTGCTTCAGTGTCAGGAGAGCCATGACAGTTGTTTTGGGAAGACCCAAAGGGGAGAAAGAGAGAGGGACAGAAGATAAAAGAGATAAGAAAATTAAGAGTTCTCTAACAAATTTACATCAGCTATTCAACTGTGCGGGGGGGGTGGGGGGGGAAGGTTAACTAGAAACTCGAGAAAAATATGGTAACTGTGTATATATTCCTCCATAATACACAGTTGTTCTGAATAGAAAAGTACTAAAATCCATAAAAATGTGTCCCTTGATGACTAGAGGAACTGGGCCATTAAAAATATCAGAAAAATTGCTTATTTTCCAGAGGACGCACATAGTTTTACAGGAAAGCATAAAATCATTGAAATTCTGTTGTTGGGCAGTGTCCTACACTTTGGACATTCCAGTTGTTTTGTTTCTACCAACAGTAATATTTCTCACACAAGTATGTCTGGAAAGTTTTAAAATTAGATTTTAGACATGAATAAAAAGCTCTAATTGCCTATGTGATAGTTAATAGTATTAAAGTTTAAATTTAAAAAATTAAATAAATGTGGTAGACATTGAGCGAACGCTACTTATAATTTTAGGGTACCAAGATCACTGTGATATTGGAGGCACCGTAACTGAGAGTCAAATTCTTTTATCTTCTAAACAGACTTGTGCAAAAAGACATTATTACCTTCCTGGTGTGCACTGATGTCCCTGGACATCTGGCTAAATCCACGATTTGATTTTTAGTCATTCTGTCACACTGGAATTCACTCCCAGTTTGCAGTTATATCTCTCTGAATTACTGCTTTTAAATTGGGCATTTTCCTGCAGTTTAGATCTTTAGCTTCTAGATATACAGAAAGAAGCATCTATAAAACAATAATGAATAACATATATAATTTGTTTTGTGGTTTATAGAGCCTCTCGGAACATACCTGGCCTCATCTGGGTCTTAAAAGAAGGCTGAGAGATGGGAATAGTTGCAGCAACCGAGGCTCAGAGAGGTCAAGTGATTTGCCCAAGGTCACACAGCTAATAAGTGCCAGATCTCAAACCCAGTTCTTTTCACTCCAGAGCCTGTGCAACCCTACATGCTAATTAACAGTTCGTTAATGCTAAGCATGGGTGCTTTTTCTTTAAAAAGAAAAAGGTGTTACATTGTAAATTACTGGGGAATAAAACAGGATTCTGTCATTCTCTGGGAATGATGCCTCCATGCTTTTGTCTGCTGTGTGCTTTTCAGGATAAAGAGAATTCCAGCAGTGTTCATCCACCACAAGACATAATAATTCCTATGAATTTTCCAGGAATGAAAATTTTAAAAATCTCTTTACTTTCAGCACTGTTTCTTGGTATTTACGCAGTGCCGGCTGAAAGCAAGTAACCTGGAATAAGTGGGCCTTAGAATCCTAGAATCTAACAAAGCTGTTTTTCTCTGTGTGGGTACAAGGAGTATATGTGTTACTGAGTTAGTCCTGTTTAGGCAGGCTCATGGCTCCATGAGCTAGGAAGCCATACAGGCTTTTCCAGTGATTCCATAAGCGATCTTGGGCTAGTCATTCCCATCCCTGTGCTTAACAGTGCCAGTAGGTAATAAGAAAACCTGTCCAATCAGCTTGTGACTAATAGGGCTCATTTAGTTTTCTAAATGAGCTCATTTAGTTTTCTCATCATTTAGTTTTCTCACTGTTAGTAATTTAGCAAAAATTAAATATCTTCTGCACCAAGCACTGTACTCAGTAGGTATAAGAAAGGATAAAACATTGTCCCTAGCATTAAAGAGCTTACAGTCTAGTAAACTAGTAAAATAGTTCACCCATATGAACTATAAATCCTGCTACTGATGGCTGTTTCTGAAATTTTGAAAAGGAGAAGCTGAAACACTGGGAAGTCATTAAAACCTGGTTGTTTAAAATCACATGAACTGGTGACAGACCTAGGAAAGGGATCTTATATGTCCACCAGACTGATCTCCACTGCTTGACCACCTTGTGAAATATAATTGCATCATTTCAGGATGAAGAGTAATGCCGACTATTGGCTAATGTTGGCTCACAGTGCTTCATTGTCAAGTGCACTTCCTGAGAGCCCTGTATTGCCTGGTTTAAGTGCGGCTGGTGACGTACTTGTAACCAAGGGACTCGGTTCAGCCCAAGTGCTTCCCTCTGAGTAGCAAGGAGCATGCCAAGTAAATAAGCACTTGGCTGTGCTATGTGTAAGGGAAAGAATGCAAAGATTAATTCACTGGCCCTAATATCTTTAATCCAGTGATTCACAAACAAAATGATGCCATTTAGATTTCAGTAACTGTAATGGTACAACAATTGTTGACCTTTATTAGTGTGTGATTAACCCTGTAGTGTGTCAAGATGACAGTAATTTTTTGTTCATTCAGAGATGCTCACAGACCTCAATATTCTAACCAGTTATGTTATATCTTTTCAGTACTCTGATGGTTAATGTCAACATTTGTGATCATGTTGACAGCTAACAGTGATAGGTGTACTTATTACGTTTCACAGAGTATTTTTTGTTTATTTAATCCTCAGCAAGTTTCAAGTTCAGAGGCAAAGCTCAAGTGTGGGGTTGGAGGTGGCAATGGAGGAGGCAAGGGGAGAGATGGGTAGTCAGTCCATCAAGCCAGTACGCCCAGATTCAGGACTTTCATCTGGCCTGTATGGCTGTCATTACAAAGATGATGTGAATCAACCTACCATGTTTTCTTACATGAAGCCTGCCCTGAATGATCCAGTTACCACTCTCCATGTCAGGTCCTTTCTATTCCAGGACTTTCAGTTTCTGAATTCTCCAGAGCACTGTTGCAGTTTTCGTCACTGTCGTGGAACTATCGTGTCCGCACTGATACCTGCTCCAGGCCACTGCCAGAGCATGGAATGCTGTTGTTACAGGGGCTCATAGCTGTGTGTGCCTCCAGTGCATGGGGACCTCTCTTTCCAGTGTTCCTCCTCTTCTGGCTTCTGAGCTTTGGAAGCGTGATGGGCCTCATGAGGTACCCCAGGTACCATGTTCCCTGTTGTACCTCTTCAGTGCAGGAAACAGACCACACCTGCCTCATGTTTTACCCCTGATACATTTCAGTGCCATCCTCAAAGCTCAAGGCCACTAAAGTAGGGCAGAGGCCACGGGTCCTAGCTAGACTGCAAGGAGACATGTCTTTTCTCTCTCTCTTTTTTTTTAAGCCTCTCTTTCCTTCTGTAATGGCCACTTCTGCTTTCCTTATTACCCCTGTAAGGTGAGTTGCTCTCCTCCCCAAAGCTTGGGGCCTCACACAAATCGATGATGAATTTCCAAAGTCTCTATCTGAACCCTGGGCCGCACATACTGTTCAGAGGAGACCAGAGAGTTGTTTTTATCAATAATGTTTCCAGTGTTCACCAGTGTGTAATACACAATTATTAGTCATAGATAGAGTGAAAGTTATTGGCTTTTAAGGCCTTAATTGAACCTATCTTTGCACTCAGAGCAAATACCAACTGGCTCATATATCAACCTGAAGTTTGTCAAATTCTTAAAAACTTCTGAGATCATTTGATAAAAATGAGCAGAGATGATAGCTAAAATTGTTTTCTGGGTAATAGATCTTGTTTAGGCTTTTTTCCCCTCGTGCAGCTTGAAAACCACCTGACAGTAATTAAATTATTCCACCATCTCACTCCCACCTCCCACACACATTTTCCCCTTTTGTTTTATTTGGTGGTGTGTGCAATTATTGTCTTTTAAGAAACAAGCACAGCTGCCTACAACTACACGTGTTAACTGTGAATCTGAACTTGTGGCAATGGGAAGAAGGCATTCTTTTCCCTTTTTCTCACAGGTTGTAAACTGGTTATTCACATTTTCTCTGATGACAATTTTAAGCACCGAGCTCTGTCTTCATAAGCACATGCAGCAGATGGTTGGGAATATTGTGTGATAACGAAAGCTGGTCGATTTCTTTAGTTATTTTCACCTCCTGCACACATTCCAAAGAAAAGCAATGGCATATTTTAGGGCGTGTCTTTACAAGACCTCTTTCCTTAAGTATGAATATAATTTGCTGATCTGTTCACTTTAAGATGGATTCATTTGGGAGATGTCTCTGCTGTAAGTGATCTTGTAGCATTTTCATATAAAATTAGACTTCTGTTGAAAGCTCTCCTGGGTGTTGCAGCCCAAGAATTAACCCAGCTGTTCCTTCTCTTCACTTAGACAGACTATGAGACAGGAGGAAATGAAGCCCAATATTTAGATGACCTCTAATGGCCCTTATGCACATTATCTACATGGTGAGATAATCTGCATAGATGAGGAAAGAAGTTTCCAGGTCACCAACTTGCTCTGTGAACTAACTTTACCATTTACTAGCTTGAGGGCTTCAGCCATGGTTCTTAGACTCCATATCTTTCTGTAAAATGGAATAACCATTACTACCTCCTTGGGTTTGTGAGGATCAAAAGACATTAGGAGGTAAAGCTCTTATTTTCATAAGAGTGCTCAATGAAAAAATAGTGACTCTGGTGGACAAAGGATAGAGAAATATGAACACACATCTTGTTTCTATGCATGAGGGCTTTCTTGCTGAGAAACATCTCAAAGATTCTTCCTTTAGGGAGAGTCCTCTGATAGCCAGCAATACCCTAGACGGCCTCAGCTCAACTGTAAATGTTCCTTGGCCTTGTATTCCTTCCTAATATGCACCCTTGTCCCCAACTATTGCTTTCAGAGAGCATGCAGACTAATAAAGTGACTCCAAAGTTGTAGATTCAGAGGAGATTAGAGTTAATAGTCTGTTTGGGTCAGAAGAGAGCTCCCAATAGGAGTGGTGGTGGTAGTAGCCACAGCAGCAGTAAACCTCCAGGGAAGCAGTGGGATAAAGTACTGACTGGATAACGGATCACCCACTATTTGGACTTTCTGAACCATTGGTGGATTCAACAATCAGTGGGTTAGGACAGTATGCCATTTTACAATGGCATTACTATTTCCATTCATATAACCAGCTTCAGTATTGTGTGTTTTTGTTTGTTTTTAAGATACCCAGGCCTCCTCATCTCATGATTTTCATGTGTATTTATATAATTTACATGAAGGATTTTTAAAATTCTTTGTTTAGATTCATCCATTTACCTATATATGTATATACATATCTTATAAGGGCAACTACAACTTTTTGGAATGTGATTTACATTCTTTGGAATGTGATTTCCAAGGAAGAGTTGTCCTTGATCTTACTCTGAATATCCAAATAAGGTTTTAGATGACCTCTAGTAAATTCATTTTTGTTTCATTTTTATAGAAGTTTTCATCTCTCCAGTCCAATGATAGTATATATAGATTTTTACATTTTAAATGTTTGGATCAATTTTAACTTTGGAAGAGTGGTAATAATTCATCCATTAAACATCAATATTAGAGAGAAAGGATCAGTTGTTTAAAAAAAAAAGGCAACAGTGATTTAGAAGAAGTAATAAGCCAAATACTTTTTCTGGTTCAAATAGTGATCAATAAGCTGATGCAAATACAAATTCAGAGAGAAAGGAGGTCATGGAGGAAGTAAAAGTTTGTATTTCCTAATGACAATTCTAGATTCACGTGTGTTTGGAAATATTCCACTTTTTTTATTTGTTCAGTGTAAGGTTCTGGTCCCCTTTGTCCCTGAATTAGTTAATGTGTTTAAGAGGCCACTATCAAAATGCAGATGGCTTTTGCATTTTAAGCCTAAATGAACACCTTAGGTGACTTAGGCAGATAGAGGAAGACCTCAGTGGTCCTGGACCACCTGGAAATTCTGAAGGACCCTAAGAGTGAGGCTAGTCTATAATTCTTAGTGCTACACTGTCCAGTACAGTAGCCACTAGCCAAATGTGGCTATTGAAATTTAAACGAATTAAAATTAAATTTAAAATTTAATCATCAAAGAATCTGTTTTATTAGACTACAATTCTTCAGAATTTTTGGAGGCATTTTTCATTTTCTATGTTCATGCTATCTCATCCATTCATTCATTCAACAAATATACATTGAGGGCCTGCTATGTGCCAGGGGATACAGCAGAAAGTGGGCAAAATTCCTGTCTTCAAAGAGCTTCTCCTTTAGTAGAGGGAAACAGACAATAAACTGAAAAAAACATTGGTAGAGTATATAGTATACCAGATGGTAATAAATGTTGTGGGGAAAAATAGAGCAGGGCAGGGAGCTGGGAATACTTAGGATTTAAATAGTGAGCACAGTGGTCCTAGAAGACTTCAATGAAGAGAAATGTGGACAAAGACCTAAGACAAGAAAGAGACAGTCACGTAGATACATGAGGGAAATGAACTCTAAGCTGAGGGTAGAGCTGGCTCAAAGCACACTCAGCTTGTTCAGGGAAGAGCAAGAGGCTGGCTGGAACAAAGTGAGGTGAGGGGATGATGGCAGGATATCAGTAAAGATCATGCTTAATGTTAGTAGGCCAATAAGAACTTCACCTTTTCCCCCAAATGATTATGGAAGAAAGTCTTTGGAGGATTTCGATCAGAGCAATGACATGACTTGATTTACATTAAAAAAAAATCACTCTAGTTGTGGTTTGGGAATATTATGCAAAGAAACAAGATGAGAGCAGGGAAATGTATTAGAGGTTAATGCAAAAATTCAGAGAGTAATGATAATGGCTTGGAACAGAGTGATAACAATAAAGCAGTATTTCTCAAACATTTTGGTCTTAGAACCTGTTCATACTTCTACAAATTATGGAAGACCTCAAGAAGTTTTTGTTTATGTGAGTTATATCTATCAATATTTACTACATGTGAAGTTTGGTTGGTCAATCTTGTATTAGAAAGTTGAATGAAAGTGAGAATAGCTCTCAATATCTGCTTTGTCGATCAGGATTTTAATGATTCTCCACCTCTTTAATAAATAGGGATAAGTAGAGTAGTCCTTCTGAGGGCATCGCTGGGTCCCCTTAAATTTATCATGTTATGAGAAATGAAGTCGTTTACATTCAGGGCAATATAGTTGATTATTCTTCTTTCCTTTTTTTGATTTTCAGAATGTGTGTGTGTGTGTGTGTGTGTGTGTGTGTGTGTAAAACCAGTCACTTTTAGTGATGGTAACTTCCATCTCTCTTGCCTTACTCTCTTCCTGTCTGCTGTGCCCCTGTCCTTTCAGCCCAGGACTCTACATTCTGTTGATGTGGAACTTGCATTAGGGATCATAAATCTCAGTTGCTGCAGGATCTTTTCTAGTAGCAACTATGTACTGGCTATGTTTTTTAGAGGATGTTGACACATATCCACACGATGTTTCCATCATGACTAGCTTATTTGATCAGAAGAAAAGAAGAAGAAAAAGTTTTCATACCAATGTATGAGCAGACTCACATTTATCCATAAGAAATGCAACGTGCATCCCTTTTGGTTTTTACACTGACAAGCATTAATTTAGACTTTGTTTTGCTTGTTTATCCTGGTGATGTTGCTGACTCTCCTGGCATTCTGTGTAACTGATCATCTCGGTGGAAGAACAGTCATGAGTTAACTCATGTGAGCTCAGGAACCTGGTGGTGATGGGGAGCCTCCTGCTCCTGCTAAAAGGGTCAATGGAAATGGGAACGCTATTTTAGAAGAATTTTTTTTTTCTGTTTTCACAGTCCAACTAAGTGTGACTCTAGGAAGAGTAAAGATATGGTAGAGTTACTTTTCAATTATTTAAGATGTATTTAATAACTTCTAGTCATTTACTTTCTTAAGCAGAAAAGGACTGCTCTCTGCTAAAGATCATTTAGGAGGCCCTCCTCCCCTCTTGGTGTTACTTATGTTTTAGTACAACTAAATTCTAAGTTTTTAAAGGCAAATGTGATAACATTTTAAACTCTCATAATGCTTTAAACTTAGCTACTATTAGATACTTAAGGATTACAAATTGATGAAACAGATGACTTGAAAACAGTGCTTCCAGATCAAATAAAATGAAGGTCTAATATTTAAAGTTTAGTTATCATAAGAGACAAAATTTTTGTCAAGAGAATCTACTCAATGCCTTTAAATCCCATTGTTGGCTCTGATCACCCCTAAATTAAATACTTGCTCTAAAATCTTGGGCATGCTAGGAAATCTAGTGTCCAGACTTTTCTGATGCCCAGAAATTTGAAAAACTATTTTGGGGATTCACAGTATTAAATGCAATAATGGCATCTGATGCAATTTTAATTTAAAAAATCAAGCATAGACATTATTATTTAAATCTTGACCTTTTGAAAGTGGAATTTGAGGGCCTCTATGTGTGTATGGCAGGCAGCCTCTAAGATAGACTCCAGTGATTCTCAGCTTCTAATATTCATGAACTTGGGTAATCATTTCCCCTTGAATATGGATTGGACTTTTTGATTCACTTCTAATAAGTAGAATATATTGTGAATAAAATACACTTCTGAGATTAGTTTACAGAAAGACTGTGGCTTATGTCTTGGGTTCTCTATAGCTCTTTCTTGCATCACTCACTCTGGAGGAAGCCAACTGGCTACCATGTCATGAGGTAGCCCTGTAAAAGGGCCCACATGAGTGAGTTTGGGAGTGGGTCCTCCCCCTTTTGAGCCTTGAGATGGCAGAATATTTGGTCAGCAACTTGGCTGTAGCCTCATAAGAGAACCTGAGTCTGAACGACACACTTAGGCCATTTCCAGATCCTTGACCCACAGAAACCATGAGATAATAACTATTTATTGTTTTTAGCTGCTAACTTTTGGTTTAATTCATTATGCAGCAACATGTAACTAGTATAGAGCATGTCCAGCAGTTGGGGGAAAACAGATAAGCAAAGCTCATTAATTCATCCTTCAGTTGGTTTATCCTCATCTGAGCAGCTGTAGTAGCTTTGACTATTGGGTTATAGTGAATTCATTAATTCATTCAGTGAATATTTATTAAGTAGTGTTCTGAGCCAGGCACTCTTCTAGACCCCAAGGATACAGGAGGGATAAAACAGAGATATTACTGCCTCCGTGTAGTTTATATTCTAACTGGGGGAGAAAGATGATAGAAAAACAGAAAAACACATGCTGTCTGTTGCTATAATAATGCTGCATAACAAATTACCCCAAAGCCTAACAGCTTAAAACTACCACTATTTATCATTATTTCTCATGTGTCTAAGGGTTGGGAGGGTTGGGCTTGGCTGATTTCACTTGGGCTTGCTTCTGTGTCTGGATCTGATCTGGGCCAAGCTTGTACTTATTGTGAAGGCAGAGGAGAGAAGCAAAAGAGAGCAGAAGTGCACAGTGCTTCTTGAAGACTTGAAACTGACTCACTGTCATTTCCTTTTTTGGCCAAAGCAAAAGACAAGAGAAGCCTAGGTTGAAAGGGTAAGGAGATGATCCCTCCTCTTGATGGGAGGGCTTGCTAAGTCACTTTGTAAAATTTGTAGATACTTAAAGGCCAATAATTTGGGTCATCAGTATATTCAATGTAGTACTCTAAATAGGTAAAATGCATAGCATGTCAGATAATGTCAAATGTTATTTTGAAAAACAAGCCAGAGAATAGGGTAGGCAGTGGAGGTGGGTGACATTTGAGCAAGTCTCTGAAGGAGAAAAGAAGGCAAACTGTCAAGTGTCTGGGGCACCTGTGAAATAGCCAGAACAGTCTTGAAAAAGGAAGAACAAAACTGGACGACTCACAATTCCTGATTTCAAAACGTACTACAAAGCTACAATGATCAAAATAGTGTGGTACTGGAATAAAGAGAGACATAAAGACCAATGGAATAGAGGAGAGAGCCCAGAAATCAGCCCTCACATATATGGTCAAATAATTTTTGACAAGGATGCCAAGACTGTTCAATAAGAAAAGGAGAGTCTTTGCAATAAATGGTGCTGGGAAAACTGGACATCCACATGCAAAAGAATGAAATTGGATAGTTACCTAATACCATATACCAGATGTAAGAATTAGTGCAAAATGGATCAAAGACCTAAATGTAAGACCTAAAAATATAAAACTCTTGGAAGAAAACAAGGCAGAAGCTTCATGACATTGGATTTGGCAATGATTTTTGAGACATAACACCAAAGGCACAAACAACAAAAGAAAAATTGGACTTTGTGAAAATTAAAAACAGTCACACATCAAAAGACCCTATCAGCAGAGCAAAAAGGCTTACATAAAGGGAGAAAATATTTGCAAATTATATTTCTGATACAGGATTAATATCTAGAATATATATAGAACTCCTAAAACTCAACACCCATTAGTATGGCTACTGTTAAAAAACAAAACAAAACAGAAAATAACAAGTATTGTTGAGGCTGTGGATAAATTGAAATTTTTGCGAACTATGGATGGGAATCGAAAATCGTGCGGCTGTTGTTGAAAACAGTATAGCGGTTCCTCAAAAAATTAAAAATAGAATTACCGTATGACCTAGTAATTCCACTTCTGAGTATGTACTCCCCAAAATTGAAAGCAGGATCTTGAAGAGATATTTGCACACCCATGTTCATAGAAACATTGTTCACAATAGGTAAAATATGGAAGCAACCTAAATGTTCATCCATGGATAAATGGATAAACAAAATGTGGTATATACAACAAATGTAGCCTTAAAAAGGAACAAAACTCTGACATACATTACTACAACATGGATGAAACTTAGAGACATTATGCTAGGTGAAATAAGCCAGTCACAAAAAGGCAAATACTGTGTGATTCCATTTAGTCAAAATCATAGAGATGGAAAGTAGAATGGTGGTTGCCAGGGAATAGGGAAGGGAGAAATGAGCAGTTATTATTTAATGGGTACAGAGTTCAGTTTTGCAAGATGAAAGTGTTCTGGAGAATGGTGGTGATTGCATAACGTTATGAAAGAGTTTAATCCACTCAGCTGTACATTTAAAAATGATTAAGATAGTAAATTTTATATTAATGTGTATTTTACCACAATAAAAATTTGAAAAAAAACCCTAGGAATATTCAGATTGTCTATTTCTTCTGGAGTGTGCTTTGGTATTCTTTGTCTTTCAAATACTTTGTCCATTTTATCTAAGTTGTTGAATTTATAATATTTCCTTATTTTCCTTTTAACATTGTGAAATCAATAGTGATATCACCTCTCTTATTCTTGACAATGGTAATTTTTGTCTTCTCACTTTTTTTTTTCCTAATTAGTCTGTCTAGAGGTTTATTAATTTTATTGATCTCAAAAACAGATTTTTCTTTGTTTTCTATATCATTGATTTCCACTCTGATTTTTATTATTTCCATTCTTCTGCTTACTTTGGCTTCAGTTTCTCCTTTATTCCTTTAGTTTCTTAAGGTAGAAGTTAAGGTCATTGATTTAAGATCTTTCTACATTTCTAATATACAGTTTTAATACTATGCATTTTTCTTTTATTGGCAACCCACACATTTTCATATCATGTGTTTTCCTTTCCATTCAGTTCAGAAAAATACTTTTCAGTTTTCCCTTTTGATTTCTTCTTTGACCATTTGGTTATTTAGAAATGTGTTATTTAGTTTGCAAATATTTGGGATATTCTAGAGATATTTCTATTATTGATTTCTAATTTTATTCCATTTTAGTCAGAGAACATACTTTGTGTGACTTGGGTAATTTGCATTTACTGAGACTTGTTTTGACAGCCAGAATATAGTCTATCTTGGTAAAATTTCCATATGCACTTGAAAATAATGTATATTCTTTTGTTTTTGAGTGATGTATTCTAAATATGTCAGTTAGGCCAGTTGGTTGATAATTTTCTATCTCCTTATTCCCAGTTGTTGACAGAAGGGTATTGAAATCTCTGATTATAATTGTGAATTTGTGAATTTCTCCTTTCATTTTTATCAGTTTTTCTACATGTATCTTGAAGTTTTGTTTGCATTATTCTGTCCTCGTGTAGATTTATTGCTTTAACATTGTAAAATGACCTTATTTATCCCTGATACAACTCTTCTCCGGAAAAGAGAGTAGTAACTGATAGTATCATACTCACTCCAGCTTTCTTTTTGACTAGAATTAGCATGCCATATCTTTTTCTGTTTTTTCTTTTCCCACCTATTTGTATCTTAATGTTTAAAGCACATTTCTTTTTGACAACATACATTATCTCTGCCTTTTAACTGGGGGAGTTTAGGCATTTTACATTTAATTTGATTATTGATACAGTTAGGTTTAGATCTGTTATCTTACTATTTGCTTTTTATTTCCCCATCTATTTGTTCTTTCCTTTTTTTCAGGAAGCTGATAGCGGTATAAAATAAAGCATGGGTGTAGATACATTTGTGTAGAGTTCGCCAATAGTTAAATTGCTTTGTATTTTCCAAGCACAGTCATATCTCTTCCTAGAAAGGGATGTACTGTATAGAAGTAGGAAAGTGTACCTGGAATTTGTTTTTATTTTTTGTTTCTTTCTATATTTTTCTTGTTTTCGTTACTAGAACATATGCTTCATAAAACCACAGGCTTTGTTTTCTTTTTATCCCAGAAATCCCTAGCTAATATTAGTTGAAAAATAAATATTTGTTCACTGATAGAGATTAAAGAAGATTCTTGGAATTGAGATCACCTGAACCAGGTACGGTAAAATGAGAGGAAAGTGAACAGTTGCACACTTTTCAGGTATCTGGTGATAGAAAGGAGTTTTAAATAAAAGCGTGAGAAAATGCAAGAACCGAGGGCTAAGAAAAAGTTTGCAATCAAACTTGGTAGGAACTGGTGAAGAGAGAGAGCAAGAGATACCAGAAATCACATATGAGAGTGCCTGCAAAGCTGCTTGAGTGGTATTCTGCTTTTCAAACTCTTTTGAGGGACCACAGCCCTACTACAAATGCTGTGTCTCTATTGCTCTGAAATACATTCATTTCTCTATTAATTTAGTGAACATTTATTGGGTACAATTTTTGTTGTTTCAAGATTAATGGAGGGTTGTCACAACTTAATAAGGAGACAGATATTTTCATATGTAGATAAATTATTATAAAGCATAATGAAGAGTATAATAGCGGGTGTGCATGCATGCATCTGGGACAGAAGTGTAGGAGACAGGGAGGAAGACTAATTACCTTTTCCTGGGAGGCAGGTCAGAAGAGACTTCATAGAGAAAGTCTTAAAGAATGGGCAGGAGTTTCTAAAGTGAACAAGGTGAACAAGGCAGTGAATGGTACTAAAGTAAGATGAAAGAAAATGTGAAAAAGCCTAAGGGAATGAAAGAACATGGCCTATTCAAGGTATAACAAAGAGATTAAGAGAAGAAACTTAGGTCTGCTACTTATTAACTGTGGATGCTTGAACAAGTTACTTAATATCTCAGAGCCCCATTTCTTCTAACTGTAAAATGGGAATAATAATACCTGCCCTGTGGTATTATTATGAACACTAAATGAGATAGAGTATTTAATATTTTATCTCTCATGTGATTGATGCTCAATAAATGGTCAAATATTGTTGCTACAAATATTCTACTACTACCATTTCTCTTAGTATTGCTGGAGCACACAGCATAAAAAGGGAGCAAGATTAAACTGGAAGGGTAGGCAAAATCCAGGCCAAGAAGAGCCTCATATGAAAGAGCTTCAGCTTGATCTTGTGGTTTCTGGAGAATTTGTTCTTAAAGGATTTTATCAGAGGATTAATATGTTTTGAAAATGCCTGTTCAGAGCATTACTACTGACACCAATTTATGGGAGGTGATTGGGAGACAGTGAGGAAGGGTGGGTTGCTTGAAATATATCAAATGTCAGAAGAGTCAGCTCTTAATGAAAAACTTGCTAGTGATAAAGAACGAAGTAGATAGTTACAGATGGAGCATGTGGTAGGCCAAACACATGTAAAAACCCTATAAACATATATAAAAAGAATTGCAGTAGATAGAATTTCAGTGCTGACATAGTCAATAGGTGATTCACAGTTGTCCCAAGTTCTCTTTTCAGTAGAGTTACAGCAACCAGTTATTCCTGTAGTATTTCTGCCTCCCCTCAATATAGTAAGATACACTGTACTATGCTTTATTGAATGTTTGGCCACTTCTAATTGTAAAGTTACACCTAATTAGAAATGCTGGATTCGCACTGAAGTAATTGACAGGCTAATTACTCTTCTGGTAATGTGGCCTTAGATTAATCATTATAAATAATGGGAAACCAGATAAGCTTACTCTTGCATCCAAAACAAGGAAGAGGAAACAGTATTATTTTTATAGCTTTAGCTTCCCTCACTTTCTAGATGCTGCAGCTGTGTCCTCATTGTATTTTATAGCCAGAAAAAAAAAAAAAAAATCACCCCTCAGCAGTTCCTATAATTTCAAATTTATAACTATGTCCAGGGTAATTCACCCGTAAGCCAACTAGAAATAAAAATAGAGGAGATAGGCCCATCTGTTGGAGTGATTTCTTAACTGCAGAAAACATTTTCCTTTCTTTAAAAGCAAAGCTGTAAAATCTGTATAAATTCTAATTCATAAACCATGAAACTCTAATTTTCCCACTTCTCTAGTCACTTTGAGTAAATAATTTTGCATATATGGGATGTCAAAAATCTACAAAATCGTCCAAGGGAGTGTGAGAGATTGATTCTGACTACATCAAAGTCTTTTAAGTGATGGCAAAAAGATTCTTCAGGTAAATTAGGACCAAAAAGAATTCTATATTGCTTGGTACTGAAAGAGCTGTATATTCAGTTAGTAATTTTTTCTGCTGTACAAGTGAACTTCAACATCTTATTTAATTATTTTTAGTCAACTACATGTTTCCTTAGTAATTTAAAAATTAAACTTCTTTTCTTAAATCTTTTATCTCTATTCTTAAAATAAGGTCTCACTTAGAGATACTGATAGGGCTATTTAAATAACCCTGGAAAAGCCATTATTTAAGGGGAGAAATCCCTTATCCTGAATAATTCAGACAAGAGTAATTGTTTTGCTTGAATGTTCTGGCTATGATTCTATCAAATTACCTCTTATTCTGCCTGTGTAGAATAAACTTTAGCTGGCAAAAACTGCTTTGTATTTTATAGAGAGTGTGACCTTGATTCCTTGTGTGATAAATCCAAGGGTAAGACATATAGAGTAGTTACCACTTGTGCAACAGAAACTACTTTGTTCAAAACCCACACACCTGTATTCTGTGAAATGAGAGGTTTTTCCACAGAGTACCGCATAATGGCAATGCTTTCACTTTTCACAAGCTGGTAAAAGCAAACACAGTGAAGCACAGGTGCTTTACAGATAATGTCTTACACCACTACAGAATCCTTCCCCGTCATTCTCAGATCTTCTCAATGGGAAGAACAGGAAGGCTAAGAACCACCAGGCAGTATGCTACAGGTGTACCCACACCATTAGCAAAGATAGAGTGAGAAGTGCCACTTTTTAATGCAACGGTCATCATCACTCCTAGGCATTCCCAGTGTCATGGTATGTCCTACCAAGTGAAGGGATCTGACAGAGGAAGAATCTTTAGTTATATTTAAAGCTTATAGCTGTTGATCAGTCTCGGAGAATGATTATACTGTAATCAGATTGTCTGCTTAACAGATTGTTTGCTTACCAGGTTGCTTCCACTGTATTTTATGTTCTTTTGTTTCTTTGTTCTTTCACTTATTCATTCAATTAATAAATATTCTAGTGCTTCCATAGGTTAGAGGGCCCAGACTGTGTTAGTGGAATTCAAGACCATCTGAGGAGGCTTGGTTTCTCTTTCCCAGCTTATCAGAAAGATAACTGGGTTGAGAACAGTTGAGTTTACATCATAGATTGAACTTTAGAAACGTCACTGAACACTTAATTTAAACATAAGTAGACATAGAGCGAACTACGGTTTCTATAAAGATTTGATTATACATGTGGTTTGGATGTCTATTGCAATCCTTTCTCATTGGAAGTCAAGAAATTGGCAGGTAGAAGGATTGGGTTTAAGACTGAAAGCGTTGGGGAAAAATTCTGCCAATTTTCTAGGCAAAGTCAATCCTTGGCAAAAATAAAGAGAAATGTGTCCTCAGCACCTCCCAAATGTTTGTCCTTTCCTCCTTTCAGGATGAATTCTTCCAGGTTCTTACAGTCAGCTGAATAACAGAACAATTTTTCTCAGGAAAGAGTTAATATCAGTTGATATTATTTTTACTTTGGTATGAATTTAGATCTCTCAGAACTGTTTACATTTTAACAGGAGTTCAGAAATAAAAGATCATCTTTTATTGAAGGAAATTCAAGAATAAATGACTCTATGGGTGAGACATTTTGGGCATGAGGGTCCATTCCAAACAACAGTAAATGACTTCTTTACATAGGCATAAGATTGCCCTCCCCACAGTACTCATTGATGGGTTAATTGGTAAAATGGGCTTAATTTTCCTTCTGTTTGAAGTGAAGCCAACCCTTGGGATCACATGAGACCATTTCTGTCTTCTCTCAAGCAGTATTTGATGAGAGCTAGTCAATGAAAAACATTTCTGAGTTAGTACAGAATATATGATTTGTCATAGGTCTAAAAATAGTGGCAGAGACGTGTTACCAGGATGACTTCAAGTAAGAAATGATTGATTGTAATAGAAAACAAACCACATACAAAGCACTCAATCATCAGAAATCTTATAGAAAAGGAAACCTCTATTAATAGGACATAATTAATAGGACATAATTACACATGACATTCACACACCTGTTC
Organism: Balaenoptera ricei; assembly: GCF_028023285.1. Classification (NCBI taxonomy): domain Eukaryota; kingdom Metazoa; phylum Chordata; class Mammalia; order Artiodactyla; family Balaenopteridae; genus Balaenoptera; species Balaenoptera ricei. The sequence continues at coordinate 11,213,834 of NC_082656.1, read as the reverse complement.
CATTTATAGAATCCTTTGTCCTCTAAAGATTGATTGGAATGAAACTATATATATATATATATATATATATATATATATATATATATATATATATATATATATATATATATATGTATTCAGACAGAATATAGTGGAAAATAGTAGCATTCTAGTTTGCCTGACTTATCAAATGCTTCTGCACAAAGTCAGTTTCCTGTAACGGCAGTTCTAACCTTATTCAACTGCACAAAAACTCTCTCATGTGCTACTTTATATACTAAGAAATCTTATGTTACTTTGTATCCTCAGTGCCATGCAGAGTGCCCAGAACTTAGGTGCTCATCTAAAGTCTCTTGAAAGCTGAATAAAAGTATGAATGTTGAAAAGGAGTCAACCGAAATTTGTACGAATAGTTAGAGAGAGAATTAACATGAGGAAGAAAAGAAGAGGCAGGGGATTAACAAAATAAAATAAAATAAAATAAATTCTACCAACCTTAAAATCTAATGTATCTCCATCATTATCTGAAGCTCCTGAGGTGGAAAAATCTCAAAGTTCTCAAATAGGTGTTTTAGGATGACTTCTGGGTGGGGATTGTTTATAAGTAATTAGATTTTCAATAGTCAGATTATTTTCTCTTCTTTTCCTTACACACATAATTTATTAACTTCTCTCACGCAAGTAATCAACCACCAAGTATGCATTTTACACTTTCAATTTGCACAGTATGGACATGGTAGGACGTGTCCACAGACGTAGAAAACACAGTTTCTATTTTGAGATACCCACACTACTTGGAAAAACAGGTAAAAGTAGAAAACAAGAGAAGGAAAAGAAAGTATACAATGGAGAAGGGCACTTTTGGATAGCCCTACTGTCTCTTACCAATGGCTTTTCTAGAAAGTCAGGTCCCTGGCAGTACTGATCTAACTTGAAGTACTAGAAATCTTTAAGACAGTAGAGTTGCTAGATCAGAAGCCATGCTGACTTTACTTGCCACTTTGGCTATCAAATTTAAACTGTCCAGTGAAGTTTCATCTCCTTCATCATCATAGTATTTTGTACACAGTCAAATTTCAGGTTCAAAATAAGAGACTGTCATAAAAGGGGTACACACACCCAAAGAAGAGTATGAGGCTCCAGGTCTTTCATATACCAACAAAATTAGGGCCATTGAGACAGATAACCTATCAAGACTGAGTGTGACAAATGGATGCAATAGTTAATTTGTAAGTTACTTTCCTTCTCACTGATGGGATTTCCTGTCTCCTTTAGGTTGGATCCTTTATCTTCTCTCTCTCCCTCCCTTTAAAATTTATATTAGTTCATAGCAAACTTTTGTTTTCTAAATTTAAGTGTTCCAAATGCAAATCATTTTGTACTGATCAAACCTCCTAATAATTTTCTTTCAAGTAACTTTTTATATCTCATTATACGAATTTGTATACCATTTTCCTGAGGTTTTTTATTTATCTCAGTAGTAGAAATATCAAAATGCTAAGTGAATAATGTATAACTGAAACACTATGCCAAATGCCTGAATCAATACAAAACAGGGCACTGGGTATTGTAACAAATAGCTAATGATTCCCCCCAGATAGATTCCTTCCTTCTGTTGCACAGTCTCCTCAGCCTTGTAAAGCTCCAACTATTAAATTAATGATTTGAGCCCTGGAACTTCAGGATCCTGTGACACACACCTTGGAGAGGTCCTTGACAGTTTATAGAATCATAAATTTCTGAGATTATCACATGATCAGAGTCAACATTCTACATCAGATGCTAGATTCAGCTTCTTCTACTTAAAGAATATGGACCTACAAGTGTTATCTTCTGGATATTTAGCTGGAAATTATTTCTGTATTAGTCAGACACTCAACTGAATCTTCATTTGGTGTGGTGGGGGAAGCCACAGAGGAGCATCCAGGCTTTCTGTTGTTTGTAACCTTGTCATCTTGTTGAGCTAAGACCTACATGGTGACATAATCAGGGAACAATTAATATAAAATTAGGTGTTTGCACTTGGAATTCAAGGGAGAAAATGATGACAATTGGTGAAGTCAATACACGCTGTGTGGAGAGTCTTGGATCTAAGCCGTATCTTGAAGGACTGGCAGAGTCTTGATAGGCAGAAGGAAGGAAAATAGTCACTATAGGTGGGAGATCATTGGTGGGAGCATAACTAGCAACGAGCAGAAAGCATAGAGAACCAGGATGAAGAATGCACTAACTGGAGGAAATTGCCTATTGGATGCTGTGGAAAATAATTTCAGTTGGCAGGGTTGTGTCTGATCATGGAGCATTGAAATCCAAGCTGAGGAACTCAGGGTGGATGGGATAGCAAAAAGGAGACACCAAAGGTTATAAGTAGAGAGGTAACATGATAGAAGCTGCGTAAACAGGAGACCAGAATGGCAGATGGAACAGTGACTAGAAATCAGATAAAAAACACTGTTAACCGCCAAGGTACTGTGTGTAATAAATAACCAATGCACCATGCTGTGCACCAACTTTGTCCTTTGGTTTCACAGTGATTTGTTATACCACCACCATCGTTATCTAAAACAGAACACTACAATTTCATATACCATCTGTGAGCTCCAAATGGTCATAATTAACAATCACAAATGTTCTGAAAAGGTGATGTGCTAAAAATAGCCTTATCAGGCTTGTCAGCAGGCTGCTTCTGTGACTACTGTGACATTCAATGAAAGAACGACTACATTTTGTTACGCCTTCACATGATTATATTTCTTACACAGATTACAAAACTATGAAAACATGCTTCTGTAATTAAACATCTTAGGGTTTAATATTTTGACTAGTGGTCAATTAGGGCAAAAACAGCAAGACCATACCAAAAGTAAGTGAGATCTGGCTACTGTAATATCTAGAACATAGTAAATATCCTCCAAAATGCTTGTTGAATGTAGGAAAAATTTCACCCATTTGGGTGTGTTTGTGGCAAATGTAAAGGGCTGTTAACATTACTTTGTCACCAAAGATTCCATTTCTTCTTGATTCCTAAGGAGAGCTCAATAGAAACATAATGGTTTGATGTGAAGGAGAATGACCCTCCTTTAGAGTGTGCACTGGAGATTGCTGGAGAATCTCAATGGTCTCAACAAAGTCAGGATTGAGAGTTTGGAGTTGAATTTTCACCACTGAAAATGACTATCTTTGTTCGACATACCTATGTCTAAACTGTTAGAGCTAACCAGAAAAGCAATGAGCCAACAAGTATATAGAATTTCATTGAATTGAAGGTGCCACCAATTGTAAAACGCACAATTTTCTTACATACTACTTAGAAAGATAAAACATGTCAAATTGAACCATGGCACAATGCTTGTTTCTGAGTAAAAAAAAAATATTTTGTACCTAAAGGTAGTGAAGACCTCTTTAGACTTACATAACTTAGTTTAAAAAATCATGTATCACTCTTTCCTTTTAGAAGGAAAATGTAAATGAAATGGATTAATTAAAGTATTCCTAAAATGCTTTCCATTCATGGTCTGACTCTTCTAAGTGACTTTTTTTTTTTAAATTAATTAAGTTTCACCTGTGTTTGGTCTTTGTTGCTGCACGCGGGCATTCTCTAGTTGTGGCAGGCGGGGGGTACTCTTCGTTGCGGTGCGCGGGCTTCTCATTGTGGTGGCTTCTCTTGTAGCAGAGCACAGGCTCTAGGTGTGTGGACTTCAGTAGCTGTGGCATGCAGGCTCAGTAGTTGTGGCTCGTGGGTTCTAGAGCACAGGCGCAGTAGTTGTGGTGCATGGGCTTAGTTGCTCTGCGGCATGTGGGATCTTCCTGGACCAGGGCTCGAACCCGTGTCCCTTGCATTAGCAGGAGGATTCTTAACCACTGTGCCACCAGGGAAGCCCTCTAAATGACTTTTGACTCACATCCATCAGTGCCTATGTTTTTCTTTACAGTATCATTCTCCATGCTGTCAAGAGTCTTGATGATGCAACATTTCTTGAAAGAATGCTCCACTATTTTCTCTGGAATTTTTCTCCAATCCACTAATAAGTTTAGTGCTATCATTTTGTTGTTCTTGCTGCAACTGTTTAAACACATCTCAAAAGGATCAAGAACTAACATACTTGATGTGTTACTTAGGTGCTTCTGGGCCTCTTTGATGGAATTTAGCCACTCAGCTGTCATGTTTTTTCAGGGGAAGCAATGTTTATTTGTTGGGGGGGGGGATTTCTTATTCTTAGACATTTTTGCTTTACACTTAAGTATGGAACCAAACTTAACCATTGGCAATTTTGCATAGTATCACAGTGATAAACCACTTTTTGTTACCCAGACTAATGATTTTGATTTTTTGATTTCATAGCATTGATAATATAATTTCAAAGCATGTCAAAGAATGCTGGAGTTTCATTAGGGTTTTCTATTTGTCTAAATCCAGTTTCACGTTTTTATCAATTTAATCACTTGTATTGGAAATTAAGTGGTTCTTGTTCAAAGTCAGAAGGTAGTGTCTGACAAAATAGTGTTTGATGCCTTAATGCTAGTCCCACTGAATACATGAACACATGTGAAGGGAGGAGAAATTGCTCAGACCATCAGAATTTTCCTTCATCTATTCTGATGGTCTAAGCAGTTTATCCTCCTTTCACATGTGTTGCTTAGGTGTGATTGTCAGTTCTTTTCCATTACCTCAGTAACAAAATGTAACACAGATTCATTTCGTTGTGGGTGTCTTTCTTTGTTCCTACAAAACACTTGGTTATTGTTCTTATAAGAAAATATGGGAGATTAGGAACCAAGATGGTGGAGTAGAAGGACGTGCTCTCACTCCCTCTTGTGAGAACACCAGAATCACGACTAGCTGCTGGACAGTCATCGACAGGAAGACACTGGAACTCACCAAAAAAGATACCCCACATCCAAAGACAAAGGAGAAGCCACAATGAGATGGTAGGAGGGGCACAATCACAGTAAAATCAAATCCCATAACTGGTGGGTGGGTGACTCACAGACTGGAGAACACTTATACCACAGAAGTCCACCCTCTGGAGTGAAGGTTCTGAGCCCCACGTCAGGCTTCCCAACCTGGGGGTCCGGCAATGGGAGGAGGAATTCCTAGAGAATCAGACTTTGAAGCCTAGTGGGATTTGATTGCAGGACTTCGACAGGACTGGGGGAAACAGAGACTCCACTCTTGGAGGGCACACACAAAGTACTGTGCACATCGGGACCCAGGGGAAGGAGCAGTGACCCCAGGGTAGACTGAACCAGACCTACCTGCTAGTGTTGGAGGGTCTCCTGCAGAGGCAGGGGGTGGCTGTGGCTCACCGTGGGGACAAGGACACTGGCAGCAGAAGTTCTGGGAAGTACTCCTTGGCGTGAGCCCTCCCAGAGTCCGCCATTAGCCCCACCAAAGACCCCAGGTAGGCTCCAGTGTTGGGCTGCTTTAGGCCAAACAACCAACAGGGAGGGAACCCAGCCCCACCCATCAGCAGTCAAGCAGATTAAACTTTTACTGAGCTCTGTGCACCAGAGCAACAGTCAGCTCTACTCACCACCAGTCCCTCCCATCAGGAAACTTGCACAAGCCTCTTAGATAACCTCATCCACCAGAGGGCAGACAGCAGAAGCAAGAAGAACTACAGTCCTGCAGCCTGTGGAACAAAAAGCACATTCACAGAAAGAGAGACAAGATGAAAAGGCAGAGGGCTATGTACCAGATGAAGGAACAAGATAAACCCCAGAAAAACAACTAAATGAAGTGGAGATAGGCAACCTTCCAGAAAAAGAATTCAGAATAATGATAGTGAAGATGATCCAGGACCTCAGAAAACGAATGGAGGCAAAGCTCGAGAAGATGCAAGCAATGTTTAACAAAGACCTAGAAGAATTAAAGAAAAAACAAACAGATGAACAATACAATAACTGAAATGAAAACTACACGAGAAGGAATCAGTAGCAGAATAACTGAGGCAGAAGAACGGATAAGTGACCTGGAAGACAGAATGGTGGAATTCACTGCTGCGGAACAGAATAAAGAAAAAAGAACGAAAAGAAATGAAAACAGCCTAAGAGACCTCTGGGACAACATTAAACTCAACAATATTCGCATTATACGGGTCCCAGAAGGAGAAGAGAGAGAGAAAGGACCTGAGAAAATATTTGAAGAGATTATAGTCGAAAACTACCCTAACATGGGAAAGGAAATAGCCACCCAAGTCCAGGAAGTGCAGAGTCCCATACAGGATAAACCCAAGGAGAAACACACCAAGACACATAATAATCAACTTTGCAAAATATTAAAGAAAAAGAATAATTATTGAAAGCAGCAAGGGCAAAATGACAAATAACATATAAGGGAACTCCCATAAGGTTAACAGCTGATTTCTCAGCAGAAACTCTACAAGCCAGAAGGGAGTGGCATGATATACTTAAAGTGATGAAAAGGAAGAACCTACAACCAAGATTACTCTACCCGGCAAGGATCTCATTCAGATTCAAAGGAGAAATCAAAAGCTTTACAGACAAGCAAAAGCTAAGAGAATTCAACACCACCAAACCAGCTCTACAACAAATGCTAAAGGAACTTCTCTAAGTGGGAAACACAAGACAAGAAAAGGACCTATGAAAACAAACACAAAACAATTAAGGAAATGGTCATAGGAACATACATATTGATAATTACCTTAAACGTTAATGGACTAAATGCTCCAACCAAAAGACACAAGCTTGCTGAATGGATACAAAAACAAGACCCATAGATATGCTGTCTACAAGAGACCCACTTCAGACACATACAGACTGAAAGTGAGGGGATGGAAAAAGATATTCCATGCAAAGGGAAATCAAAAGAAAGCTGAAGTAGCAATGCTCATATCAGATAAAATAGACTTTAAAATAAAGAATGTTACAAGAGACAAGGAACGACACTACATAATGATCAAGGGATCATTCCAAGAAGATATAACAATTATAAATATATAGGCACCCAACATAGGAGCACCTCAATACATAAGGCAACTGCTAACAGCTATAAAAGAGGAAATCAACAGTAACACAATAGTAGTGGGGGACTTTAACACCAATGGACAGACCATCCAAAATGAAAATAAATAAGGAAGCAGAAGCTTTAAATGACGCAATAGACCAGATAGATTTAATTGATATTTATAGGACATTCCATCCAAAAACAGCTGATTACACTTTCTTCTCAAGTGCACATGGAACATCCTCCAGGATAGATCTCATCTTGGGTCACAAATCAAGCCTCAGTAAATTTAAGAAAATTGAAATCATATCAAGCATCTTTTCTGACCACAATGCTATGAGGTTAGAAATGAATTACAGGGAAAAAAACGTAAAAAACACAAGCACATGGAGGCTAAACAGTATGTTACTAAATAACCAAGACATCACTGAAGAAATCAAAGGGGAAATCAAAAAATACCTAGAGACAAATGACAATGAAAACACGACGATCCAAAACCTATGGGATGCAGCAAAAGCAGTTCTAAGAGGGAAGTTTATAGCTATACAAGCCTACCTCAAGAAACAAGAAAAATCTCAAATAAACAATCTAACTTTGCACCTAAAGGAACTAGAGAAAGAAGAACAAACAAAACCCAAAGTTAGCAGAAGGAAAGAAATCATAAAGATGAGAGCAGAAATAAATGAAATAGAAACAAAGAAAACAATAGCAAAAATCAATAAAAGTAAAAGCTGGTTGTTTGAAAAGATAAACAAAATTGATAAACCGTTAGCCAGACTAATCAAGAAAAAGAGGGAGAGGACTCAAATCAATAAAATCAGAAATGAAAAAGGAGAAGTTACAACAGACACCACAGAAATACAAAGCATCCTAAGAGACTACTACAAGCAACTCTATGCCAATAAAATGGACAACCTGGAAGAAGTGGACAAATTCTTAGAAAGGTATAACCTTCAAGACTGAACCAGGAAGAAACAGAAAATATGAACAGACCAATCACAAGTAATGAAATTGAAACTGTGATTAAAAATCTTCCAACAAACAAAAGTCCAGGACCAGATGGCTTCACAGGTGAATTCTATCAAACATTTAGAGAAGAGCTAACACCCATCCTTCTCAAACTCTTCCAAAAAGTTGCAGAGGAAGGAACACTCCCAAACTCATTCTATGAGGCCACCATCACCCTGATACCAAAACCAGACAAAAGATACTACAAAAAAAGAAAATTACAGACCAATATCACTGATGAATATAGGTGCAAAAATCCTCAACAAAATACTAGCAAACAGAATCCAACAGCACATTAAAAGGATCATACACCGTGATCAAGTGGGATTTATCCCAGGGGTGCAAGGATTCTTCAGTATACGTAAATCAATCAATGTGATACACCATATTAACAAATTGAAGAATAAAAACCATATGATCATCTCAATAGATGCAGAAAAAGCTTTTGACAAAATTCAACACCCATTTATGATAAAAATTCTCCAGAAAGTGGGCATAGAGGGAACCTACCTCAACATAATAAAGACCATATACGATATACCCACAGCAAACATCATTCTCAATGGTGAAAAACTGAAAACATTTCCTCTACGATCAGGAACAAGACAAGGATGTCCACTCTCACCACTATTATTCAACATAGTTTTGGAAGTCCTAGCCACGGCAATCAGAGAAGAAAAAGAAATAAAAGGAATCCAAATTGGAAAAGAAGAAGTAAAACTCACTGTTTGCAGATGACATGATACTATACATAGAGAATCCTAAAGATGCCACCAGAAAACTCCTAGAGCTAATCAATGAATCTGGTAAAGTTGCAGGATACAAAATTAATGCACAGAAATTTCTTGCATTCCTATACACTAATGATGAAAAATCTGAAAGAGAGATTAAGGAAACACTCCCATTTACCATTGCAACAAAAAGAATAAAATACCTAGGAATAAACCTACCTAGGGAGGCAAAAGACCTGTATGCAGAAAACTATAAGACACTGATGAAACAAATTAAAGATGATACCAACAGATGGAGAGATATACCATGTTCTTGGATTGGAAGAATCAATATTGTGAAAATGACTATACTACCCAAAGCAATCTACAGATTCAATGCAATCCCTATCAAATTAGCAATGGCATTTTTTACAGAACTGGAACAAAAAATCTTAAAATTTGTATGGAGACACAAAAGACCCCGAATAGCCAAAGCAGTCTTGAGGGAAAAAAACAGAGCTGGTGGAGTCAGACTCCCTGACTTCAGAAATACTACAAAGCTACAGTAATCAAGACAATATGGTACTAGCACAAAAACAGAAACATAGATCAATGGAACAAGATAGAAAGCCCAGAGATAAACCCACGCACCTATGGTCAAGTAATCTATGGCAAAGGAGGCAAGGATATACAGTGGAGAAAAGACAGTCTCTTCAATAAGTGGTGCTGGGAAAACTGGACAGATACATGTAAAAGAATGAAATTAGAACAGTCCCTAATACCATACACAAAAATAAACTCAAAATGGATTAAAGACCCAAATGTAAGACCGGATACTATAAAACTCTTAGAGGAAAACATAGGAAGAACACTCTTTGACATAAATCACAGCAAAATCTTTTTTGATCCAGCTCCTACAGTAATGGAGATAAAAACAAAAATAAACAAATGGGACCTAATGAAACTTCAAAGCTTTTGCACAGCAAAGGAGATCATAAACAAGACGAAAAGACAACCCTCAGAATGGGAGAGAATATTTGCAAACGAATCAATGGACAAAGGATTAATCTCCAAAATATATAAACAGCTCACGCAGCTCAATATTAAAAAAACAACCCAATCCAAAAATGTGCAGAAGACCTAAATAGACATTTCTCCAAAGGAGACATGCAGATGGCCAAGAAGCACATGAAAAGCTGCTCAACATCGCTAATTATTAGAGAAATGCAAATCAAAACTACAATGAGGTATCACCTCACGCCAGCTAGAATGGACATCATCAGAAAATCTACAAACAACAAATGCTGGAGAGGGTGTGGAGAAAAGGGGACCCTCTTGCAGTCTTGGTGGGAATGTAAATTGATATAGCCACTATGGAGAACAGTATGGAGGTTCCTTAAGAAACTAAAAATAGAATTACCATATGATCCAGCAATCCCACTACTGGGCATATACCCAGAGAAAACCATAATTCAAAAAGACACATGCACCCCAATGTTCATTGCAGCACTGTTTACAATAGCCAGGTCATGGAAGCAATCTAAATGCCCATCGACAGACGAATGGGTAAAGAAGATGTGGTACATATATTCAATGGAATATTAGCCATAAAAAGGAACGAAATTGGGTCACTTGTTGAGACATGGATGGATCTAGAGACTGTCATACAGAGTGAAGTAAGTCAGAGAAAAACAAATATCGTATATTAACGCATGTATGTGGAACCTAGAAAAATGGTACAGATGAACCGGTTTGCAGGGCAGAAATTGAGACACAGATGTAGAGAACAAACATATGGACACCAAGTGGGGAAAGCGGCGGGGGGGTGGGGGTGGTGGTGGGATGAATTGGGCGATTGGGATTGACATGTATACATTGATGTGTATAAAATTGATGACTAATAAGGACCTGCTGTATTAGAAAATAAAATTCAAAAATTTAAAAAAAAATTCAAAAAAAAAGAAAATATGGAATTGCGGTCATTCTTCCAATGACTAATTTTTGCTTTACTAAGATCAAGTTTATGTTCCATTGCTGTTTCCATTCCTTTTTTATATATAGTAGCTTTTCATATGAATGCTAATCATAGTATAATCTTCCTGAAGACATTTTAAATGACAATTCAACTCATGTGTTTATAGCGCGATGCATATCACTAACCAGAGAGACCACAGTATGAACAGTTCTGACCTAGTTTGTATAGGCACAGCTCCATCACATCTGGCCAGCAGTTATTACAGGATACAATCAATGTCAGACTTACATTGGGGCTGAGGAGCCTCATGGGGAAAAATAAAACTTGACCCACATCCAAGATAGTCAGATTGGGTGGGTCCAAAAATGGGACCTGGGGCGTGAGGATGGGAGTTGAGCTATAGAAGTCACATTGCAGGAAGCAATGGCAAAGTCCCTGTTGGGGGAGCTCTCCTGTGAGTTCTGGCTGTATAATCAGACTCAGACTCAGTGACAGGCATATGGGTAAGGGAAGAGGACCCAGTAACCCTGCTGTGTTGATCCCTCCACCTTACCTAAGTATAACGCAGAGGAGAGAAGGCTTGTCCTCATTTTACATGGGCTGGTGTGGTAATAAAAGATGAAGTGCAGCTATGGTCTTAGATGGGCAGATGCTTGTAGAGAAAAGTGCTGGTTACTGAGAACACCTTGACTCAGGAAGAAAGAGATTACTGGCAGCCTGGACTAATTCAAAGATGCATGATGCATGCACTTCTTGGGGACTGTCCAAATATTTATTAAGCAATTCTTGTATAGAAGGTATTGTGCTTTTTAAAGTACTGAAATTCCTGCATGAGCCAAATCCCTGCATGGCTCTAACAAGGGTATAAATGTAATGTGGCCTCCTCTATAGCCATGGAATGATGGTGCTTAACAGGAGTTGGATTACCCCTTTCAGTATTAAATCTCTCAGAATTTACAAAGAGACAGCAAAGAAATGGATTTTTCCTTTCCTTTCTTTTACCTAATAGATAGATTTTGCAATTAAATCCTGAATTTGTTTTCCTCCAGTTTAATTGAGGTGTAATTGGCATACTGTACTGTGTAAGTTTAAGGTATGCATCATAATGATTGACTTATATATATTGTGAAATGTTTACCACCATAAGTTTAGTTAACATCCATCATCTTGTATAGATACAAAAAAAGAATAGAAAACAAAAAAGAAAAAAAATATTTCTTGCCCTTGTGATGAGAACTTTTAGGATCTACCCTCTTAACTTTCAAATATACCATACATCAGTGTTAACTATAGTCACCATGTTGTACATTATATCCTTAGTACTTATTTATCTTATAACTGGAAGTTAGTACCACCTTCATCCAATGCCCTCTCCCCCCACCCCTACCTCTGGCAACCACAAATCTGGTCTCTTTTTTCTATGAGTTTTTCTTTTTTTTTTTTAAGAGTCCATATATAAGTAAGATCATAGTGTATTTTTCTTTCTCTGTCTGACATATTTCACTTAGCATAATGCCCTCATGGTCCATCCATGTTGTTGCAATTGGCATAATTTCCTTCTTTTTATGCCTGAATAATATTCCATTACCTATCTATCTATCTATCTATCTATCAACTTCTTTATCTGTTCATCTATCAATGGACACTTGGGTTGTTTCTATATCTTGCCTATTGTAAATAATGCTGCTATGAACAGGAGAGTGCAGATAACTTTAACATAGTGTTTCTGTTTCCTTCAGAACACAATTCCAGAAGTGGAATTGCTAGATTGTATGTTCTGTTTTTAATTTTTTGAGGAACCTCCATGCTGTTTTCCATAGTGGCTGCTCCAATTTACATTCCCACCAACAGTGCACCTGGGTTCCATTTTCTCCACATCCTCATCAACATTTGTTACCCCTTGCCTTCTTGATGGTAGCCATTCTGACATGTGTGAGGTGATATCTCATTTTGGATTTGATTTTCATTTCCCTTATGCTTAGTGATTTTGAGCACGCTTCCATGTACCTGTTGGCTATTTGTATATCTTCTTTGGAAAAATGTTTATTCTAAATCCTGAATTTGGATGCTGCCCTTATATATAGAGGAATCATCTGTGAGTGTGGAGAAATGAGAAGAAAGTTTCAGATCTCAACATGTCGCTCCCGCTGGTGTGTTGCTAAATGCTTAAAATTTCTCCGTCAGAGATTCCTTCCCACCCCTGTTTCTGGGATCTCTTTTATAATTAAATTATTCTAAGAGAGGTATTGTGTTAATACAGTACATGCTACCCATTGGAATTCAGTCATTAACACCGCAGTGTGAATTACTTTCACAGATGACTGTCCTCCGGGATGGTAGATGAACAGATATGATGGCATAGACAGCCTTAAGTAAGGTAAGAGGACTAAAAGGCATATGAAGAAGAGGGCTGATGAGAACTGAGATAAAACTTAATTTTAAACTTGTTGCAACAAAGAGACCACAAAATACAGTGGCTCAAGGAATAGAGAGGTTTATTTCTCTTTCACATAAAGAGTCCAAGGTGGATGTCTAGGTTTATGGGCTACTCCATTTCATGAAGACTTATCATTCAGGAACAAGGTTTCTTTCATCATGTAACTTCTTCTGCTACCATATATAACAACCTGTCCTTTTCAAAACCAGTCCAAGTTGTAAGTACCAGACGTCTAGAGCAGTGTTGCCCAGGAGAACTTTTACAATGATGGAGATGTTCTCTGTCTGCATTGTTTAGTAAGGTAGCCACTAGCCACATTTGGCTATTTAGCACTTGAAATATGGCTAGCATGACTGATAGACTCAATTCTAAATTTGTTAAATTTAACTTTAAATAGCTACATGTGGCTAATGATAACACACTGGACAGCACAGAGCTGGATAGCAGGCACGTATATTAAACTGTAAGTTCAGGAGGGCAGGGTTTACACATGTGTCACTGCTATATTCCAGTGTCTTTCATGGTGCCTGGGCCATGAGGGAGAATTAGTTCACCATTTTATCATGCTCTTAGAGGCACACCCAGACATGGTAACAAGTCCTCAATGTGGTGGGGAGCAAAGATTTTTGGTAAGTATGGTAGATAGTCATCGAACTTCTTCCAGTCAGTTATACTGGCAGCAGATGTGAGTCTCAAGGTGAAAGGGGTTTAGATCTATCTGTGTATTTTTTTTTTCTGATTTTCATCCTTCATTTTTTGCAGTTTCTTTGAAAATAACCCACAAGATAAACTTATTAAATTTTTGTTTAATCATACTAGTCTTACTGACATGGCAAATTGAGATTTTTCCTTGTTTTTCAATCTGTTATAGTCACTTGTATTTTATTTTAAAGTAATTTATATTCAAAAGAAATATCTTTAACTATGTTTTGTGTTCAGAAAACTTGCACAGTCCCTTAAAGAAATAGAGTTAATTAGCCCTAGTTGGTGAGATCACAGTGAGATATAAATTGGTAGTTAAGAGTAATCTCCTATGAGAACTGTGGCTTACCGCATGATAGAACACACACAATTTTCTACCATAAACAGTTTAAATAAATAGTTTCCTATAGAAAACAGTCTTGTGCCAAGGTTATAAATCAACAGTTCTTGGAACTCTTAAAACAAACCCTTACATATTAGGAAAGATCTTTTCCCTTGTTAGCAAACAGGCTGACACAGAAATTCAACTTTAAAATAACAAGTTAAAGAATACGTATACATTTATTTTAAATTTAAGACAAGTATGTAAAATTCTACTAAAATTTTCCTTATCTGTCTAATAAGACATAATGGCTAGCTAAGCATATACCTTCTCAAAGAGCTTGTTTGAACCATATTTCATTGTTTCAGGGTTTTATTAAATCCATGAAATTTTTGGCTTCAGTTATACTTTTAAAATCAAGGTTCTGTAAGATCTAAGAAAAACACACCAAAGTAACTAAAAAAGAATACAAAGGAAATGAGAGGGAAAGCGCACTCAGCAAATGCAAACAAAATGAAAACAGGAGTGATACTACAATTTTCTAGAATGTGGAACTCAAATCTCAAAGAATTAAGTGGGATATAGAGGGTTATGATGTAACGATAAAGAATATAACCTACAAAAATGTTATTATTTTAAACTTTTGTGTGACAAATAATAAAGCAAAAAAAAAAAAAAAAACCCAAACAAACAAAAAACCAAAAACCACAAAATGAAATGTCCTGGAAACACAACAACTTGATAAAGCAATCATAGTGAGTATACAGAAGTATACCTCAAATTACAAAGAAAAGAAAATACAAGGATGTAGAATATTTCAGTGTTTTAAAAACTTCAAGTAACATGTAATATATGATTATTGTACACAATATTCAAACAGTATTGAAGTATAAAGTAAGAAAAGAGAACATCTCTATCACAATCCCTCAATTCTACAACCTGCCCAGAGATGACCTCCACTGTTTTCTATGTATCCTTCTAGAACTTTTCCTTATGCATTCATAGATCTCAACAATTTGTGAAGATAAGCTTCCTTGATTCTTAGTAGGGATTTACTATAATTTGGAAACTCTTCTCCTAGTGATAGATTTTAAGTTTTCAATGAACATATTCATACAGATATCTTTGTGGGATATCTCTATGACGAATAACAAAGAAGTGGAGTTTTGAGGTCAAATATATGATGTGGGACAAAGCCAAAATTGACAAGGGATTGTCATGAAGTGTGAAAAATAAACCTACATTGTTGTAAGTAGAGATTTTGAGGGTATTTTCTTTTTCACTCCAGCACAACCTTGGGTACACACAACATCTTATTTTACTCTAGAAAGTAATAGCAACTTTTCTAATGTTTCACTATGTAGTTTTCCGAAGGCTTCTGCCAGTCATCCATTATCAAATTAGCTGCTATAATTAAGGAAAGTCAGATTCATTTGAAAGTGTTATTGAATTCATTTATGGTGTCTTATCCTGTATTTTTCCAATCAATTAGTATTAAGATATAATCCCTCCATCATGAAAGTGAGGTGAAATTTACTAAATGTTTTTTGTCATCCTTCAAAATGATCTATGGGTTTTCCTCCTTTAATCTGTTCATGTAAATTTTTCTAATACTAAAACATCCTGAAATAAGCCCTACTTAGTCATTGTGTATTATTATTTAATAGAAGGCTGAATTTAATATGTTAATGCTTAAAATACTGTATATTTGTTCTGTATTCTTTTCATATTAGCCTATGCTTTTCTTTCTTTATTTTATTCTTGTACAGTTTGGGCATCTGGGTTATGCTAGTCTTGAAAAAACATTTTTCAATTCTCTGGAACAGCTTAAATATGACAAGGATTATCTATTCTCTGAAGAGAGAGTCCCTCTGGAATATAGCTACTTATCAACTTTTTCAGTATTGCCTACATTTAAAGACCATTTAGTTTTTCTTTTTCTTTTTAAATCAACTTTGATAATTTGTATTTCCTGGAAGAGGCTACAAAGTGTCCTATAAGTTTAGAGGTTTTAATGTGTAACTTTTTTACACATTTTTACAAAATGTTGTATTTGATTTTCTCTTTAATTCAAATACTAGTTAGAAGACTGTTTTCAACTTTCTGTGGTGTGGCTGGGCTGCTCCATATACCCTGCCTCTCTCATCCTTTTGTTTAAAATTCTGCGGTCAGAGAATGGAGCCTCTGATATTTATTAACACAAGCGTTCCAAACTTTTCAAGTACGAGAATCTCACTTTAACAATTAAAAAACAAAAACAAAACAAAACAAAACAAAACAAACTGTGCACTTCTTGATACGGAGAATTTGTATTTTAATACTTATTGAGAAAATATAAGATACTGGAAATTAATTTAATAGTTTTTTTAAATACCTAAGAATTTACCTAACCACAATGGAACCTAACACATTTGGAAGACAGTAGTAGTATTTATGTGTAGGGGTACTATTTTGTATGTCTGCCAGGAGCCTGATACTCACCTAGATTTACAGACCTCTTGCAGAAGTTGTTTAGCCCCAGGTCCCAGGCCCACAGGCTGAGAACTGCTGTTCTGATTTTCTACTCTTCTGTTGAGACTGCTTACCTGCCTTCTGCTGCTTATGTCATTCCTTGGGCTTGAATGTTCTTTCCCCCCAGCCCCAGCTTTACTGAGATATGACGGACATATAAAATTGTGTAAGCTTAAGGTGTACAATGTGTTGCTTTGATACATTTATACCTTGTGAAATGGTTGCCACAGTACCATTAGTTAACACTTCAATCAAATCACATAATGACTTTTTTTTTTTTTTTTGGTAGTGAGAACATTTAAGATCTACTCTCTTAGCAACTTTCAAGCATATACAAGAGTATTTTTATTTTTAGCTGCGTTGGGTCTTCGTTGCTGCGTACGGGCTTTCTCTAGTTGCGGCGAGTGGGGCCTACTCTTCGTTGCGGTGCGCAGGCTTCTCATTGCGGTGGCTTCTCTTGTTGCGGAGCACGGGCTCTAGGCACGCGGGCTTCAGTAGTTGCGGCGTGCAGGCTCAGTAGTTATGGCTCGGGGTCTCTAGAGCGCAGGTTCAGTAGTTGTGGTGCACGGGCTTAGTTACTCCACGGCATGCGGGATCTTCCCGGACCAGGGCTCAAACCCATGGCCCCTGCATTGGTAGGTGGATTCTTAACCACTGCGCCACCAGGGAAGCCCCTAAAACAGTATTGTTAACTACACTCACCATGCTGCACACTAGATCCCCAGAAGTTATTCATCTTATAACTGGAAATTTGTACCCTTTGACCAACATCTCCCCATTTCCCCCAACTCTCAGGCCCTGGCAACCATCATTCTAGTATCTGTGTCTATGAGTTTGGCATTTTTAGATTCCACATGTAAGTGAGATCATCCAGTATTCATCTTTCTCTGACTTATTTCACTTAATACAATGCCCTTAAGGTTCATTCATGTTGAGTTTTTTATTCTATGAGGAAACAATGAATCCCTGTTTTATTTAGGTCACTGTTATTTAAGTTTTCTGTGAAGGAAGTTCGAACCATCAAAAATTTCAAGAATTCAGCCTCACCCTTACATCTCTGACCGTGCGCATAATCTGTTTTAGAGGTGGCATGGGAGGCCCTTCGTGAATGAGAGGCCAAACCCAGAGGTCACCCTTCCTCCTCTACCCAGGTGTGGCCTCCCCCGCACTCAGCCCTCTAACATCCTTGATGCACTATGGCCAGTGGATTCCTTGTGCGCTGCAGCTGGCAAGCCAGTATTTAGCTTATTTTAAACGGGGTTAGTTCTATTACATTAAGAAACCAGTGTCTTTCTTGGACTTTTCACTTTTTTGGCAGAAAAAAAGTAATTTTTTTTTTTTGTATGACAGATAAACTTTTTTATTGCATTTATGCATGAATACATCTATATATTCATATACATATATGCATTTTATTTTATCTCCTCATTTGAGTGATATAGAATTCTAATTTCAAAAATTAAACCCTGCCCCCCCGTCCCCCTCCCCACAACTTGAAGATTTTGTTTCTTTACCTACTAGATAGCAATGCTTACTGGTACTATTGGTACTAGAATCCAGTGTTTCTGATGAGAATTACAGTGTCAACCTGATTATTATTTCTTTGAAGAAATTTGTTTTTTCACCTTTCTGGAAGCTTTTAAGTTCTTGTTGTATCCTTGCTCTGAAATTCCATGAGGATAAGCTCCATTAATCTTGCCCACACTTTCCATCTGAAGATGCCTGGGTTTTTCCCTTAGCTCTAAGCCTAGTTTTTGCCTATCGGCTTTAGTGCCAGCCAGTACTTTAAGTTCAAGAAAAAAGTAGGCCAGCACATATTGCCAAAGAGAGATTTGCATTTTCCTTGTGGTCAAGAGAGTGGTTTTAGATGGTATAAATCAGAGATGTCAGTGGGAAGGTAGGGAACTTTTTTAGAATCTGGCAGCACCAAGATATAGGGAATAAGTGTTTGCCTGAGAGTTATGAAAACCAGGTTCTGGGACTGTCCCTACTTAATAAAGTCAGGAATGGAGTTCACTTTATCTACAAAATAGAAATGTGGAACCTTGATGACCTTGAAGGTCCCTTCAAGGGTTTAAAGTTCTACTTAGTGGTTCTCCACAGGGTGATACCATCCCCATTAGGGAGAGCTTTGGGGTCACTTTTGGCATTTACTATGCAGGGGCTAGGGAAGACAAATACATTAGAGAAAATGGGAAAGGCTTGCAAATGAAAGGATTGTCCAGAGCCAAGTGAAAGCCAGTGGTGTCCCTCTGGGAAACACCATGAGACACGGGAACAGCCAGCCAGGGGGTGATTGCTTCTGCTTCCTGGCATTTCCTACCCTAGCCCTTTCCTGTGGGGGTGGGACATGATGGCAGCCCCCTCGGCGGCTGACAGAGCAGGCTAACCTTGGCTACATGTGAAATGTGCTGCTTCTTTGCCTCACAGATTGCTGGCATTGAGCCACTCCATCTCCTTGACTTGCAGGGTCGGTCTGCTGTCTCTCCAATGATCAATAACTATGCTCCATTACAAGTTTGCATGTTGTTTTTGTGTCATTTTTCCTATCCATCTGGATATGTTCACCCCATTATATCCACTTTCTTCAAACCAAAGACTGTGGAGCACAGCTGTCATTCCCCGGGGCTGAAATGGAGAAGACTCAGTCTAAGAGGCCAGCTCTTAGTACGCAGATCCCAGGGAATATGGATAGTGGTTTAGATAAAGGAGGCCTATAAACAGGACAAGGTCTGGCATAATGATTTTACATCTGCTCAGCATACCTGAGGGGAAAGAAATTCAGATTTGGTAAAGCAAAGCACAGAAGATTAAGAGCTACTAATTGGGTCTTGCCTTTGCTGCACTTACACTAACTTTGTAACTTGTATTGACGTAAATGTAATTTGAAGATTCACCATTTCATCTTAAAATATGTGTTTTGTATGTAGAAGCCTGCTACTGGCTTGGCTCTAATCCTCCTTAGAGACACATTTTAACTGAAAGAGGCCATTCCAAGGGAAATCTAATTATTCAGGAATAACTTGCACAATTCTCTCTATAGCACAGACTGAGATTCTGAGGAGTTCAGGAGGAAGCAACCCACGGTCACGTCACTTGCTCTTTTGCTTAAAGTCCACCTGGGTCTGCCCTGGCCTTCTGCACGTTCTCTAACTCTGGGTCTTGCTCCCATGGCCTCTAGGGATCAAGGTCCCATGTACCTTTATGTTTATTTCCTCTAAATCCTTTTCCCTCTACCTCCTTTTAGTTTACTTACACAGTTATACTTAACTGCCATATTTTCCCAAATGAGTTTCATCTCTCAAAACCTTGGTCAGTTCTATTTTTCTGTCTAAATGCTTCTCTCTTCTTTCCTACTCTCTCTTCTTAGGTAACTTCCACTGGTTCTTCAACCCTCAATTCAGAAATCATCTTCCCAGGAAGTCTCCCTTTCTGTTCCTAGACTTGCCTCTATTATAACCTTTCCCCAGGTGTGGTCTGAGAGAATTAGCCCAGGAAGACCTAAACGTGCAGATTCCTGGCCTGTATCCCAGACTTACTGAATCAGAGCTCTGGGTGGGACCAAAAATCCACATTTTTCATAAGCTGCTTAGAACATGGTAGAATGGTTTTGAGTGTTCTCTGTCTTTTATATTAAATCATAAACTGTTTAAGGGGAGTTATGGCATATTATTTACATTTGTATCCATAGTATCTAAACAGTGCCTCACACATAGTAGGTGTTGAATGTAATTTTTTGTTGAAGTAATGTTCAAATCACACCAAAAGTGCACTCTAAGACCTGGGTTTGAGTCCTGGCTCTACCATTTGCTAGATGTGGGATTGGGACAAGTTATCACAAGTTTCTGACTCTCAGTTTCTTAAGAAATAGAGATAATAGTACCTACCTGTCAATGTTTTATGATGAACATGAGACATATATCATTATTATCAGTCTGATAGATTTTTAGATGATTTAAAATCTCCAACATTAAGAGGCTAAGAGGAAACTACTAGGTGTGGAGGGATTTCTATGAAATGACATTTCAAAACATTGTGTGAATTGAAAATTAGACCCAGAACTGAAAGGATTGACCTGCTTGGTTAACACAATTCTCCTGCTTTGGTCTGCCGGACTGATGATTTTCTGGTTCAACATTTCTGGTATTCATAGCCTTTCCAGACAGTTA
Organism: Balaenoptera ricei; assembly: GCF_028023285.1. Taxonomy (NCBI): domain Eukaryota; kingdom Metazoa; phylum Chordata; class Mammalia; order Artiodactyla; family Balaenopteridae; genus Balaenoptera; species Balaenoptera ricei. The sequence goes on along the minus strand of NC_082656.1, from coordinate 11,193,054 downwards.
AATGATGGTGAACAGGTTGTTTTTGCCTATGCCTACTGAGCTGTTTGCCTACTGTCACCAACTCTTTTATTTCAATAGTGCATCTACCTGCCCATCCAATCAGCATCTGTTGGGCACCTACATATTCAAAGTGCTATTAGCAGTAATAATAGCTACAATTTTTTTGAGCATCAACCATGTAGTAGCCACTATAGCAAAAATTTTATGTGCTTTCTCTCAATTTTCACAACAAACTTATGGTATAGTCTGTTATTTATCCTTATTCTACAGAAGAGGATCTTGAGTATACACTTGCCCAAAGTCTTTCAGAAAGGAATGATGAAACCAAGATTTCAGCCAAACCATCTTGCTCTAGAGCCCTCTCTGTTAACTATTATAATACCCTACTTCCTCTGACTTTACTGTCCTTATTAAATCACATGCATCCAGGAAGAAACACAACAGGAAGAAACACAGCAGTGACCAAAAGAAAAGCAAAATAATTCTCTCTTGATTACAAAAATCTGCTTTCTCACTGTTCTTCAAGGGATCAACAAAGTCAATTTTTTGTTCTGTTTGTGCAGGCTTATATTTATTTTGACTTTCTGTTTCAGATTTTGTTTATCAATAGTTACAACTTTAGAGAATGGTAGAGATAATTTTTTGGCTTTTCAGTTTTCAGTTCTGTAACTTCTTAATGCTGTGGCTGTGTTCATCTAAGCACTACTGAATGGTATGACTCTGAAATACTAAGCCAATTCCAATTTGCTCCCTAAGCCTAGTTATTTCCCCCACTATTACGGTTGAAAACAGTTCCTTAGAGTTTTCACCAGAAGTGGTCTGTCTATTCTTGGTCAGATTGGCCCTTCACAGTCGAGCCAGTTTTTTGGCGATTGTCTTAGAAGTGCCTTGTTCAATTTACCAGGCAGAAAATATTGCAAGTTATTGGGGATTTCTGAAATGTCATAGGGATGATGAACATCTTGTCTTCTGAGTTCTGCATAGCAAAATTGGCTCTAAAATGTGAAGCACTACTCAGGTGTGTGGTGTTGCCTTTCCCTAATAGATTATTTAAAGTTTTTATCAGTCATGACAGATTTAGAGGGTGAGGTTATCTTGTAAATCTTTAGTACAGATTGAGGCAATAAATTAAAACATCACAGTGAGCAGCTTCCATACTGGCTTAAACAAATAATTAAATGATTATAAGCAGAATGAACAATTCCACAGGTCAACATGAAGGATGCAGAAAAACCAATACATTAAATTCTAAACCTTACTTTTTTTTTTTTAAAGAAATCAGGTTTTCTACTAAAGTGGTTTTTATGTATTTGAAGCTCTGAGGAATAAAATGATTTATAATCATTCTTTTTCAGATGAATGATAAGGAATAAATGAAAAATATTAGCTGTTGATATATACTGAGGAGGAAAAGAACTATAATCAATTAGTATTTTTTGAATGCTAATGAATGCTCAGCACAGTAACTTGTTAGGGCATTAGTCATTTATCATCAAATTTCAAAAGCTTGTAGATTGGAGGGAAAATTTGTAGGTTAGAGGAAAAAATGCCTAATCCTCAAAGTTTCCATACAAGAACTAGTCACAGTTGAACTATTCCTATATAAAGCTCTAATAAAATTTTGTTTTTTTACTTTAGTGTTTTCATGATGGAGAACATGCCATTAAAATGTATTTGATATTTATGAAGGCACTATCACTACTACCACAGGATAATCTATTAATATTAGTGATCACAAGGTTAATGAGAATGTAGGATTTATCTAGTTCTTGTGTAAAAATAGTCCAGTGACATTGGCTATGAATATTCTTCTTTTTTTTTTTTTTAACATCTTTATTGGAGTATAATTGCTTTACAATGGTGTGTTAGTTTCTGCTTTATAACAAAGTGAATCAGTTATACATATACATATGTTCCCATATCTCTTCCCTCTTGCATCTCCCTCCCTCCCACCCTCCCTATCCCACCCCTCTAGGTGATCACAAAGCACTGAGCTGATCTCCCTGTGCTATGCGGCTGCTTCCCACTAGCTATCTATTTTACGTTTGGTAGTGTCTATATGTCCATGTCACTCTCTCACTTTGTCACAGCTTACCCTTCCCCCTCCCCATATCCTCAAGTCCATTTTCTAGTAGGTCTGTGTCTTTGTATGCATACTCTTCTTGATTTTTATTGTAGATTTGTTAGCATGTAAACAAATATTTTTTCTGGAATAAATAAGACTATGTTTTTCATCCCTATAAGAACAAGTCAGACAGAGTAAATTCTCACATGGCTAATTTAAAGGCCTTCCATCAAACTCAGCACCATGAATAGGATGGTAGTGCTAACCAGCAGGACAGTTTCTTCCATGGATGATTCCATAAAGAGATATTCATGGTTTCAGAAGAAATCACCTCTAGTTCATAAGTCAGGGAACATATTATGACATACAGGACGTGGGGGAGAAAGTAAACAAAGAGATTTATTAAAGCATTAATTTCCAGAGGTAAATTGATTTTGCATATATATTGAGTTTTTCATACTTTTCATGTATATGATAGTCTAGTAGAATATTCTCTATGGTATTTCCACATCATACATTTAGAAAATATTTTTGTGGGGAAAAACTTTTATATTTGAGTAAAGATCTGTTTTACTAACAATTTGCAGTGAGTTTATGTTATGCAATTAGCTTTGTTGCTAGGCAGCCCCCATAGCAGTTTTGATGTGTAATTTGCTTGAAACTATTAAGAGGGCTTTGCTGAAGTGTTTTTTTTTTTTTTTATTTAATTAACTCATTTATTTATTTTTGGCTGTGTTGGATCTTTGTTGCTGCATGCGGGCTTTCTTTAGTTGCCTCGAGTGGAGGCTACTCTTAGATGCGGTGCGCGGGCTTCTCATTGCGGTGGCTTCTCTTGTTGCGGAGCACGGGCTCTAGGTGTGTGGGCTTCAGTAGCTGTGGTACATGGGCTCAGTAGTTGTGGCACGCGGGCTCTAGAGCGCAGGCTCTGTAGTTGTGGTGCATGGGCTTAGTTGCTCCGCGGCATGTGGGATCTTCCGGGACCAGGGCTCAAACCCGTGTCCCCTGCATTGCCAGGTGGATTCTTAACCACTGTGCCACCAGGAAAGCCCTTTGTTGAAGTTTTGAAACCAACTGAACTAGCCACAGAGAGCATTAGGTGTTGCTATTTTAATGAACTGAAGCTTTGTGTTTGGGATTAAGTTTAGTGAAACCAAAATAATTTGGCACTTTGGGAAAGGAAATCTGTTGAACAAAGTTGAGAGGAATTTAGCATTCACTCTATCTCTTGGGGCTTCCTAATCTTCGCCCACTAGTGCATACCCCATATCTTAATTCGGAAATATTTTTTTCTTAAAGTGCACACTGTACAACTTCTGTTTGGAAGGGCTTCTCTGTTTAAATCTGCTCTGTCTTTGCTTTCTTCACCCCATACAGTGAAGTAATGGACACTATGAAGAGGCAAGTCAGGGAATCTCAGTTTTTCCTCCAACGTAGCTTCCCTGTTCCATTCTTGGTGCTTGGAGGACCACCTTGTACAAGGTTTTCACCTCTGTGAACAAGCCTTTGATCTGATGCTTGATATAGACTTTTAAAATTCTGACTTTGCTAGGAAGTTATCTTGGTCTACAAGTTGCTGTTTTGAGGACTATGACCTACGACTGTGACCTACCTACCTCACCCTTGGGCTCACCTCCCAGAATCCTGGCCCAGGTATGATGGCCAGGCTTTGTATATTCCAGCGGTAGAATTAGAGAGCTTCTCTTTGCCTTATTCTAGAATGGGATTTCCAGATAACCCTTGATCTTGGGTGATTTATAAAATCCCTGCTAGTACAAATTCTAATCTGAGTGGTACTTGGAAGACTGCTCTGTAAATCAAAAGTTGCTTTTTCCTCCATTAGTTTCTTCTTGAGTTTATTTATTAATTTTTTTTCTTAGCAGCAGTTGCATGAATTACAGACTACCTGCTTGCTGCTGATCTGGGATGTTGCTGCTTCAAGGTTGAAATCTTAACCACATGCAATGGTTATACCCAGTTGAGGTGTTTGAATATATGCTTAGTTAAGGATGTGAATATATGAAATTATTTCTTTAAAATTTGCTTTATCATAGTACTGAGTTTTCTTGTAAAAGGGAAAAACAGAAAGCAAAAATATGGCCCAGGCCATTAAAAAAATATAGCTCAAGTCATTTTCCCATGATTACCATAATTTCTGATGGTAATAGTTTTATATAGACTTATCATTTTGTTTTTGTTACTGTGAATTTTATATCACAGATGTTTTGATTTAAAACTGTAGTCTACTAAATAATTTGTTTCTGAATACATGTGGCTTAGACCAGTGTTTCATCTGGATGGAGTTGATGAATGCCCAAGTATTTTGATTTGAACAAATCAGGGCAGGGCATTCAGATTTGGAGATAAAACTCATGTAATGCTTGATACTCTAGTGATTCATAATAGTGAGTTAAGGCTTTTATTTCTAAGAGTGGCCTGTTAGTGTAAAATTTTCCAGTATGATCATGTCTTAGACTACAGGCCATTAGCATCTCAGTTAAAATTCACTTATCAGATTGTTTTCCAACATAAGAGTTGTCTGAGGTGGAATAGTACATACAACTGGAAAGTTTCAAAAAGAGCACAAATGAACTTATTTACAAAATAGAAACAGACTTAGAGAATGACCTTATGGTTACCGGGGGGAAGGGTCATGGGAAGGGATAATTTGGGAGTTTGGGATTGACATGTACACGCTGCTATATTTAAAATAGATAACCAACAAGGACCTACTGTAAAAAAAAAAAAAAAAAAGCATAAGGGAAAAGGTTGACCAGTAGCCTCACATTTTGTACTTATCTTTACCCTCTTTTTTCTTTTTATGTACTGAAAAAAGATCTTTTATTCATATTTGGTTTGTCCTATAACATCCTTTTTTCTTCTGTAGAAGATTGAAAATCCTTTAATGCCAACAGTCAAAAATGGACATGACTCATGGTTTTGGTTTCATGCAGACAGATTTTGAACTTTCCAATGTGGGCAAGTTTCGACTTTGTTTTTAGCAATTAGCATTGTGTTATAATTTTTTATTTAGTTATCTGTCTCCCTATTATACTGTGAGCTCCCATGAGCCCCTGGCTGGTAGGAAACCTATCACATCTAGCATAGCACTTAGTCCATAGTATTGATAGATGTTCAGCATACGTTTGTTCAAATGAATTTATTTAAATGCCATGCAGTATTCAGTCAAAATAATTACACTATTGAGTTTATTTTCCATTGAAAATGTCCTCAGTGGCAAACAAATACACTGACCTCTAAAATATTCTTGTCCAAAATATCTGCCCACAGCGAGTCAGCATCATCTTTAAGTTGGTGGCTTAGCTGTTCTTCAAGGAAACAGCTTTACAATATCATATAAATACAGGCAGAACTTGATTGTCTAGCCTTTCAAAATGTGATGGATTGCCTCTTTCCTTAAGAGGTAAATAAATCATTATAACCTCATAAATCTTAGTAATCAGTTTTCTTCCTAGTTTAAAGAATTTTCATGAATAGCTCACAGGGGGTCCATTAAACAAGGATGGTAGAAGAGAAGTAGGTAAAAAAAAGAGAGGGAAAGCTAAAGTGAAAAATGAGAAGGGTGCGGGGAAGCCATTGTGTGTGCCCACCTGACATGGATGTAACATGATTTCTGTGCTATCTTTGTCGTGTGACATTTGAAACTAGGCTCCCAGAAGGAAGGACCTTAAGTGGTGAGTGTTAAGTAGAATGCTTGTTACCAGGAAAGGGTGCTGTCTGGCTCTCTCCATTGCAGGGCTCTGGCTGGGTCACTTTGGGGAGTTTCCATCTTCATCCCTGGGAGGAGCCACTTCAGGAAAATTGGGACCTAAAATCTACCTGATGGATGAATCATCCAAGACCCAAAACATATTTTCTATGTTAACACTTGCCTTTGGTGTCATGTGGACTTGGGTATGGAAACGTATTGCCATGTGGTACCATGCAATTTGTGTGGAAAGAAAGTTTTTTGGGCTTTATTTTTGTTTTGTTTTGGTGTCCTTTTGTATCTGTGTGCTGGCTGCTGCAAGACTTATTCCTCAGAAGTGAGGAAGAATGGAAGATATCAATACAAAGTACATTTTCTCTAACGATATTCCTCATTCTTTGTTCCCCTTTGATGTAGCACCCAAGTCCATTCAACACCAAGGGTGTTTGAATTTTTCTTTTTAAATTTTTTTTTTTTTTTTTTTTTTTTTACTTATTTATTTATGGCTGTGTTGGGTCTTCGTTTCTGTGCGAGGGCTTTCTCTAGTTGTGGCAAGTGGGGGCCACTCTTCATCGCGGTGCGCGGGCCTCTCACTATCGCGGCCTCTCTTGTTGCGGAGCACAGGCTCTAGACGCGCAGGCTCAGTAGCTGTGGCTCACGGGCCCAGTTGCTCCGCGGCATGTGGGATCTTCCCAGACCAGGGCTCGAACCCGTGTCCCCTGCATTAGCAGGCGGATTCTCAACCACTGCGCCACCAGGGAAGCCCTGAATTTTTCTTTTAAAGGAACACTTAGGTATTTTTGGTGGTCACTGGCTTATTTATAACAATAGCAGAATTTAACTAAAAGACAGCATTTTCAGTTGAGTATGGGAGGTTTTTGTTATATGCTAAAGTGTCATGCTTTTGTCATTCAGTAATATTCATTAAACAGAAGCTAATTTTTTTTTTAAATTTAATTTTATTTATTTTTATTTTATTTTATTTTTTATATTTTATTTTTTATTTTATAATTTTTATAAAATTTTTTATCAAATTTTATTTTATTTTTTAATTTATATTATTTTTTTATATATATTTATATTTTTATAAAAATTTTCTTTTTTTGTAGTATCTTTGTCTGGTTTTGGTGTCAGGGTGATGGTGGTCTCATAGAATGAGTTTGGGAGTGTTCCTTCCTCTGCAATTTTTTGGAAAAGTTTGAGAAGGATCGGTGTTAGCTCTTCTCTAAATGTTTGATAGAATTCTCCTGTAAAGCCATCTGGTCCTGAACTTTTGTTGGTTGGAAGATTTTAAATCACAGTTTCAATTTCATTACTTGTGATTGGTCTGTTCAGATTTTCTGTTTCTTCCTGGTTCAGTCCTGGAAGATTATACCTTCCCAAGAATTTGTCCATTTCTTCCAGGTTGTCCATTTTATTGGCATAGAGTTGCTTCCAGTAGTCTCTTAGGATGCCTTGTATTTCTGTTGTGTCTACTGTAACTTCATCTTTTTCATTTCTTATTTTATTGATTTGAGTCTTCTTCCTATTTTTCTTGATGGGTCTGCCTAATGGCTTATCAATTTTGTTTATCTTCTTAAAGAACCAGCTTTTAGTTTTATTGATCTTTGCTATTGATTTCTTCATTTCTATTTCATTTATTTCTGCTCTGATCTTTATGATTACTTTCCTTCTACTAACTTTGGGGTTTTTTTGTTCTTCTTTCTCTAGTTCCTTTAGGTGTAAGGTTAGATAAACAGAAGCTAATTTTAAGAGCTTATTATGTGCCAAATCCAGTGCTAAGCATTGGAGATTGAGATGCTGGCAGGAAAGACTGTATTTCTGGAATCCTGGAACTTCAAGTCCTATGGAAAATCGCAAACAAGTATTAGGCAGTTTTAACAATTTAGTCTGTTTTGTTTAATGCTCTACCTCCATACTTTCAATACTGACTGATGTGTAATTGGTGCTCAGGAGATATTTATTGAATGAAGGGTATCTGTGAGGTAAATGTTATGATGGGGAAGGGAAGTGTGCCATGGGGTCAGAGAAGTCTCTCCCAACCCCAGCTTTATTGAGGTATAACTGACAAATACATTGTAATATATTTAAAGTATACATTGTGATGGTTATATATATATATATGTATATATATATATATATATATATATATATATATATATATATATATATAGTGACATGATTCCCACAATCAAGTCAACACATCTGTCACCTCGAATAGTTACCTTTGTTTTTGGTGAGAACCTTAAATATCTACTTTCTCAGCAAATTTCAAGTAAAAAATACAGTGTTATTAACTAGAATAACCATGTTGTACATTAGAGCCTCAGAACTTATGCATCTTATAACTTAAAGCTGGTGCCCTTTGACTAACATCTCCCCATTTCCCCCACCCCCAAACCCCTGGCAATCATCATTCTACTCTCTGTTTCTATGCTTTTGAATATATATATAATACTTTTTTTTTTCAGATGTAGATATAAGTATCCATATGGTATTTGCCTTTCTCTGTTTGGCTTATTTCAATTAGCATGATGCCCTCAAGGTTCATCCATGTTGTCACAAATGGCAAGATTTCCTTCTTTTTTAAGGGTGAATAATATTTCATTGAATATATTTATACCACATTTTCTTTATCCATTCATCCATTGATAGACACTTGGTTGTTCCACATCTTGGCTATTTTAAATAACGCTGCAATGAACATGGAAGTACATATATCTCTTTGAGATATTGATTTCATTTCCTTTGGATATATACCCAGAAGTGTGTTGCTGGATCATATGACAGTTATATTTTAAATTTTTTTAGGAAACTTTTATACTGTTTTTCATACTAGCTGTACCAATTTACATTCCCACCAACAGTGCACAAGGCTTCCCTTTTCTCTCCATCCTCACCAACATCTCTTATCTTTTGTCTTTTTGATGATACCCATCCTACCAGGTTTGAGGTAGTATCTCATTGTGGTTTTGCTTTGCATTTTGTTGAAGATTGGTGATGTTGAGCATCTTTTCATATACCTCTTGACCATTTGTATATCTTATTTGGAAAAATGTCTATTCAGGTCCTTTTCCCATTTTTTAAGTTGGGTTTTTATTTTTTGCTGTTGAGTTGTTAGAGTTCCTTATACATTTTGGATATTAACCCCTTATCAGATATATGATTTACAAATATTTTCTCCCATTCCGTAGGTAGCATTTTTATTTTAATTGTTTCCTTTGCTGTGCAGAAGCCTTTTAGTTTGATGTGTCCCATTTGTTGAATTTTGCTTTTTTTACCTTTGCTTTAGTGTCAAATCCAAAAAATCACTGTTGAGATCAATGTCAAGGAGCTTATTCCCTCTGTTTTCTCTCAAGAGTTTTACAGTTTTAGATTTTATATTTAAGTATTTAACACATTTTGAGTTATTTTTGTGTATTGTGTAAATTGAGTCCAATTTTATTCTTTTACATGTAGATACCCAGTTTTACTAGCACCACTTATTGATGAGACTGTTCTGTCCTCATTGTGCATTCTTGCTGCTTTGTCAAAAATTAGTTGACCGTAATGCATGGGTTTATTTCTGTACTCTTTATTCTGTTCCATTGGTCTGTATTTCTGTTTTTATACCAACACCATACTGTTTCAATTACTATAGCTTGTAATATACTTTAAAATCAAGGAGTATGATTCCTTTAGCTTTCAGTGTTTCACTGTTGAGTGTGACGTTAGCTGTGGGCTTGTCATGTATGGCCTTTATTATACTGAGGTATGGTCTCGCTATACCCAGTCTCTTGAGAGTTTTTATCATGGAAGAATATAGAGTTTTGCCATGAGTGTTTTCTACATCTATTGAGATGGTCATATAATTCTTATCCTTTGTTTTGTTAATGTGGTGTATCACATTAATTGATTTGTGGATGTTGAACCATCCTTGCATCCTTGGAATAAATCTCACTTAATCATGGTACAATCCTCTTAATGCTTTGTTGAACTCAGTTTGCTGATATTTTATTGAGAATTTTGCATCTGTGTTCATCTGTGATATTGGCCTGCAATTTTTTTCTTTTAGTGTACTTGTCTGGCTTTGATATCTGAGTATGGCTGGCTTCATAAAGTGAGTTTGGAAGTATTCCCTTCTCTTCTTTTTTTTTTTTTTTTTTTTTTTTTTAAGAGTGTGAGAAGGATTGGTGTTAGTTCTTCTTTAGATGTTTGGTAGAATTCACTAGTGAACCCATCTGGTACTGGACTTTATTTTTTGGAAGGTTTTTGATTAGTGATTCAATCTTCTTACTAGTAATTAGTCTGTTCAGATTTTCTGTTGCTTCATGATTCAGTCTTGGTAGGTTGTCTGTTTCTAGGAATTTATCCTGAGCTTCCTTAAAAGAACTATTTTGAATTCTTTGTCAAGCAAATTGCAGATCTTCATTTCTTTGGGGTTGCTTATTAGAAAATTATTATGCTCGATGAGGATGAGTATAATTTTTGTGACTTTCTGTCTGAATTTAAAAAAAAAAAAAAAATTCCACAAGGACTCAGAGGCAAAGAATATACAAATCAATTTTCACTGCAAAGTAAAGGAGCTGTTACAGTGGAGGATTACTGGACTGAATGTCAATACTATGACATAGTATGAGTGTGTTTCATGTTTGGTAATTGCAATCATTGTTGCTTTTGTTGTGGTCATCCATGTACAATGCTTGGTGTCAGTCGATTTATCTCTTGTAAAAATAAAATACAGTGTGTGTGTGAAAAAAAAAAAAAAAAAAAAGAAAATTATTATGCTCTTTTGCTGGTGTCATGGTTCCTTGATTTTTCATGCTTCTTGGGACCTTGTGTTGCTATTTTTGCATTTGTAAAAGCAGTCACTTCTTCCAGTCTTTACTGACTGGCTTTGGAAGAGAAATACCTTCCATCAGCCCTGTTAGGATTTCTGAGGCTTTATCAGACTTTTTCAATAAGATACTTGCTCCATATTTCTTCCTTCTTGAAGGGGAATTCTTAAAATTGTATGCCTTCTCTTGATCCTGCAAATCCAGGCTGGGTGCTGTAAAGTTTCTCTTTCTCCCTAGGGTAGTGCTGAATGCTTAAGTTTGTGTGTTTTCTACCAATAGGGCGGAGTTGGGCCAACTTTCTGCATGTGCTCACTAGCTGTCTGCAAAGGTTCTCTCTTCCCACCTTTGCCCTCAGAAACATTCATAGGGAGTCAGCCATGGGGTGTGGTGTGTATGTGGGTGTGGTTCTAAGAGTGTTGGGGGTACCCAGGAGCCTGTTGGAGGGATCCACAGGTGAGATGTCCCCGGTTGCTCATAGGCTAGCTTCCTGATGGAGTCCGTGAAGCAGTTAGTAGGATCTTTGTCCCTTTGATAAGTTCCATTCCAAGCCCTGGCTGCTCTTCTCACAGGGGCTCATTGGCCCCACCCCCCATTCCAGTCTTGCAGTTTACGACTCAGTCTTCTGGACTGGGCCATAAAGAAATGAGCCTCTTTGGCAGCGTCCTGCACAGCTGAGGAAGCCTGGCACTCATACGCTCTCATTTTCCCCTATGGAAGAAAACTCCTGGGGCAGAGAAGCTCTTTCTTGTCACTGAAGTTCTGCCGCCTTGGGGCACCTTTTCATAGATAAAGTGAAACTGTTCCTCTTACCCTCTTCAGTGTGTCCAGTATTGGAATTTTTTTTTTTTTTCCTCCAATGATGTGCTGGAACTTTTCCACTGGACTTCCACAAAGGCACTCTTGTCTGTTGACGATTGTCAAGTCTGGTGTTCTTTGGGTGGATAGACAGTAGAGTACTCCTATACTGCCACTTTGATGATGCGACTCTGGGAAAGAATTTCCTTAATGTGATTTTAAATACTATGTGGGAGCAGTGTCATATAGTAGTTGAGAGAAGGGCATCTGGAGTAAGTTTGCCTGAATTTTCTCCCTAACTTCCCTTCTTTTTAGATGGGAGACCTTATCTAAACCTACTGGGGCTTTGTTTCTGTGTCTGTTAAATGGAGATGATAATAATACTTACACCAACGTTTTGTTGAGAACATTAAATAAGCAAAGCACTTAGAACAATACCTGTTACACAGGAAATACTCAATAAATGTTGGCTAATAGGTTTACATGACAGATGACTAAAAGCTTAGGGACAAATCAAATATATCTAACCTGCAACTCCAATTTCATTCCTATTTTTACTCCTTATTTATATATATATATATATATATTTTTTTTTAAACATCTTTATTGAAGTATAATTGCCTTACAATAGTGTGTTAGCTTCTGCTTTATAACAAAGTGAATCAGTTATACATATACAATATGTTCCCATTTCTCTTCCCTCTTGCATCTCCCTCCCTCCCACCCTCCCCATCCCACCCCTCTAGGTGGTCACAAAGCACCGAGCTGATCTCCCTGTGCTATGCGGCTGTTTCCCACTAGCTATCTATTTTACATTTGGTAGTGTATATATGTCCATGACAATCTCTTACCCTGTCACATCTCACCCCACCCCCTCCCCATATCCTCAAGTCCATTCTCTAGTAGGTCTGTGTCTTTATTCCCGTCTTGCCACTAGGTTCTTCATGGCCTTTTTTTTTTTTTTTTTTTTTTTTTTTCCTTAGATTCCGTATATATGTGTTAGCATACTGTATTTGTTTTTCTCTTTCTGACTTACTTCACTCTGTATGACAGACTCTAACTCCATCCACCTCATTACAAATACCTCCATTTCATTTCTTTTTATGGCTGAGTAATATTCCATTGTATATATGTGCCACATCTTCTTTATCCATTCATCTGTCGATGGACATTTAGGTTGCTTCCAGGTCCTGGCTATTGTAAATAGAGCTGCAATGAACATTGTGGTACATGACACTTTTTGACCTATGGTTTTCTCAGGGTATATGCCCAGTAGTGGGATTGCTGGGTCGTATGGTAGTTCTATTTGTAGTTTTTTAAGGAACCTCCATACTGTTCTCCATAGTGGCTGTATCAATTTACATTCCCACCAACAGTGCAAGAGTGTTCCCTTTCCTCCACATCCTCTCCAGCATTTATTGTTTGTAGATTTTTTGCTGATGGCCATTCTGACCGGTGTGAGATGATATCTCATTGTAGTTTTGATTTGCATTTCTCTAATGATTAATGATGTTGAGCATTCTTTCATGTGTCTGTAGGCCATCTGTATATCTTCTTTGGAGAAATGTCTATTTAGGTCTTCTGCCCATTTTTGGATTGGGTTGTTCGTTTTTTTGTTATTGAGCTGCATGAGCTGCTTGTAAATCTTGGAGATTAATCCTTTGTCAGTTGCTTCATTTGCAAATATTTTCTCCCATTCTAAGGGTTGTCTTTTGGTCTTGTTTATGGTTTCCTTTGCTGTGCAAAAGCTTTTAAGTTTCATTAGGTCCCATTTGTTTATTTGTGTTCTTCTTTCCATTTCTCTGGGAGCTGGGTCAAAAAGAATCTTGCTGTGATGTATGTCATAGAGTGTTCTGCCTATGTTTTCCTCTAAGAGTTTGATAGTGTCTGGCCTTACACTTAGGTCTTTAATCCATTTGGAGTTTATTTTTGTGCATGGTGTCAGGGAGTGTTCTAATTTCATACTTTTACATGTACCTGTCCAATTTTCCCAGCACCACTTATTGAAGAGGCTGTCTTTTCTCCACTGTATATGCTTGCCTCCTTTATCAAAGATAAGGTGACCATATGTGTGTGGGTTTATCTCTGGGCTTTCTATCCTGTTCCATTGATCAATATTTCTGTTTTTGTGCCAGTACCAAACTGTCTTGATTACTGAAGCTTTGTAGTATAGTCTGAAGTCAGGGAGCCTGATTCCCCCAGCTCCATTTTTTGTTCTCAAGATTGCTTTGGCTATTCGGGGTCTTTTGTGTTTCCATACAAATTGTGAAATTTTTTGTTCTAGTTCTGTGAAAAATGCCAGTGGTAGTTTGATAGGGATTGCATTGAATCTGTAGATTGCTTTGGGTAGTAGAGTCATTTTCACAATGTTGATTCTTCCAATCCAGGAACATGGTATATCTCTCCATCTATTTGTATCATCTTTAATTTCTTTCATCAGTGTCTTATAATTTTCTGCATACAGGTCTTTTGTCTCCTTAGGTAGGTTTATTCCTAGATATCTTATTCTTTTTGTTGCAATGGTAAACGGGAGTGTTTTCTTAATTTCCCTTTCAGATTTTTCGTCATTAGTGTATAGAAATGCAAGCGATTTCTGTGCATTAATTTTGTATCCTGCTACTTTACCAAATTCATTGATTAGCTCTAGGAGTTTTCTGGTAGCCTCTTTAGGATTCTCTATGTATAGTATCATGTCATCTGCAAATAGTGACAGCTTTACTTCTTCTTTTCCGATTTGGATTCCTTTTATTTCTTTGTCTTCTCTGATTGCTGTGGCTAACACTTCCAAAACTATGTTGAATAATAGTGGTGAGAGTGGGCAACCTTGTCTTGTTCCTGATCTTAGTGGAAATGGTTTCAGTTTTTCACCATTGAGGACAATGTTGGCTGTGGGTTTGTCATATATGGCCTTTATTATGTTGAGGAAAGTTCCCTCTATGCCTACTTTCTGCAGGGCTTTTATCATAAATGGGTGTTGAATTTTGTCGAAAGCTTTCTCTGCATCTATTGAGATGATCATATGGTTTTTCTCCTTCAATTTGTTAATATGGTGTATCACATTGATTGATTTGCGTATATTGAAGAATCCTTGCATTCCTGGGATAAACCCCACTTGATCATGGTGTATGATCCTTTTAATGTGCTGTTGGATTCTGTTTGCGAGTATTTTGTTGAGGATTTTTGCATCTATGTTCATCAGTGATATTGGCCTGTAGTTTTCTTTCTTTGTGACATCTTTGTCTGGTTTTGGTATCAGGGTGATGGTGGCCTCGTAGAATGAGTTTGGGAGTGTTCCTCCCTCTGCAATATTTTGGAAGAGTTTGAGAAGGATAGGTGTTAGCTCTTCTCTAAATGTTTGATAGAATTCACCTGTGAAGCCATCTGGTCCTGGGCTTTTGTTTGTTGGAAGGTTTTTAATCACAGTTTCAATTTCAGTGCTTGTGATTGGTCTGTTCATATTTTCTATTTCTTCCTGGTTCAGTCTCGGCAGTTTGGGCATTTCTAAGAATCTGTCCATTTCTTCCAGGTTGTCCATTTTATTGGCATAGAGTTGCTTGTAGTAATCTCTCATGATCGTTTGTATTTCTGCAGTGTCAGTGGTTATTTCTCCTTTTTCATTTCTAATTCTATTGATCTGAGTCTTCTCCCTTTTTCTCTTGATGAGTCTGGCTAATGGTTTATCAATTTTGTTTATCTTCTCAAAGAACCAGCTTTTAGTTTCATTGATTTTTGCTATTGTTTCCTTCATTTCTTTTTCATTTATTTCTGACCTGATCTTTATAATTTCTTTCCTTCTGCTGGCTTTGGGGTTTTTTTGTTCTTCTTTCTCTAATTGCTTTAGGTGCAAGGTTAGGTTGTTTATTCGAGATGTTTCCTGTTTCTTGAGGTAGGCTTGTATTGCTATAAACTTCCCTCTTAGCACTGCTTTTGCTGCGTCCCATAGGTTTTGGGTCGTCGTATCTCCATTGTCATTTATTTCTAGGTATTTTTTGATTTCCCCTTTGATTTCTTCAGTAATCACTTCATTATTAAGTAATGTATTGTGTAGCCTCCATGTGTTTGTATTTTTTACAGATCTTTTCCTGTAATTGATATCTAGTCTCATAGCATTGTGGTCGGAAAAGATACTTGATACGATTTCAATTTTCTTAAATTTACCAAGGTTTGATTTGTGACCCAAGATATGATCTATCCTGGAGAATGTTCCATGAGCACTTGAGAAAAATGTGTATTCTGTTGTTTTTGGGTGGAATGTCCTATAAATATCAATTAAGTCCATCTTGTTTAATGTATCATTTAAAGCTTGTGTTTCCTTATTTATTTTCATTTTGGATGATCTGTCCATTGGTGAAAGTGGGGTGTTAAAGTCCCCTACTATGATTGTGTTGCTGTCGATTTCCCCTTTTATGGCTGTTAGTACTTGCCTTATGTATTGAGGTGCTCCTATGTTGGGTGCATAAATATTTACAATTGTTATACCTTCCTCTTGGATCGACCCCTTGATCATTATATAGTGTCCTTCTTTGTCTCTTGTAATAGTCTTTATTTTAAAGTCTATTTTGTCTGATATGAGAATTGCTACTCCAGCTTTCTTTTGATTTCCATTTGCATGGAATATCTTTTTCCATCCCCTCACTTTCAGTCTGTATGTGTCTCTAGGTCTGAAGTGGGTCTCTTGTAGACAGCATATATATGGGTCTTGTTTTTGTATCCATTCAGCCAGCCTGTGTCTTTTGGTGGGAGCATTTAATCCATTTACATTCAAGGTAATTATCGATATGTATGTTCCTATTCCCATTTTCTTAAATGTTTTGGGTTTGTTATTGTAGGTGTTTTCCTTCTCTTGTGTTTCTTGCCTAGAGAAGTTCCTTTAGCATTTGTTGTAAAGCTGGTTTAGTAGTGCTGAACTCTCTCAGCTTTTGCTTGTCTGTAAAGGTTTTAATTTCTCCATCACATTTGAATGAGATCCTTGCTGGGTAGAGTAATCTTGGTTGTAGGTTCTTCTCCTTCATCACTTTAAGTATATCCTGCCACTCCCTTCTGGCTTGCAGAGTTTCTGCTGAAAGATCAGATGTTAACCTTATGGGGATTCCCTTGTGTGTTATTTGTTTTTTTTCCCTTGCTGCCTTTAATATGTTTTCCTTATATTTAATTTTTGACAGTTTGATTAATATGTGTCTTGGCGTGTTTCTCCTTGGGTTTATCCTGTATGGGACTCTCTGTGCTTCCAGGACTTGATTAACTATTTCCTTTCCCATATTAGGGAAGTTTTCAACTATAATCTCTTCAAATATTTTCTCAGTCCCTTTCTTTTTCTCTTCTTCTTCTGGGACCCCTATAATTCGAATGTTGGTGCGTTTAATGCTGTCCCAGAGGTCTCTGAGACTGTCCTCAGTTCTTTTCATTCTTTTTTCTTTATCCTGCTCTGCAGTAGTTATTTCCACCATTTTATCTTCCAGGTCACTTATCCTTTCTTCTGCCTCAGTTATTCTGCTATTGATCCCATCTAGAGTATTTTTAATTTCATTTATTGTGTTTTTCATCATTGCTTGATTCCTCTTTAGTTCTTCTACGTCCTTGTTAAATGCTTCTTGCATTTTGTCTATTCTATTTCCAAGATTTTGGATCATCCTTACTATCATTATTCTGAATTCTTTTTCAGGTAGACTACCTATTTCCTCTTCATTTGTTAAGTCTAGTGTGTTTTGACCCTGCTCCTTCATCTGCTGTGAGTTTTTCTGTCGTCTCATTTTGCTTATCTTACTGTGTTTGGGGTCTCCTTATCACAGGTTGCAGGTTTGTAGTTCCCGTTGTTTTTGGTATCTGTCCCCAGTGGCTAAGGTTGGTTCAGTGGGTTGTGTAGGCTTCCTGGTGGAGGGAACTAGTGCCTGAGCTCTGGTGGATGAGGCTGGATCTTGTCTTTCTGGTGGGCACGTCCACGTATGGTGGTGTATTTTGGGGTGTCTGTGGCCTTATTATGATTTTAGGCAGCCTCTCTGCTAATGGATGAGGCTGTGTTCCTGTCTTGCTAGTTGTTTGGCATAGGGTGTTCAGCCCTGTAGCTTGCTGGTCATTGAGTGATGCTGGGTCTTGATGTTGAGATGGAGATCTCTGAGAGATTTTTGCCGTTTGGTATTACGTGGAGCTGGGAGGTCTCTTGTGGACCAGTGTCCTGAAGTTGGCTCTCCCACCTCCGAGGTACGGCCCTGATGCCTGGCTGAAGCACCAAGAGCCTTTCGTCCACACGGCTCAGAGTAAAAGGGAGAAAAAATAGAAAGAAAGAAAGAAAGGAAGGAAGGAAGGAAGGAGGAAGGAAGGAAGGAAGGAAGGAAAGAAAAAGAAAGAAAGAAAGAAAGAAAAGAAAGAAAGAAGCTATAATATAGTGAAGTAAAATAAAGCTATTGTAAAGCAAAGCTATACAGACAAAATCTCCCCCAGAAGCATATACATATACACTCACAAAAAAAAAAAGGAAAAGGGGAAAAATTAATATATCCTGCTCCCAAAGTCCACCTCCTGAATTTGGGATGATTCGTTGTCTATTCAGGTATTCAACAGATGCAGGCACATCAAGTTGTTTGTGGAGTTTTAATCCGCTTCTTCTGAGGCTGCTGGGACAGATTTCCCCTCCTCTTCTCTGTTCGCACAGCTCCTGGGGATCAGCTTTGGATTTGGACCCGCCTCTGCGTGTAGGTCGCCTGAGGGCGTCTGTTCCCCGCCCAGACAGGACGGGGTTAAAGGAGCAGCTGCTTCGGGGGCTCTGGCTCACCCAGGCCGCGGGGAGGGAGGGGTACAGAGGAGGCGGGGCGAGCCTGCGGCGTCAGAGGCCGGCGTGACGTTGCAGCAGCCTGAGGCGCGCAGTGCGTTCTCCTGGGGGATGTTGTCCCTGGATCACGGGACCCTGGCCGTGGCGGGCTGCACGGGCTCCCGGGAGGGGCGGTGTGGAGAGTGACCTGTGCTCGCACACAGGCTTCTTGGAGGCGGCAGCAGCAGCCCCAGCGTCTCACGCCCGTCTCTGGGGTCCGCGCTGATAGCCGCGGCTCGCGCCAGTTTCTGGAGTTCGTTTAGGCGGCACTCTGAATCCCCTCTCCTTGCGCGCCGCGAAACAAAGAGGCAAGAAAAAGTCTCTTGCCTCTTCGGCAGCTGCAGACTTTTTCCCGGTCTCCCTCCCAGCCAGCTGTGGTGCGCTAACCCCTTCAGGCTGTGTTCACGCCGCCAACCCCAGTCCTCTCCCTGCGATCCGACCGAAGCCCGAGCCTCCGCTCCCAGCCCCGCCCGCCCCGGCGGGGGAGCAGACAAGCCTCTCGGGCTGGTGAGCGCTGCTTGGCGCCGAGCCTCTGTGCGGGAGTCTCTCCGTTTTTCCCTCTGCGCCCCTGTTGCTATGGGATCCGCGCTGTTAGCTGCGGCTCGCGCCCGTCTCTGAAGTTCGTTTAGGCGGCGCTCTGTATCCCCTCTCCTCGCGCACCAGGAAACAGGGAAGAAAAAGTCTCTTGCCTCTTCGGCAGCTGCAGACTTTTTCCCGGTCTCCCTCCCAGCCAGCTGTGGTGCGCTAACCCCTTCAGGCTGTGTTCACGCCGCCAACCCCAGTCCTCTCCCTGCGACCGAAGCCCGAGCCTCAGCTCCCAGCCCCGCCCGCCCCGGCGGCTGAGCAGACAAGCCTCTCGGGCTGGTGAGTGCTGGTCAGCGCCGAGCCTCCGTGCGGGAAGTGCGGGAATCTCTCCGCTTTGCCCTCCACACCCCTGTGGCTGCGCTCTCCTCCGTGGCTCCGAAGCTTCCCCCCTCTGCCACCCGCAGTCTCTGCCCGCAAAGGGGCTCCTAGTGCGTGGAAATCTTTCCTCCTTCACAGCTCCCTCCCACTGGTGCAGGTGCCATCCCTATTCTTTTGTCTCTGTTATTTCTTTTTTCTTTTGCCCTACCCAAGTACGGGGGGAGTTTCTTGCCTTTTGGGAGGTCTGACGTTTTCTGCCAGCGTTCAGTGGGTGTTCTGTAGGAGCAGTTCCACGTGTAGATGTATTTCTACTGTATCTGTGGGAAGGAAGGTGATCTCCGCGTCTTACTCTTCCGCCATCTTCTCTCCTCCCCCCTATATATATATTTTATTCAGGTTCTCAGCTCCTTAAATGAGAACCATAGGTCCAGATATCCTTATAAATAGCCTCACTTCAGTTCAGGTCAGTTTTTTTCCATCAAACTAGTTACTGGAAAATCTTTTGGTTTCCAGAGCATTTTGGAATTTGGAATTGCAGATAAGGACTAGAGGCATGTATAGTATTTTGTATTTTCCATGGTTTGCTGTTATCCTGTGTGTATTCAAACACAAGAGCCTTATATGTATAGATCATAAGTACAGTCTCTCTTCTTTTTGTGTAACCCCAAGGATTCTATCATGGTTACGACAGAGATCCTTGGTGCTCAGTGCAGATCCACGTGCTGCTCTGAATTTCTCACCTTCCTTCACACGTAGTTGGGGGCAGTGGACTGTGAGCAGACATGATAGCTGTCACTTCGTGGCCAAGGCAGCTCAGAAATGTGTGCCTCCTCCATCTTTCTCTTTCCTGGATCACTGAATGGAGAGCTTAGCAAATCCTCATAGGCATTCCTGAACATGGGAAATATTCATGTTGTCACTAAGGTTTTGAGATTGTGTGTTGTAGCAGTTGGTATCCGTTACTCAGAATAACAAAAGCAAAGGTGCACTGAGAATGTGCTCAGTTAAGACCATGTAGTGATGCTTCTAATGTTGATGGAGAGAAAAAAGCGAAAATGTAACTTGTAACCGTAGTAAAAGATAGGGCTGCACATGGTCTCATCTCTGCATAGAACTGCATGTAAAATATAGTCTAACAGCCAAAATAATTTTAAAAGGAGGTTTTATACGTTACTTGAATCTCTTAAAGAGCATTGAAGGAATTCAGGTTATCTCTTCAAACAGGTCTGGAAAGCTTCTTTCCTCTCCGCTTAAATTCTTATGTAATTCACAGCTGTGGACCATGAGGTGCCATCCACTGTAAAGATCACACCTCTCTGCTTTTCTGATATCTAAGACAGGAACAGTATCAGACTGGTCAATTTGCCAATTGTAACTCATCAGATATTCACTTAGACATTTACTATCCTCGCTGTCCTTCATATTCATCTAGAAACCCCATTGTTCTTATTTATGTCACTGTATACATGCACATACACCCATACCCACACAGACATACATGAATTAATTAGTAATCTTGGTGTGATGTGATCTATCTATCTATCTATCTGTATGTATTTGATATTGTAATATTGTGATATTCAGGTCATGAAATGATTCAGTAACATTGCTGCCTGGGACACACTTAGATTTAAAACAATTTCTGGTTCCATTTAAGAGCAACAAAATCCATAGATCTTCACAAGCAGTGAAGTGTAATGAAGGTTTAAATCTTTTCTCTTACTTCGTATCAATGAAGGGAAATGCGTAAGACTAGAAGAGGTTCATGCCATATGGTTGTAATAACAGAGACACTCCAGCAGGAAATGGATCATTTAGGAGCATGTGAAAAAGGTACAAGCCAGATGGGTCAGGGGAAACACCCATAACCCCTCACCTCCAACTCCTGCTTCTCACTACTTCTGATCCCAATAATAGGTTCTTGCCTACATCCTCAAGAGGCAATGTCAACTGAACTATTTTTCTTTCTCTGTTCCTATTTCAGGGGCAAAGGTATATAGCCCTTACCCCTCCCATGACATCCTTGTATGCTGCATATTAATAGGAGGTGAAACTACATATAGTCTCACATAAAGATATAATCAAAGTCCACATGCTTAAGAAGGAGACTGGCTTTCTTCATGGTCAAAGTATATTTAAGACATGTGACAAACCTTGAAGACATTTGGCTATGTGATTAAGCCAGATACAAAAAGACAACTATTGCATGATTCTGCTTACATGAAGCACCTGTAATAGTCAAATTCATACAGACAGAAAGTGGAAAAGTGTTTGCCAGGGGCTTGAAAGTGGGGAACTGGAGAGTTATTGTTTAATAGACTTTCACTTTCAGTTGATGAAAAAGTTCTGGAATTGGTGTGTTAATTATTATACAACACTGAACTGTATACTTAAAAATGGTTCAAGTGGTCAATTTTATGTTATGTAAATTTTACCCACACACAAAAAGACAGCAAAGGGCAAAACTAACGAAATTTGGAATGTACTGAATACCCAGGAGTTGGAACAAGTCACTTCCCCTCAGTCACCAGAGTGCAGGCTATGAGATTGCAGGGGAGACTTACATTTTCCATCCTCTGTTGCATCCAGATGCCAATTACAGACGTGCCCCACACCCCCTAAAAGAGAGGGATCCATGCAGCGGCTTCTGAGCACTCGTCTCACCATTAAACATCAGCCTCGAAGAGGAAAAACATTCCAACATAGATATATCATTTTCCTTTGTTTATTTCACATCTGCATAAATTAGGAGGCTAAATGAGATTAGAAATATTTCATTGATAGAATATTAATCATTAGATAATACCCACCATGAAAGCAGCTCATCAGAATTCATTAATGTTTTATTAATCCCATTTTTCAGCACGATATTATTGATTTGAAAAATAATGGTCTCTTTCAGCATCTGGTAACACACGCTGTGCTGCACAAAAAGCATGGGGAGCATTAGACTATGTAGAGTTTTCCCTGTTTGGTGTTAGAGGTACTCTAGGTGTCGATGCCATGATCTTGGAGGTTCCTCCTGCACTTCTGGCTCTAATGTTATTTTTCAAAAGATTCAATGGATCACAGTTTCTAGAGTCAAAGAGAAACAAATCAGAAGTCTAGGCAGGAAAACTCAATGTTACCATCTCTTGAAAAACTTGTTTGGCCCTCAGAGTGGAAGGCTGTCAGAGCAACACTTAGCTGGCCTTCCTAGCTTCTCTAGCATGTCTTGTAGATAATTGTCTCCTCACTTTCGTCCTGCTACTTCCCGTGACAGGAATGTTTTCCCAGCTTCTGTTTGCTTGTTTAAATGCTAAATGATCCTTTAAGGCTTATTGGAAGCCCTGTCAGCACCATGACCCCTTCCTGATTAGCCTAACCCTCCTGTGATGTTCTTGTACAGCATGTAGTTTCTGAATCACTCACTCAGAATTATCATTCATGAACTTGCACATGTGCTTCTGTAAGGATGTCTCTGTGTTAGCCAGCTTCCAAGATGGCCCCAAGTGATCCCCACCTCCTGGTTTTCACACACTTGTGTGGTCCCCTTCCACATTTTATCAGGGTTGGTCTGTGTGACCACAGTCTATGGCAGGAGTGATGGTATGTCACTTCTGATATTAGGTTGTAAAAAGACTGTACCTTCCACCTTGGGTGCATTCTCTCTCTCATATCATTCTCCCCGAGGGAAGCCAACTACCACGTCCTGGTCCTGAGAGCACTCAGACCACCTATGGAGAGGACTATGTGGTAAAGAACTGAAGTCTCTGGTAAACAACCCTGGAAAAAACTGAGGCCTGACAACAACTATGTGATTGAGGTTGCAAGTGCTTCCTACCTTAGTGGATAAATCTGCAGCAGGCCCAATGGATGTCTTCCCTGTAACCTTCTCAGATACTTTGAGACAGATTCACCCAGCCAAACTGCTCTCAGCTCTCTGGTCTACAGCAACTGTGAAATAATAAATGTTAAGCTTCTAATTTTGGGGTAATTTGTTATGTAGCATTAGATGACAGATATAGTATTTTGTCTCCCCAGCTGGACTATAAGCTCCTTGAAGAAAGATTCCTAGCTTTCTGATTCTTCATGGTGCTCACACTTATCTACTCAATTCAAGATAGAAAGGTAGATAGAAAAGTATTTTTATCTACCTGCTTAAACTTTTTTTACAGGTACCAACTATTCTGAACAGTGTTCTATGAGGTAGGTAGCAGAAGACTGGCACCACTAATCCTGTCTCAATACGAATGGGACAAATTGAAGATAATCATTTGACATGGGCCCAAAACTTAGCAGAAGCTGATGGCGAAGCCCTGATTTAGAAAAGAATCTATGAAATCAATGTTTTTCAAATCTTTTCATGCCCTGATGTCTCTGGAGGTCCCATGATGGCCTCTTCTGCTGCTGGTTCTATTGCAGGCACTGCTGTCATTAACCTGCTCTGAGTGCTCTGGGTTCTGCAGCCCTGTTGATGTCAGCAGTATCACATCACAGACTGAACAATGCCTGACTCTGACCCATTACTTCCATCAGTTCATTCTCTGGTGTTGGCACTATGGTTTCAGATAAAGATAATATGTCAAGCCTGTTACAAAAGGAGGAAGAAAAGAAAACACACCATCCTGTAGAAATGTTGAAAACTAGAAATTGAAGAGTCCTCCCTCTCACTCTTTATCTTCCATCACTGTGCACCAAGGTGCTTTGACAAGAGAGATATTTGGGGACAAACAGTAACTGATATGAGGAACACATATTGATTTGCTGCATCTATGAGATATAACTAATAACGGATGTTATTTATAAACTCTTAGATGTTTATCCTAGTTCTTTTGAACTCTTCTATCTTGAGTCTATCAGCTGCTGCTGTCTGGATAATTAATTACACAACCAAATTCAGTTAAAAATTTTAAAATATATATTCTCTATATGATCTGCATATTGAATTCTCTTGTTCATGCTGTCCAGTGTTTTATATGCCACTCATTGTCTAAGACACACACACCCACACACACAGACACAAAAACACGTAATGTGTCGATTAGTTTTGAAAACTTCATGTAAGTTTTCCTTTCACTGTAGTCCTTCTCTTTCTTAAAATCTTTTTTTTTTTAATCTTCCCATACCCCTGGCCATACCTGTTTCAACCTAAAACAGAACCAATTAAAAAAAAATGTGGGCCTAGAATGTCATACACGTTTTTAAGTGTTTTAGTATAAGTAGCTTAAAATCATTATTAAACAATTATTGATAACGTGGCTTATAGTAAGAAAAGTCTTGAATCAGTTAGGCTTGGTTGAATCCAAGATAGTATTCTACTCCTAGCTTCTCTCTCTAAGTAGGAGTAGAACATTTTTATAACCAGTAAGCAAATTGATCATTGGAACAGAAGACCTGAGCTGTCCAGAATTTCAAGGGAGGGAGGGAAGGAGTGAAGGAAGGAAGGGTAGTGAGAGAGGATTGTTTTGTGACTACATGTGAATAGTACTACAGTCAGTACAGTGGAGCATGAACTCTCCTTATCAACTCTGAAGTCCCGTGTCTATCTGGTTAGGACAGAGTGAATTAGGTTGGAAGAAGAGTATTTAAATGTCACAGAAGGTCAGGAAGGGTTGAACCAGTTATGACTGGCACTTATTTTTCAGTTGAAAAGCAGATTCCAAATTTCTTCCTTTTTGAAGTTATCAAAGAATATCAAAGGAATTACTTCTAAGTTCATCTTTATATCCAAATGTCTGTAAAAGAACTTAAATGGAACTATTACCAATGGAAACAGAGTTTTAGTCAGCAAGATTTCAGAGTGCTAAATCATCATCAAAGTTGCCAACAGGGATAATAAATAACCATATAGATGAAACAAAGGTGTGATATGTTAGGTATATCTTTAAAAAATAATTTCAGTCATACTCTTAAAATTCTGCGTTCATAAAATTCATTACTGAAGAACCAGTTTTTAATTCTGTCTTAACAGTGATATACTTAAAAAAAAAAAAAGATGTTAAGCAGCTTATTACTCTAATTCAGAATTAGAGTACACAAGAAATAAATGGATGTTTAAAACTGGCCAATGGCCTCACTTGTACTCCTGAGACGGGTAGGGTAAGAGTGCCTGAAATTATCCCTATTTGCCAAAGTCCTTAGATTATTCATGCTTAGTAATGTGGAGTCTGAAGCTCTACGTAGATTCAAATATTCTCTCCATTCATAGTCAACCTGCCCTTTCTGCTTGTATAGTAACTATGACCCTTTACAATTCTGAGATTCTAGGATTCTCTCATTCTATACTTACTTTTTATCCTTTAATACTTCCATAAAGTTAACCACTGGTTTTTCTATTAAGTTTGTTCCTTAGAACATACAGATATTTAGTGTATTTACTCCTAACTATTTACAGCTGCATTGTTTATATACATTTGTGTACCAATGTGTGTTATGAAGATGATCTTATTGTAACTGATTAGCCTTAGTACATACTCTGCAGCCAGAAGATGGTGCCTCTTTGTGAAGCGTCTCTTTGGAAGACTTCCTGAGAGTCAGTGCATAAGAGGCTAAGAGCATAGGTTTGGGATTAAACAAGATTGCTAAGAGGAATGGAATGTAGGGTTTAAGAGCATGGGATCCTGGAGTCAGACTGCCTGGGTTCAGCCAAATTCAAGCTCCACCAATTATGTGCTGTGTAATCTTGCATATTTCACTTAATCGATTTGTGTCTTAGTTTCCTCAAATATAAATGGGAAATTAATCATAGTATTTATCTTATGGAATTGCTGTGAGAAATGAAAAACCCACATAAAGTATGTAGAGCAGTGTTTCTACACACTTAGAATGTAATCAGTTGCTGTTTATTTTTGCAATTGTTATTATTGAAAGTTTCACATTCCAGCTTTATCACATCCCAGTATGATCTTGTGTAATGTCTTAACCCTTCAGTTTGTCCCTCTCTAAAATGAGAATTATAAAGACCTAACTCACAGGGTGGGAATTAATGGCATATTATGGAAAGTACTGAGCAGAGAATGTAGAACTCAGAATATGTAAGTGCTCAGTGAGTGTATATACTCATACCTCTAACTTCTTCCGTGGCTCCTGAACTATGAACATGTGGCTTACGGTACTTCTGAGAGCGCTGATCAGTGAGGTTTGAGAGTGAGATTGAATTTGAGCTTTACAGAGGGAAATGTTCTGCATCAACTTTGAGAAACCAAGATATGGTTTTACTGCAGTTGAGGAGACTCAGAGAAAAACCCCTTCCCTCAAGCCAGTCGCCCCAGTCTGGCATATAAATCAGAATGCTGTTGAGAAAGAGGCAGGCGAGTAGACTGCAGAGAAAGTAAATTCCTTTCTCTCCCGTAGGAAGTTTCACATGGAAAGTCAACACACCCTTAGACAGTTGTTCAACTGGAATCATCGAGGACAGGGCTCCACAGGGTGTGCTCCAAGTCCTTGAGACCCTTTTAGGCATCTCTGAAGTCAAAACATTTTTATAATAATATTAAGAGGTTATTTGCCTTTTTTGCTCTCCATCATGAGTGTACAGTGGAATTTGTGATGATGTCATCATTCTGACAGCTAATAGGAATGTACAATTAAGTATTTTGCATTTAAACATTTTCTCAGCTTTAATTTCTATTATGGTAAATATCAATAGATACAACTCATATAAAAAACCTCTTTGGGGTCCTCAATAATTTTTAAAGGTGTAAGAGGGTCCTGAGACCAAACTGTTTGAGAATGTTTAATCCAGGAGAATGGGACCATTTTATTTCTGGAATAGGACCATTCTCTAGCTTATGTCTGCAGGTATTTGATGCTAGAAACTGCCTAGAATACTTACCTGCTTCCCTGAATCTTTGCTTCCCTTTCCCCAGATTCTTATGAAGACCATCCCAGTTCTGTTGACACATTCTTCTACAAATTACAGTACAATTGATTAGATGTCATTTCCTTTGACCGCAGTCTCAGTCTTCCTGAGATTCTACCCTAGTTGGTTTAATTGGACTGCAGCCATATTCTGGTATTCCTGATTGGATTTTGGATACATCCTGTTTCTCTAATCATCACACTTAACAGTCCACCTCTCGGGGTGGGCCATTTGGTTCATCTTGCTCAAACATAGTCCCCGAGAGCATCCCAGTCTTTAGAAATCTAGGCCTTTTTAATGGCGCTTCCACCACTGTACCTACTGTACCAAGTCATAAATAGTAAATGCTTAAGAGGAAAAGCAAATGTGGAATTTGTTAAAATTGTTCCAAGTTAAATTTGGTATTTGTTCTTTGCTATCCTGAGTTGATGTAATCATTAAAGTCTGGTAGAATTATTCAGACACATGAAATGTCATCTGGAAAACAAAGCCGTGTTACTATTTATTTGAAGTGCTTATGAAAAGCTGTTAAGGTGAATAATTTGAAGAGCTTGGAAATATTTTAATACTGTATGTGGCAGTCATGCAAATTAGTAGGGGCCCATAGGTCCTGGGTCAAGCTGGATAAGGCCCAAAAGAAATCTGATTTTGAACAAGTAAAAATTTTAATAAATCTTAAAAATATTATCTACATTTATTGACCATGGAAGCTTACTTTTGTTACATGTTTTCTTGCCTCTAACTGTAAATTAGAAAGACTAGTAAAATATAACAAGGCTATTGAATTTTGAATTTTACTTGAATTCTGAATTCAAGTTTTTCTATACTACAACATTTAATATTTAATTATACACATGATCATACTTTATACTCAAATAAACTATTTTGTAGTCTTTTTTGAACATTAGACTAGAAGTTTGAAGATTTTCTAGTTTCAGCTCTGGTTACTAGCTATACAAATCTCAATTAAAAAAGTTTTAAAGTAGAAATAATAATCCCTTTCCCTCATCAGATTGGGCGGGCATCAAATTATTCATAAACAATAACATGTTCTAAAAACCAGTAACCTTCTGAAGGTCTCCCTGGGAGAGCATAGGCTTAGATTTGGGTTTAAACCCTGTTTTTACCTTTTACTGGCTTATTGGCTGTGTGATTTTAGATGTGCTACTTAATCCTTCTGAACCTCAGCTACTTCACTGAGCCTCAGCTACTTCACTGAGCCTCAGCTACTTAACCCTTCTGAGCCTCAGCTACTTCACCGAGCCTCAGCTACTTCACTGGTAATATGAGAATAAAAAACAACCCTGGTAAAACTCCAATTCCCTCTTAAATTTCTCTCGAATAGTTTTGGGGTGCTTACAGAGATGTCAAGGGTACCCCATGAAACGTTGTTCTTACTTATCTAGGACTCCCCATTTTCCTCCTGCACTCCTCTGCCTAAGGAGGCAACATCTCCCATGGCTGCAGCAGTTGCTGATATATTATTATCTGTTACTGAGTGAAAACTACCTCGACACTTTTTGGATTAAACAACAAACATTTAGTATCTCACAGAGTCTATGGGTCAGGCATTCAGAGGTGGCTCAGCTGGATGCTTCTGGCTCAAGGTCTTTCATGAGGTTGCAGTCAAGATGTTAGGTGGGGGTGCTTCCCTGGTGGCACAGTGGTGACGAATCCGCCTGCCAGTGCAGGGGACACAGGTTCAAGCCCTGGTCTGGGAAGATCCCACATGCCGTGGAGCAACTAAACACATGCGCCACAACTACTGAGTCCGAGAGCCACAACTACTAAGCCTGTGCTCTAGAGCCTGCGAGCCACAACTACTGAAGCCCACGTACCTAGAGCCTGTGCTCCACAACAAGAGAAGCCACCACAATGAGAAGCCTGCGCACGGCAACGAAGAGTAGCCCCTGCTCGCCGCAGCTAGAGAAAGCCCGTGCACAGCAACGAAGACCCAATACAGCCAAAAATAAATTAATTAAATAAATAAATTAAAAACAAAAAAGATGTTAGATGGGGCTGCAGTCATCTGAAGGCTTGAGTGGGACAGAAGGGTCTGCTTCCAAGATGGTTCATGTGCAGGGCTGTTGACAGGAGGCTCAGTTCAAGGTAGGCTGAAGCTGGCTCATACCTGCTTTTGAGAGCTAATTGTTAGTATTTAAGAATTTTGCAAGCCGATTGTAAAACACAGCCATTATTAAAAATTAAACTATATAAACCTTATTTAAAAAATTATATTAAAAGTTAAGGTAATAAATCCTCAAAACTCCTCACTTCCTCCATTTTTCCTTTATTGATACTCTCATGGTTCTTTATATCTTTTGCATCTGTATGGAGAAAATACTATATGGGTGTGTCCTATTGCACATCTCAATCTCATTCTGTCTCTGAATTCAGTGACATTATGTTGGTAGCTTGAAATCAGCCATGGTGGGAACATTTATATTATGGATATCAGCAAACACTACAAATCAGAACTTGATTTATTGTATTATTGATTGTTTAGAAAGTGTAAATTGTGTCCTACACATCCTTTATAATGGTAAAATTATATATATATATATATATATATATATATATATTATGCATATATATATATATATATATATATATATATATAAAATACAGGAGTCAGGGAACATTGGGGACCACTTTGGAGGCTGACAACTAGTCTACCTTTTAGCTACTGATGATTCATATCTCTTCCATATGCAAAATACACTCACACCCCTCACAAGACCCCCCAAAATCTCAACCTACTACAACTTCAGATTGAAGTCCAAAATCCCATCATCTAAATCAGGCCCAGATACACATGCACCTCCTCAGGTATAGTTTTTTAAGTATAACTCCTTGAGTACAGTTGCACTTAATCTGAACAATAGTGAACCTAGAGAGACAGATTATTTCCCTCTAACACACCCAACAGACAATGGTGGGATAGGCATATGATAACTGCTATAAACACTCCTATGTAAAAATGTGGAAAACAGGAGGCACACAAGTACCAGCGGTCTGAAATCTAACTGGGCATATTTTGGAAGCTGCTAGATTAGGATGTAGTTGTACTTCTCTGTGGTTCATGGATCTGCCCTTTAGGCTGTAGTTTCTACTCTCTGACTCACTCATCCTTTTCCATGAAAGGTAACCCAGGTTTGCAGCTGTGTAGCTTTCAAGCCTATTCCCTGCAAGTTGAATTTTGAGAGACCAAAACCTTCTTCTTTTTCATTTTGTGCTGTTTCTGTCTCATTCAGTCCAAGCTAGTGGTGTTTCTGTCCAAATAATTGTCTTAAAAACTTTGTGTGCTCCTCATTAGACAAAAACCATATCTGCAAATCTTTTTGAGATAAGTCCTTCTCTAACTTGGGCTTCTGCTGAGGTTGCTGAGGAAATTCACCCTAAAGTTTCTTAGAAGTCCTATTGTGTGACTGAACAGTTCTCTGAGGCACCATATCAAATCTATATGAGACCATATTTTCCTGGAAACGTCTTGGACTTCAGCTTCGCCTGAAAGCCATTTCTTAATTATAACATGTTTGTTAGTCATATGGAGAGGCTGGGGATTTTTAAAACCAGAAGGTCCTTGTTCCTTTTTAAGTCTTTCCTTTAGCTTATCTCTCTCTGCTTGCATTTTACTATAAGCAGCAAGGAGCATCTAAGCAGCACCTTAAACACCTGCATTGAAATCTTCTTAACTAGGTCATCCCATTTAACATGGTGCATTTTTCTGCTTTCCACATAACTGCAGGAAGTAGTGTCACTAAATTTTCTGGTGCTGTATAGCAGCATCCCTTTTCCTCCAATTTCCAGTGACTTTTTTGCACATCTCCTTTCAGCCCTGACTCATACCTTCCTCAAAGGCATTCTGGCTTCTACTAATAGTCTGTTCACTGCACATGAGGCTCCCTCCAATACTCTCCCCAAAGTCTTTGCCGCTTCTGCCCACTGCCTTTTCCATACTTTTAGTTATTTGTTACTCTGATGCTCCATTTCCAAGTACCAAAGTAACAAAATATAATACTGTCTATTGCTATGTAATAAATTACTCCAAAACTTAGTAGCTTAAATTAGTAAACATTTATCATTTCACCATTTTTGTGGGTTAGGAATTCACAGCTGCTAGGCTGGGTAATTCTGGCTTGAGATCATTAATGAGGCTGAAGTTAAATTTTTGGCTTGGGATGAAGTCAACTGAGGGCTTGACTGGGGCTGGAAGATCTGCTTCCAAGATGGGTCACTTACAAGATTGTTGGCAGGAAGCCTCAGTCTGTCACTGGCTTTTTGTCAGGAGCTCTTAGTTCCTCATCACGTATCCTATCCACAGGGCTGTTTGAGTGTTCGTGGTTTGAGTGTTCATTTGTTCTCACAGAGCAAATCCAAGAGAGAAGAAAAAAAATTAGAGCTGCAGTGTCTTTTATGACCTATCCTGAGAAGTCAAACATTGACATTTCCACAATATTTTACTGGTTTCACAGATCAATTGTATTCAGTCAACATGGGAGGGGATTGTACATGGGCACGGATACCAGGAGGCAGAGAGCTTGGGGGGAGGTATCTTGGAGGATGACTATTACAGATACCAAATTCAGCACCTATGCCACAGATGTTCCCTGAAGATGTCTTGCCACTGAGACTCCCTGTATTGACCAGAACTGTACGTAGGTGCTGCTCTTGGTACCTGGGCTAAAGCTGAGAATTCCTGAAGTTGAGATTGCTGATATCTCTTAGACAACACCATGTACATAAAGCACTCAGCACACTGCCTAGAGCCAAATAAGCACAACAGAAATAATATTTTTCTTGTCATTCCTATTTTATAGAAGATTCTGGATCAATTTCTGGCCTAGAAATGCAAATAGTAGCTTCTGGTACAAATATGGAAGACAGTCTTGCCCTCTCCATGCCCATTAAAATTGTAGTTAAAAAAATCCAAAAACCAAAAATCAAAAAACAACAAAACAGAAACTTTGCTTCTACTTTACCCCGTCATAGCCCTTTGACTGAGTCCTTGGGGAGTGGGGCCTGTGGACTATAAGAATGACGGACACTGTACTTCCCTTCAGTCCAATGACTGGCCTCTTATCTTTGAGTCAAATTTTGGCCCCTCCCACTTCCTCTCCATTTCCCCTAAAAATAAATTGTTGTTAACTCTCATTTCCAGCCCGAGTCTCCTGGAGGCTTCCCTCTAGCTCCAGGCTTGCTGGTACATGCCTGAATCACATTTGTGCTTGGGCTGGGACATTTCCTGCTATCAACACCAGAAGCAACTAGAAAACCAGAGGTCAAGGTAAAAGCTAAGCTTAGGATAGAACATTCTTAGTTGACTGAACAATCAATGTACGTTCTCAAGCTAGGAGTCTGGTTCCTTTTTTTCTCATCTTTAGCTCACTTCTGAGTAATCATAACTAACCCCAAAACATAAATAATACCATTGTTGGATATCATTTTTTGATCACATTTGTTTGAGGCAAAAGGTATTGCCTTGAAGTAGACTCTTCTGTTTGATTTCTGATGAAAATTAGAATGAGAACCAGGGAAGTATGGAATTGTTTGACGAGTTTGATGCTTGACATTAAAAAATAATCTCTTTCTCAAAGCAGTTGTTCAATCAAGGTAAAGGGTGCTGCTCAATGCATTACTTACAAGACAGTTGAGGTGCATCTTTTTGGAATTGTCTTGTCATGTGTCTGTCCCCACCACTGAATGCTCCAGCGATTCTGTTTTCTGAACACTTTGTGGAGCCCCACATGTGGGCACGATAGGACCCTCTGAACTAGAATCATCCCACAGGAAACAGATGGACAATAGCATTTTAAAAATAGTAATAGTGACCACATAGAAATAGATTACGAAGATAAATGCCACCGTATTTTAAATACTAAAATAATAAATTATTTCATAAAGCAACCTAGAATAGTTTAAAATGGGGTAATATGAGAGGAAATTAATTGTTAGGATGAAAATTGACACTGACAGGGACTGTGATTTATGATTTGGCCTCATGATTTTAGGTGATTCGAGTCAGATAAACCAGGGGTTTATCAACAATTTATACGGTCTCTTTGGAGGCAGTATGTGAGGTGGACTGGGGCACAAGGCCTTGGAGAAGTACGAGGGGGAGTGGGTGAATAGGAGATTTTCAGGAAAAGTCTGGGAGAAACCATGAGCCTAAAAAACAGGAGGGTCTGGGGGTCTATTATGAAGATATAGAGGGAAAAGAAGAGCTGGGCAGAAACAGGTATATAAAAGCTGAATCCGAAGGCAGGTAGGAATGGTAAGTGGTGGTGATTGCCTTATTTGGCTAGTTGGCCCCTGTAGATTCATTTGTTCATTCATTCATTCGTTCATCCACTGACTCACTCATTCACTGGTTCTTGCCAAACTATTTTTGTGCAGCTACTGTGTGTCAGATACTGTGCAAGCTCTGCAGAACCAATCCCACTATTTCAGGTTTTAGGTTTTAGCTCCACGCTGGCTAACATCTGTCAAGCCTAGCTCAAGGCATTGCTCATTCATACAATCAATACCTTATATACCAAATATAACACCCCATAGCCACCCCCCAACAGCCTAGTGTGTGTGCTTTTGAATTTCAAGTCACAGTAGAGAGAGAGAGCAAGAGAGAGCTTCAGATCCATTACTTTAAAAGTCAGGCTTCAGATAGTCCAGCCTATTTCATATGTCAAAGGCAAAAGGATGTGTGAAGCCAAATAAAAAGAGGATAGAGCTCTGAAAACATTACCTGGGCGGGAGGAGGGGGGTATGTTAAACCAGCTGTAGCAGAAGAAGCAGTGCTGCTCTTTGCTCTTTTTTTTTTTTTTTTTTTTTTTTTTTTTTTTTTTTTTTTATAAACAACAGAAATTTATTTCTCTTAGTGCTGGAGGCGGGGAAGTCCAAGATCGCGACGTCAGTAGATTCAGTGTCTGCCGAGCCTGTTTCCCGGACAGTGATTTTTTTTTTTTTTTTAAACTCATTTTAATTATTTATTTATTTATTTTTGCTGTGTTGGGTCTTCGTTTCTGTGCGAGGGCTTTCTCTAGTTGTGGCGAGCGGGGGCCACTCTTCATCGCGGTGCGCGGGCCTCTCACTGTCGTGGCCTCTCTTGTTGTGGAGCACAGGCTCCAGACGCGCAGGCTCAGTAGTTGTGGCTCATGGGCCTAATTGCTCCGTGGCATGTGGGACCTTCCCAGACCAGGGCTCGAACCCGTGTCCCCTGCATTGGCAGGCAGATTCTCAACCACTGTGCCACCAGGGAAGCCCCCGGACAGTGATTTTTTACTGTGTCCTCACAGGGCAGAATGCTGCTCTTTTTTTTTAAAGGTAGAATAAGAGGCTCTTTTTTTTTTTTTTTAATTTATTTATTTATTTATTGCTGTGTTGGGTCTTCGTTTCTGTGCGAGGGCTTTCTCTAGTTGTGGCAAGCGGGGGCCACTCTTCATCGTGGTGCGCGGGCCTCTCACTATTGGGGCCTCTCACTATCACGGCCTCTCTTGTTGCGGAGCACAGGCTCCAGACGCGTAGGCTCAGCAGTTGTGGCTCACGGGCCCAGTTGCTCCGCGGCATGTGGGAATCTTCCCAGACCAGGACTCGAACCCATGTCCCCTGCATCGGCAGGCAGATTCTCAACCACTGCGCCACCAGGGAAGCCCTGATCTTTGCTCTTGAAGAGGTCACAGCTGGTTTTCAGCCTGTGTCTCTGAGATGGTTTTCACCACTGACGCTGTTGCAGATTCTCCGTCAAAGGCAGATGGCTCACTGGAATATATTTCGCCTTCAACATCTCTGCTCACTAGCATTAGCAATCTGTGGGTGTGCCTCCTACTTCTGCTTTTCTCACCCTAGAGGTGTGCAGTAACAGGTGCTCCCAAACTGTTTTTCTTTCTTGGCTTAGTCTTTGCAATATGTGACTTTATTAAATATCATATAAGAAGTCAGTAGGGAGGCAGAATCAAAGTCATAATTTGGCATAGCCATTATATTAAAGCAGTCATGAATCTTGGTTAAATATTTTCCCAAAGTAAAAGGAAATGTGAGAACAATTCAAGCCCACCAGACCTCATTCTCTTTAGGAGGGGAGCGGCAGGCCTGGTGATGGAGGGAGCCTGCAGGCAGAAACAGCCCTGACGTCTCACACCTGTGTCACACCTACGCTGTGTGGGATTGTGAGCTGCAGCCCTTGGAAGTTATCATTGTTACAAAATGATAGCATGAAAATTAAAAAGAAAAACCATTTAAAATGTATTGCAGCTAATGTTCTTTGGGTTTCTGTT
Organism: Balaenoptera ricei; assembly: GCF_028023285.1. Taxonomy (NCBI): domain Eukaryota; kingdom Metazoa; phylum Chordata; class Mammalia; order Artiodactyla; family Balaenopteridae; genus Balaenoptera; species Balaenoptera ricei. Next base: position 11,157,850 of record NC_082656.1, on the reverse strand, counting down.
TTAGTATTGTTATACTGTTGAAGTGCATGGAAAAGTTTCCCTATCTTGAGTGTCAGTTTTGCTATGAAGTTAATTATCTTTTAATTGACACCTTAATAGTATTCAACAAGCCTTAAAAGGCTGTCCAGGATGGGGAAAGCACAGTTTGTAACTATTCTGCAATTCGGATTATCTAACCACCCACGCTTTATAACCATACCCTTATTTAATCATACTTTTCATTTTCAGAAAGGTGCTTAATTTGAACTCAAGCAGCTGAAACAGTTTATTTTAGATACAGCTTGCTCTCTTTCCTTTTGTTTTTAATTACCTCATTGAACATTATGTAAGTTAGTGTATCTAAAACAGTATTGGTCTGTATATGTATAAGAAAAAGTGATTATCTCTAAACTTGAAAGAATTGAGCAATTGAGAGTCATTGCTGTGCATTTAATTATATTTTACATTAATGAGTAAAATAAACTGTGAAGGTTTCTCTACAGATCTCACATTAATTATTTGATAAGGTCGAGGAAAGCTTGACCCATCTGAGAGTTTGAGTCAAATGTCTGCCCAGAGTGATTATACTAAAAAGAGAAGAAAAAAAAAAAATTCCCAACATTTTAAGAGGTAAGGCTTGGAGGACTTCAAGGTTGCTTAATTTTGCTCTTTTTCTCAGATAGAAATGTACCTTAGGCAACGACAACTTGTTTTTGGTAATTTTTCTGCATTGGTTTTCTATGATTAAGTGTTATTCTCCAGCTATTTCAGCTAATTATCATTGTCTCCCCAAAGGCTGATGAAACAAGAAATCTGAGCAGAATTAGGCTAATTTTACTCCATGGCTTATTAGTCATCCACATGCATGTGTTACTGTGCTAAGTACTGTATCAGGCAAGTTAAACAGCTATTATCCCTGCCTTCCACCCAACCCCTCCTGAAAAGTTACCAGGACAACCTGCCAGAGTGTAGGAGAGTATAAGTAGCCGTACAACCCATTTCCATGTAGCCTATGGAGGAAGAGTCAAGGTGTGAAGAGAACGTATCTCACAAGATTGAGGAAATATTGACACTATTCACCTCTTTGAGTCATCTCCCCTTTGAGTCATCTCAATTCTTTGTGTGGAAGCATAAGTTGGTACACTAGCTGTTTGGAAGGAGGTGGACCGAGAGAATTGTCACTGCTGTCATTTCATCTGCAGCAAGATCATCCACATTTCAGCCTGTCATCTCTGGGCTCCTGTCTGAGCTCTGATGTTTATTTCAGGTAGCATGCATCCTCTCTTCTCTTTCTTTGTGGTGTCTTTTCTGTGTATTGAGGAATGATGAAAATACTGGTCGGAGGGAATAACTAACTTTGCTTTTTTCATTGTGCGTGGTGCCTGTTGTTGCCTTGTATGTGGTTAGTCATCTGAAATTCACACTCCTCAGAGCAAACACGTTTAGAATATGGAAAAAGAATAGCAGGCCTATATTTTGTTTAATCACTTTTTGAAGTGTTTACATAGGTAAATTTAATTATCTTGCAAGCCCAAATATAGTAATTATGGATATCAAACATCCTGAATGGAAATAGCTCAGTAATGACCTAAGTAAAACTTTTTGAAATGATCCACGGCTCTTCCAGTAGATCAGTGGATCCTTCCCTCAGAGATTTGAATTTAATTGGCTTGGGGTGAGGGTCAGCCATCATTAGGTTATTTAAACTCCCATGGGGATTCTGATGCAGCGCCAGGCTGAGAGCTACTTTAGCAGAGTAAGTAGATCAGACTTTCAGTATACAGAGGATTAGGACCAATAAATACATTTTCTGTTACACTGATTAGTAGGAGAAGCCTGAGAAAGATTTGCTAAACTAATTAGAATTTTTAAAATTCCAATAAAATTGTTATGTAATAAACCCTTCTCGCTACTAAATTGATTATCTGATATATAAGTGATTTGATTTTATTATACTTAAAAGATTGTAGCAAAATTAAAGGAATTCAACATAAAAATTTAAATTGTTTTATAATTATATCACCTGAAGAAGTCAAGCCTTTTTCTTTACTCCTGGTGCCCTTATGCAGATATCATATAGGAACTACAGTTATGCGTTCACTTTGCTGCTTGAATCAAAAGAAAAGCATTTTATTTTCCTTATCAGTAAACTAATTGCATTCTATTGTAATTATTTCTTTACATATCCATTTCCTCCAATAGACTTTCAAAGCTCCATGAGACTAAAAATAACATTTTCTTGCTGACTTATATTCGTAGGGCCTAGCACAATCCTGGCTCTTACAGTGGATATTTGTTAAATGAACTAGTGTTCTTACATATTATTCATAATAAATGAGTTAAGGCAATTAAATTGCTCAGAATAGGGCCTAGAACATAATAAATGTTATTTATTCATCATAATGAATTATAATTCTGCACAATATTCTATAAAGTATGATTTCTTGAACATTTCTTTGTTTTTGTATATTTGGGGTCTTCCCAATTTTTACAACATTGTAAATCAGATTAGATGATTATTTTCAAGCATATAGCTTATTTCCTCCTTCTGGTTGTTTTCTAGAATAACTTTTTCAGAAAGGGAGTAACTAGATCAATGAATAGATCATTTTTATAATTTTTGAAAATGGTTGCCATGTTACTTTAAAAAATACTTATTATGGAAAATATATGCAAAGTAAATGGAACTGGATAATGAGCCCCTATGTATCTATCATTCAGCATCAACAACTATCAACTTTCTACTATTCCTGTTTCATCTATGCCTCACCCTAGTCCCCCATTGAAAGCTACACTCCAGTTTGTTTATCCAGTCACCTTTTGATGGACATTTGAACCACTTCCAATATGGCTGTTATGAGTAAAACTACTGTAATCATTCATGTAAAATTTTTCATTTTGACAGTATGTTTTCATTTTTCTGGTGTGGAATTTTGAGTTGTATGGTTAAGTGTAATTTTAGGCTTATAAGGAACTATAAAATCTTTTCTAAAGTTGTTAAACTATTTTATATTCTCATCAGCAGTGCATGAGAGTTACAGTTGCTCCATATCCTCATCAACACTTATAGTTGTCAGACATTTTCAATATTAGTCATTCTAGTGATATTTCATGGTTTAATTTGTGACTCTGATGACGATGATGTTGAATATCTTTTCATGTTCTTATCGGCCATTCATATATCTTTTTTGTGAAGTAATTGTTCAGATCTTTTGCCTATTATCTTACTGGATTTTTGGCCTTTGTATCATGAAGTTTGTTAAATACTTAAATACTGGATGTAAGTCCTCTGTTGGAAATATGTATTGAGAATATCTTCTCCTGGTCTTGGGCCTCCTTGTCATTTTATTAACAATGTCTTTTGAATATCAGAAGTTTTTAATTTTGATAAGGTCCAATTTACCAAAATTTTTTGTGCTTTATATTTTTGTGTCCTAAGAAGTTTTGTGATGCAAAAGTTGCATGAGTTTTCTCCTGTATTTTCTTGTGGAAGTTTTATAGTTTGGGGATTTATGTTTAAGTTTAGAACCTTTTGGAAATAATTTTTGTGTTGTTAGTAAGCATTGGTGTTCTTTTTTTAATGTAAATATCTAGTTATCCCATTACTTATTGAAAAGATTATTCATGCCCCTTGGCACCTTTGTTGAAAATCAACTCACCTACAATAAATCTTTTAGTTTAATATCATTCAGAGCCATTCTCCTTCTCTAGTTAAAGCTGAAATTATATAGAAATTAGTACTAGAAGTGGTTCTAGAGGAACAGAACCTTAGAAAGTGTGGTGGGGAGGTCTCTATAATGGTTCTGGGTTATCTGAAATTGATTACATTTAAAAGCAATAATGACTTTATTTCCATTGGTAAAGGGAGGGGACACAGGTAGTCCATGGCATGTAGGGCAAAACAGTTACTTAAATTACGCCCTCTTGTAAGCAAATGCTTACAGAAAGAAGGTAAAATTTTGAGTGACCATGTATTTGTTGTCGTAGAGTATTTTATTATGAATAAAGAGTTTACTAGGTTTGACTGGTTGATTCTATGTTCACTCACTAGAGAATCTGACACTTTTTCAGAAAGAAAATTATGAGCCCAGAGATTTAAATTGAAGATGAAGACTAGTCACCAGAAATATTCTGTGATTTCCCTAAAAGAAATCCTTATCTTATATGTCACAGATTTCTGAAAACCAGATCCAGAGACTAATTCAATGGGTGACAGAATTACAATTTATCTGTAGGTGGTGATGGGCAATGGCATGACTGGTGACCAGCGTGGACAATTTTATATGGCATACACTTCCCTTCCAAAGGAAATGAAAATGGTAATTCTTACTGATGTAGCTAGTGAGACACCATTTGCAGGATTCCTATGTAATTTTTAACCACTGTGTTTGACAATAAGATTTGGAGACCATTTTATCTGCAGTAAACCTTGAAAATATTTGCATCCATAAATTACAAAAAAGATAAATTCTGAGGTCAAGGGGAAAGTATGTGCCATTAATGGACCTTAGGCAATATGATGAACAGCTCAGCTTACTATATTGAGGATGTGACCAATACAGGGCTGTCTTGGACACAGAATGCAAAAACATAAGTGACAAACCAAGTAAGTTGAATAAATGGATTTTGATGATAAAGTTCAATCTGAGGCCTATATGAAAGTATTTAAAGGTTCTAAGTAGTATTAAAAAATGAGCAAGTGTGCTTTATAATGGAAAGACATGGGGTGTGTTGGAGCCAGACTAACCTTGTTTTGGATCTTGCCTCCAACATTTATTAGCTGTGTAATCTTTGACAAGGTACTTAGATCCTTCACTGTAGAAATGGAAATAAACCTACCTTGCAAGGTTTTTAAAGAAGATTAAATGAGGTAAAGTCTAAAGCTGCAGATGGTAGGTGCCATAAAATTTTCTCTCCCCAAACTATTGATCAATTTTCTTCCTAGGTATTATTTTAGGCAATTAGGGAGAAAATTTACACTTTTAGGCTAATCAACTAAACCAGTGTTTCTCAAACCTTAGCATGCATTTGATTTACCTGGGATCTTGTTAAAATGTAGATTGTGCTTCAGGAGGTCTGAGGAAGGGCCTGAGATACTGCATTTCTAACACAATCCCAGGCGATATCAACACTGCATTCTGCAGACCTCTGTTGAGTAGCAAAGAGCCAAATCATAGTAACTGCTTTTGTGACACAGTGATAGTGTCCTTGGTGTAAAAATTAATAAACAGAAACCCTATTTAAAATGGAGTCGGAGTTGGGAAGCCAGAAGGGGAAGCTCTCATGAACTACCACTAGGGGTCAACAGAAGACCCAACAGGAAGAGAGGTACCTTTGCATCTCCAACAGGAAGGAGGTTTACTCAGCAGCACTTTACTACTCAGCAGGAGGAATGAAAAATTCCTCCTTGCCCAGCAACAGCCTAGCCAATGAGAGACTGTCACAACTCAGCCAATGAAAAGCCACTACACTTTGAACTCCCAGTTTCCTCCAATGGACTTTTTATTTATAATAGCCCCTCCCAACTCCACTTATCCTCTATAAAAGAAAGCTTCCCTCCTTTCTCCAGACTTGCCTGTGATTTGCCATAGATTGCATTTCCTGAATTGCTAGTCATTGCTGTTCCCTAATCCATTTTGCTGGTAAAATAAGTGGCTGTTTTATTGTTTTAACATTGGGTAAGGACTTGATGCTGCAGGAATGGGCTGGCTTTCAGGTCAGATCAGATCTTAGAGTACTCTGTTAGACTATTTGACTGTTATATTGATCTCTATATAATATCCTGTGGTTGGGTGAAATGATGAGTTCTTGATTGAATGGGCCAGAAATTCACCCAAAATATAAACAGACACATATGTGTAAACACAATCTTAACTCTCATTACAAAATTGAAACAAAGAAACAAGCTTGTGATATTCTCTGTCACTAAAATCTACTTTACCTGGCTTAATTTTTTTTTAAATAAAGAATTATGTATGCGGGTGAGGTTCTTTTGTTTTTTTGTCTTATCCTTTGATAGTTAGTGATGCAATCAAGACATTTAGAAAGTACAAAGACCCAGTTTTAGTTAAGATTCAGTAATTTTGAATTGCAATCTTTTTATTTTATTTTTTTTCAAGGGCTGAGTTGCAGAACATTGGTTATACCAACTAATTTCATGGTTCATGATTGAGCATAAGGCTTTAATTCAATTGTGGACATTTAAAAGATATTTTAAACAGCAAGCACAGTGCAAATTCTTAATATTCAGCCAGAAATGAGACATTGTTGTTTATAACAGCAGCAAAAAGATTTGCAACCACCTAGTCATTAGGTTTTTAAAAAAATCTGTCACACTGGAGGAGAAGACTTAATTCATGCAATGTAGGAAGAAAAAGATTACTGTGAATTGAATTTTAGAGGGCAGAGATTACTAAGAGGAAACCAGCACCCTTACTGTGAAAAAATCATCTTAAGACTATGAGAGGCAAACAAACTCTATAAATATGAATGGACTGATGATTTCATGAATCTTTATAATTTTTATTTATAATCTTTTAAGCTTTCATCTTCTAGCTAACTTCTAGCTACATTTTGTCCTGGAAGAAAAAATTTAAAAGTAAAAGTGATATTTAAAAAGATGGCTAAGGACCAATTTCCAAATGTATTCAGCAAAAGAAAAATGTTAAACATTAAACCTCCTAGTTCTGGGCCTCCAGCTGCCTAACAAAGCACACACATCTAAGCAGAGGGTATGAACTGTAGTCACATGGTTTTCCTACGATCTACTTGACCTCAGACATCCAGGTGGAAGCTGAAACACTCCACCACTCAGCTTTTTCTAAATAATAGATATGAAGCTTCTTGTAGGTAACAGACTTTAGAAGGCCAAAATTTTTTAGTTCTCTTGTGGAGGTCATAATATCAATTTAACTTTCAATTACCTTAAAACAATTCTAGCTTTAAGGAAGGAAATAATGTTAAAGCTTTTGGCTTTGAAAGGAAGGCTTCAAATAACCCACCAACAGAAAAGTATTTTGCTTTTTGTAATTAAAAAGTTAAGCCTAATAAAAATGGAGCTTTCATCCTTTTTTTAAATAAAGGTTATAGGTTACATGATTCCAGTTTTGAATTCCTAATGCAGTTTTTCACTGTGTCTACAGTACTGTATAAGAGCCAAGCAACATTCAGTTCATTCAGTTCCTAGCCCTCCTGTCATGGAAAGCATAGTGGGAGGCATATCTGAATACCTGGTTCCAGGCCTAGATTGGTTATCGGACCCTGGGTATATCACTGCACCTCCCCTGGACCTTAGCTTCCTTATATGTGAAACAATAATGTTGGTGATAACAAAAGTGACATAGCTAGCAAGTAGTAAGGTTGTAAGTAAGAAGTTAATAGTAAGCCATGAAACGAGGATGAGAACAGCGGTTAGATCGCAAGTCTGTATTCCACCACTGTGCTATCCTGCCTCAGGTAGACTAGCTGATATTTGCAGCTCCAAAATGATATAGGACCGTATTTCCATTTTTCCTCCAGAGAAATGCCTACCCAAACCATTAAGCAAGATTGTTTTTCATCTTATTTTTTAATATTTCTAGGGATAGCATCTTTTTAAAAAAATTATTTTATATTGGGGCACAGTTGGTTAACAATGTTGTTAGTTTCAGGTGTACAGCAAAGTGATTCAGTTATACATATGCACGTATCTGTTCTTTTTCAAATTCTTTTCCCATTTAGGTTATTACAGAATATTGAGCAGAGTTCACTATGCTATACAGTAGGTCCTTGTTGGTTATCTATTTTAAATATAGTAGTGTGTACATGTCAATCCCAATGTAGGGATAGCATTTTAAAAAGTTGATAAAGGAAGTCTATTTATATAGCCCCAGTTATGGCAAAAGTGTTTCTTCTTGTTTAAATATACTCTTTTGACACAATTCTAGCACATTTCTTTAAATATGCCTACTTATAACTGTGATAATATGTTACATATGTGGAAATAGGCTATCTTGTATACTGTCTTTCTTAGCACAAATATTCATGTTTTCACAAATCCATGTCTTTTCTCCTAGCTTTGTGGCTTCCCTTTCTCCTCACCACAGTTTTCCCTCATTCCTCTAATCTGTTTAGTCAAAATGTGCACACATTTAAGTGCTACTACATGTCAGGCACTGTCTTAGATGCTGGGACTATCAAAGTGAACAATTTCTCCAGAAATTTATAGGCTAATAATTAAGACAAACAAGTAACAGATTGTTATAATATTAAGCATGATGATTTCATGTGAGAGGTGCTATACAAATATCAAAAGGAAGTACTACTTCATTCACTGGAGAGTAAAAAAAATTCCCCCAAAGAGGGGATGCTTGAGATGAATCTTGAAGGGAGAAGAAGAGGAAGGGGATTCTGAATAGCAGGGATATCATGCACGCACATGTAAGCAAAAGAGGGGTTCAGAGCACAGTGCTCGGGAAATACACAGGTAGTTGGCAATGGCTGCCCCCAAGAGCTTGGGTCAGGAATGGCAAGAAGTGAAGCTGAAGAGGTAGGCTGAGTTCAGGCAACGAAAGGCCTGTGTATTCAACTAGCACATTTAAACTTGACTCCCAACACTCTGGAGAACAGTGAAAGATTTAAAGCATGGGAGTGACATGATCAGATAGGCATTTTCTAATAATCTTCTTGAGAGAGAAAGTGCTAGGAAACATCAAAGATGCTGTATAAATGAGATTTTCCTTTTCTGTATTAATAACCATACCAAAGCCAGTTCCTGACCTCAGCAGGGAAATTTCATTCAGAGTATACGCTGTGTGGAAATCATTATTTCTCAGAATTAACTTTTCCCAGCTTTAGTGAGATATAATTGACATACAACATTGTGTAGGTTTATGGTATACAATATAATAATTTGATATATGCAAAATGATTGCAAAATGATTACCATAATAATGTTAGTTAACCCATACTTCACCTCATATTATTATCCTGTGTGTGGGGGGAGAACTTTAAGATCTATTCTTTTAACAACTTTCAGGTATATGATACAGTATCATTAAATATAATCACCATGCTGTTCATTAGATCCCCAGAATTTATTCATTTTATGACTGGAATTTAGTATCCTTTGACTACCTTCACCTATTTCCCCTACTCCCTCTACCCCTGTCAACCACAAACACTCTCTGTTTCTTTGAGTTTTTTTTTTTTCTTTTAGAGTCCATATACAAGTGAGATCTTATAGTATTTGTCTTTGTCTGACTTACCTCACTTAGCATAATGCCCTCAGGTTTGTCCATTTGGTCACAAATGGCAGGATTTCCTTCTTCTGGCTAAATAATATTCCATTGTGGGGTATATACATATATATATATATATGCCACATTTTCTCTGCCCATTCATTTGTTGATGGACACATGTTGTTTCCATGTCTTGGCTATTGTGAATAATGCTTTAATGAACATCGGGTACAGATATCTCTTTGACATAGTGATTTCATTTCCTTTAGATATATACGCAGAAGTATATATACCCAGAAGTATGCTGGATTATATGGTAGTTCTATTTTTAATTTTTTGAGGAACCTCTATTATTGTTTTCCATAATGGCTGCACCAATTTACATTCCCACCAACAGTGTACAAGGCTTTTCTTTTTTTCACATCCTCTTTAACACTTGTTATGTCCTCTCTTTTTGATAACAGCCTTTTGACAGGTGTGATATAATATTGTGGTTTTGATTTGTATTTCCTTGATGATTAGTGATGTTGAGCACCTTTTTCATGTACCTGTTGGCCATTCATATATATATCTTTTCTGGAAAAATGTCTATTCAGATCCTTTGCCCATTATTTGTTTTTTACTATAGAGTTGTATGAGTTCTTTATATATTTGGGATATTAAACCCTTATCAGATATATGATTTGCAAATATTTTCTCCCATTCAGTAGGTTGTCTTTCATTTTATTCACCGTCTCTTTTGCTGTGCAGAAACTTTTTAGTTTGGTGTAATCCCACCTATTAATTTTGCTTTTATTGTTTGTGCTTTTGGTGTTAATATCCAAAACATCATTGCCAAGACCACTGTCAAGGAACTTTCTATATTTTCTTCCATGAATTTTATAGTTTCAGGTCTTACATTTAAGTCTTTAGTCCATTTCAAGTTAATTTTTGTGTATGGTTTAAAATAGGAGTTCAGTTTCATTCTTTTGCATGTAGATAAGAATTGATCACTTTTATCAGGCACCTGTGAGGGCCAGCAAGCCTGATGGGGAGAAGGGAGTCACCTGGGAATGTAGAAAGCCAGGCCTGGGGGATCAACCTGACTGTGGGTCTGGCTTTTCATAATAGCCAAAATCAGAATTTTATTGTAATCACCCTGACTTGATCCAGTTTAGTTCAATCTATAAGAGAGCCTCATCTTTGTGTGGGAGCTGTGTTTGATCTGAGTTATACTTATAGCTGCACTGGTGGAAATTTTGACTCCAAATGAAGGTCTGGCTGCAGACATGAAGGACCCCTGCCATTGGCTAAGGGTTTGCAGTGCACTGTGCACCCTCTTGAGGAGGGGTCCAAGGAGCATAGGTGCTTGGCTTGGATAGGGGTCCAAGCACGAGAACTAGAGTTTATTCACAAAACCAGCAGAGACCCTGGCCATGAGGTCCAGCCAACATTTTGGATTAGGGGTGAGAAGAAAGTCTCAGGAATCATGGCAGCACCTAGAAATATCAAATTTGTACTGCCTTAGGCTTTTAGGACTACATCCCAACTCTTGTCCCTGATGGAGCTCTTATGCTGTCACACCTGGTTATTCTTGTTCCAAGAGCTGAGTGTGTAACAATCTTCAATGCCTGCCCCCATCTGGTGCTACACAAGTTGGGTTTATTAGTAGAAAAGTCACTGGGTGAATCACTCAGGCCCTGGCAGTGTGCTCTTAAGATTCACTTCTTCTCATTAATAGGATTATCAAACAATCTAAAGCTTATTCTTTGCTTCTATTCTAAATTTATCTTTTCCTCTTAATAAATAACTGCTCTTAGTATGGTATGAAATTATTTTTGTTACCATTTGCTTTTTGAGATTAGAATAATTTCTACTGATTTCATCGCTCATTGTTATTGTTTTTGCTTCATAGTCCATTAATAATTTTACCTGGATTTACCTTTCAATTCTATAATAAATAAATTTAAAGATAACAAAAGAAGGGACTCTTCATATAAAGCTCAATTCAATGTGTAGTTTCTCACTTATTTTAGTAAGATGTTACAAATGTCTTTCATTCAAAATTGTAGTTAAAATTGTGTGTTGGAAAATTAGTAACTTTTTGAATAAACTTTTTTGCTTCTTGTTGATGTTCAAGTTCCTCTTTCAACTCTTCGACAATATATTTTAGGGTCCTAAAAAGGTCGTTTTATCTAGGTTGTAGGGCTTGAACAGCTTTGTAATGGAGACACCATCTTGTTACACTTAAATTCTTAAAAAGCAATCAAAATGACATATTCATAACTGTTTCAACCTACTGAGTAGTCAACAGTTTTAGGTGCTGTGGCAGCAGCTTCTTCTCTAGAGCAATTAAGGGAATAAGCTATGCAAAGCACATACTATAAATACTTATTAAAGTTCTTAAAGTGTGTTTGCAGCCCTTTGTCCTTACTTTTTGTATAGTTGCATTGCCATATGACTATCCATGAACTGTAATTCAATGGCAGGTTACAACTACCCAGAACTTGTTTCACTTTGTGGACTCTTAGAAGCATTTTATGTTTCAGGTATCTTCTGATGGTGAAAAAGTTAAAAATTGCCATAGAGTTTTTCCCTTATAAAAGTAGGGCACAATAATTGCCAACTGACCTGTGCTTGTCACAACCAGTGTAGAATCTATCAGTAAGATGGTGGTTAGTGTGTTCCTGCAAGCTGTTCCTATACAGAGGTGGCAAGCAGTAACTTTGCACAAGGAAGAGGATGTGAACCACAGAAATATGGTTTATTGAACCTACTAAATATATTCATAACTCTACCTCCCATTAGCCAAGTTCCAGAAATGACCCTGGCCATCCCATTACTACTTGACTAGGTAAAAAGTTTGCTAAGGTCGACCCTGGTTCTTGGAAGGGGCCAGAATAAGTGAGTCCTCTGGCCTTGGAACTCAGTTCTTGGTCAGATTTTCTTTTCTGTCAATTCTCTCTTCCTGATCTATAAACTTATCCAGTCCCAAGACTTTAAATCCAACAATTTCAACAGATTTCAAATTTGTAGTTGTAGATATAGTTAATTGCCAACTTGACAATTTTGTTTGGATGTCTAATATTCCTTTCAATATTAATATTGAATATTTGCAAAATGCAGATTTTGATAGCTATCTCCTCAACTCATTCCTACACCCCCACTATCCCTGTGCCAAAATAGCCCCCTCTCAGTCTTTCCCTTCTCCATATATGGTACCATCATCCACTTAGTTGCTAAAGCCTCAAAAGTAGGAATTATTCTTTATTCTTTCTCTTCCCTCTCTTCTCCTCTCCAGCAGCAAGTCCTGTGGGTTTCATCTTCAATGTATCTCAAGTTCTTTTTTTCTCTACATATCTAGTCCACTACCTTGGATCAGGCTGCCATTATAGCTTACGTCTTGATCTGCCACTCTTAACCTTTTCTAATCTGTGAATTGGATTATGTCCCTTCCCTGCTTAAGACCCTTCACTTGGCTCCTTCTTCCTTCAGATAATGAAGCCCTTGCTATTTACTGTGGTTTACAAGGTTCTGCTCATCTTCTCATCTTTCCAACCTCATCTCATTCTACTCTCCTGTGTATTCACTAAGCAACTGCACACTGTGTTCTTCATGTTCCTTAAACACACCAGGTCCTTTTGTGCTTTGAGCTCTTATTTTCAGCTTGGGGCTGGAATGATTTTTGCCACTTCTCTTCATTCTTATTTTTCAAATCTCAAGGCAAAGGTCACCTTTGCAAGGAGGACTTCTCTTAGTCCTCTCTCTAAAGTAGCTTCCCCCAGGTACTCTATTGCATCACTCTGCCTATTTCTTTTACTGTACTCAAACTGTGATTATCTAACTCATTATTTCTTATTTGTTGACTGTTTACCCCACAAGAATGTAAGTACTCTGAGAGCAGAGTCTTGGACCCACTTGCTCACACTGAATCCTCAGAGCCTAGCTTAGTGCTCATATCTAGTAAGAGCTTAATAAATGTTTATTAAATGAATGAATGCTTGGACATTTTTTTCTTCCCTGTGAAATAAGTAGCATAGCTTTTCCCAGTTCATAGAAAGGTGAGAATTAGTAGAATCAATGTTTTCATGAGCACGATGAGGTATTTTCTTTTTCTGACTAAATATGTGCTCTTAGGTTCTCATTTTCCTTCTCTTCTCCTTCTTCTTCTTATGATTCTGGGTCCCCTTCCCTCCCACTGTTCTCACCTGTGACTGCATCTATTATCGATGTCTCCATATGCTACATTTCTGGTTCTCACTTCCATGCTGAACACAAACCTGTGTTCCCAACAGATGCAAAGTGGAATTAAATTTTTCCTTCAAATAAATCTGCTTCTTCTTTTGTGTTAATAATGTCAACATTTTTCTGAGATACTCAGAGTGTCATTCTCAACCGTCCTCTTTCACCTCCTAAAACAAACTGGTTAACAAGACTATTGCTCTGTCTTCCAAATGTACTTTGAATTTATCCAGTCCTTCCAATTCCCAGGGCTTCTACCCTAATACGGAACCTCACTATCCACGACCTCAGGTGTCAGGCCTTCTAACAGACCTTTCCAAATCCAATATTTCCCCTGATCATAGTATTCTTCCAATTACTACCTAGATCATCTTTTCAAGTATAGTTGTTGATACTCCCTTGCTTGGAAATCTTTGAAGTTCCCTCAGCTTCAGAGTATAAACCAAAGTCCTTGGCAAATCCTTCAAGGCTCTCTGTAATCTGGTCTCAATACATTTTCCAGTCTTCTAGTCCACGATAATCCATTGCAACTGCATTCAGCGCAGTGGACACGCCTTAAGATCTCTTACTATTTGAATTAACTCCTGCTTTACTCTATGACAGGATTATCTCCTCCTCAAATGTGTACCAGTTAAAAGCTTATTATTTTAAAGGGATAACTCAAAACCACTCTCCCCCCAAAGCCATTCCCAGTTGGTTTTCATCTGTTATTTGCTATTTTGCTATGAAAACTCTTATTGCATTCTTCCTTGTATCCTGTATTTTTAACCCCTTCGTTTTTTGTTTTTTTTTAAATTTTTATTGGAGTATAGTTGATTTACAATGTTGTGTTAGTTTCAGGTGTACAGGAAGGTAAATCAGTTTTTAAAATGGCAGCAGAATACAAGTTCTCAAGGCATTCTAACAATTAAAGAATTCAGAATTATATTGAATAAGTAAACATATTTCCTCTTCTCTTCCTTCCTCAATCCCATTTATTCCCTAGAGAAAACCAATGGCAAGTGTTACTTCCAGAACTTTTACTAGACATTGATAAATGTATATCTTTTAAACAAAACGTTAAATGGGTGGTAACAGACATATGACTCCATAACTTGCCTTTTCACTTGGAAATATTTATTGGACATCTTTCATGTCAGCATAGAGAGATTTGTCATCTTCTTTCCAACTGCTTCATTGTAGATGTTGCAGAGATGACTAATTGTTCTCCAGTAGCTTTATTTTTCCTTCTATAGTAATAGAATCCATGAGTCTTAGCAGGGCATGTGCATGTCAGGAAAAAAGGCTACATTTCCAACCTTCTCGTAGCTAGGTATGGCCATGTGAGCTAGGTCTAGCCAATAGGATATAAGAGAAGGTGAGATGTGTAACTTCTGAGAATAATCCTTAAGAGGGGATGTGTATGTTTCTCCTTTTCCTTTCTGTCTGTTGGCATGAATATAGATGGGATGACTGGAGCTGGAGCAGCCATCTGGGTCTATGATAACATTGGCATTGGAGGCCATAAATGAGAGAGCAACAGTGTAAAAGGAGCCTGGACCCTTGACTCTGTCGAAAACCACTCCAGCCCTGGACTGCCTAATTCTATATTTTTATAAAGAGACAAAAATTTAAGAAATTTTAAAAAATTTAATCTTGTTAAGCCACTGTTATTGTGGATTTTCTTCCCATTTCAGTTGAACCTAATCCTTTATAAATAATTATATTTTAAATGATTGCATTCTGTTCGTAATTTACATCTTTTTTCTTCCTTCCTAGACCCTAAGGTCTTTGCAGGCTTACCTATGGTCTTATTCGTCCTTATCTTCCCATAAGGACCTAGCACAGTGTCTGGCATATAGTCAAAGCTCAACAGGTATCTGTTAACTTGAACTAAATCTGTTTATTGCTAATCATAGAATTTACTACTTCTTCAAACTGTATGAATAGGAATAAAAAGACATTTGAAAGAATAAAATTTCTGAACTGCACTAACAAAATGGACTTCCCTCATTTTTGAATTAATCCCAGAATACTGCCACAAGCAAGTTGTTGCTATGATTAAAAATATCTTTTGGGCTTCCCTGGTGGCGCAGTGGTTGAGAATCTGCCTGCCAATGCAGGGGACACGGGTTCGAGCCCTGGTTCGGGAAGATCCCACATGCCGCGGAGCGACTAGGCCCGTGAGCCACAACTACTGAGCCTGCGCGTCTGGAGCCTGTGCTCCGCAGCAAGAGAGGCCGCGATAGTGAGAGGCCCGCGCACCGCGATGAAGAGTGGCCCCCGCTTGCCGCAACTAGAGAAAGTCCTCGCACAGAAACAAAGACCCAACACAGCCAAAAATAAATAAATAAATAAAATTTAAAAAAAAAAGATATCTTTTAACTTTGCAACAGTGCTGATGCTGATAATTAAAATATTTATCTTAGGGGAGCCTAAAGAATTTTGCTTGGTTTTCAAATCTTTGTGTTATTAACCACACCTTACTTTTTCAAATAAATTTGTCTCATAAATGTTTATGCCTTGACCTCCTCTTCCATAAAATAATAGCATAATAGTTTTTGTGTGGAAGTAGAGGGTTGGACCAAATCAGTGGTTCTTACCCTTTGGTTGGTCAAAAGTAGGGAGACCATATAATTTATCACCTAAACTAAGCTTTTAAGAGTGAAATGGGGCACTGTTAGTAATTGTGCCAGCACGTGGGCCTAAACGTGACTGTCCCATGCAAACTGTGACAGGCTCTGCTTGTCGTAGGCCTCAACAAGAATGTGAAAAAAAAGCCCTAGATTTTCTTTTTAGAGAAACACACACACACTTGCACCCTAAATTTTACATATAATTGGAGTGGTCCATGAACCCACTTCAGTTTATCTGTGGAAATGTAGGGATCTCCTAGATTAAGAAAGAACTCCTAGGCAAAATTACCCCAAATTCCTTCATTAAAATTCTATAACTCCAACATTGTAGTATGCTGATAATCTGAGTCATTTATACAGCTGATTCTGGACAATATCCACTCTAAGTACTCAACCCTGGACTACAGATCAGCACCTGGTGTCTCTTTACGTTTATGAGACTTTACACTTAAGGTACAGCCTCCTTCCACAATCACCTATGGAAAAGGGAGAGATTGGACCAGGTGCTGCAACAGCCTTACTTCCAGCCACACAGAAGCTAAAAGCAGAGGCTACCTGCTTCCAGAAACTCTTTGCCTACCTAAGGAATAGAGCTGCCCAAGGGCTCCATGGAATCTTCTCACCAGGTGCTCCCCAACCCCATGGTTCCTGAGTGCCCTGCACCCCAGACTGTAGTCCTTCTGGAATCCCTGCACCAGGGCAGCTCCCAGGCACAGTCGGTGTGAGTGGTTGTCTGTGCAGGTGGAGTATGGTGCCCAGTCACGGTAATGGTTAAAAAGCAAATGCAAGTGTGTAGTTTTCAATTGCATACAAAATCATGGACTCAGTTTTCCATTTGAATAGAATACGTAAGACATACTGGCAGTTAGAGAAGTATTTAGAAAATGGAAATCAGGATGACAAAGGAAGGAGTAACTTTCAGTTTCACAAAGGGAAAAAATAGAAAGGAGAATACACCTGAATGAAATCCAATACATAATGTAGAATAGAGATGGTTATCATATGGAAAGGTTTGAACCGAGTTTTCTATTACCAGGGCAACCATCACATTATGGAGCTGCAAAACAACAAGGAAAAAGCGGCAATAACTGGAACACCAAAACTCCAAATGAGAAGGACAATTTGTGTACAGATGTGAATTTAATAAAGAAGATGAAGAGCTGCTTTGTTTAAACTAACTTTTGCTTACCAGCAAAAGAAAATGTATTTGGAAAAATTATCATTCCCTTCTACATTTTCAGAAAATATCAGAGAAAATATACAAATGCCATTCAAACTATGTATTAAATCCTGATGAATTCATACGGGGTTTTTTTGGTCCTTTCTCTTAGAGATGTGGGCCTTTCATACACAGTGATATTTAATATTTAAAGCTCTCAGTGTGATAAGTATTTTATTTAGTTACTTCTTTCCTCCAGAGTTCGAATTTTAATTTAAACAGATGGACAGATTGAACAACTTTTATTTTTCTCTTCTTTGCATTTGTAGGAGGCAATTAATCAAAGAGATTGGTACTAAGCATTTAAGATAAGTTTTGCATGAGAACGTTGACTGGGTAATTTCGTAAGGACTGTGGTAGAAAGCTAATGGGATGTTAAAGGTGATGGTCATCACTTGGTTTTTACTGAAAACTAAATAGGAGCCAAGTATGTGTATTTACATAAAATTTACATCAGGCTATGTAGAAAACACAGACTTTTTTCCAGCTATTTTCTAAAGCTCTTAGTTCCTCTTTTTCTTTTCTTTCTATTCATTCCAACCTTGATCCTCAATTCCAGTGTGCACGCATACACACAATACACATATACACGCATACAGCAGTATAGGTATAGGAGGAAATGATAGAGGGTAAACTATTAACTTGAAAGACATAGTGCTGTAGGGCCAATTTGGAGAAGAATCCTATAATTTTGCATTGTTGGATCAGGTTCAGGGGCTGCCCAATGTCTTTAATCCTTTTAATGGTAGCCTTACTGATGTGTTAGTCTAAACATGTTGTTATATTCATGACATTGTTATGGCTGCTGTAACAGAAGTAACATAGACTGGGTGGTTTTTAAACAATAGAAAGCTATTTCTCACAGTTCTGGAGCCTGGAAGTCCAAGATAAGGGTGCCAGCATGGTCGAGGTCTGGTCAGAGCCCTCTTCTGGGTTGCAGACTTCTAGCTGTGTCCTCATGTCACAGAAAGCAGAGAGAGGAAGCAATCTCTCTCATGACTCTTTTAAGAGCATTAATCCCATTCATGAGGGTTTCACCCACATGACCTCATTTAATCCTAATTACCTCCCGAAGCCCCACCTTTTAATACCATCCCATTGGGCGTTAGGGTTCCAACATATGAATTTGGGCAGGGACACACACATTTAGTCCATAGTACATGTTTTGTGTAGCATCCTTATTTTCGTGTCAAGGAGTTCTTAAAGTCTGATTCTATAGAGGAAAACACAGTGCAAAGGCAATCTGCAGTTCTGATGACCAGAAGCCCATAATCCCAGTGATGGAAATAATTGCATTCAGGATATCTGAAAACCCAGACTCCCCTGTGGATAGCTGCTCTTTCTGAGGCTGGACTAGTAAAACTCAGCTGAGATGGCAGAAAGCTGCTGGAAAACAATTGTCACTTCTACCCTGCACCTGCTTTCTCTAGTTTGTATCTGTGCCACACGGGGCCTCCCTTGGTTCCTGACCCAGTTTTTCTCCTAGACTTTGAGAAAAATGCCTGTCCTGGGATTCAGCTTGCCACAAGGGCCATTGCTGTAAAAAGCACCCCTCGACTTCCTCTACCCACTCTTGTTCCACAAAATGGTCAGAACAGAAAACCCTCTGCCTCTGACATTGAACAATCCTTTCTCTATGGAAATGTCCTCTAAATTGAAACTTTGCCCCCTTGCAGCCAACCAGGGACTGTTACATGTACCTGAAGAGCAGTTAGAAAATCTCCCCAATTCCCAAAATCCCACCTCAACAGAACGCTTGCCAATCAGACATGCTCTCAGTATTTGCTCTTTTTACTGCATAAAACTTATACCCCTGAACCCCTGCTGAATCAAGAATAAGGACAGAGCTGGGTTCCCTTGCTTCAAGTTTATGAATTATCAGCCTTTGTTAATTCTGCTTCGGACTTCCTTGTGCCTTGAACAACTTCAATTCTGAGCCTGGTCAGTATGTCAGTTTCCATTTTAGATCCGTAGAACAACCCTCATGGGCCTTATCTTGGACATATATACTGTTGCTGTACTTCTCTTCTGGGATTGGTATGGATATCAGAGCCACCCTGGCTTGGGGTCACAGTGAATGCAGCCAAAAGGAATCAGGGTCCACGTTAGCTGGCCAGTCTTAGTCTAAGGGGGTGGGAGTGGTGGGCTGTTTCTCCAATCCCTTTGTTGCTGTTTTCATGATGGTTCATTCCTATGCAAGAGGGCATCTTTTCCATGTGTATATCCTCCAGGCTGGTTTTATGATCTTCCTGATTCTGTGAGCTACGTGGTGTGTTTTGATTAAATCTCCTTTCTGACTACATTAGCCTAATTTGTGTTGTTTCACTTGCCAGAAACCTTCAGAAAGTTAGTCTCTTTGAAATGAGAAGGAACCCAACGTCCACTTCTCTTGGCCTCGTCAGGCATGCCACTTCCTGAAAGTGCTGACCTCATTCCTTAGGAGGCTAGATAAGCATTTATTCATATGATGGGATTGCAAGGGAGTGGAAGCAGAGCACTGTGAAGGGTAGAGCAGGGCGCAGAAGGAGCATCCAAGGGCTTCGGAGACTTCCCTTAAGGCCTGTTCTGCTTCCAAGAAATGCAATCTGAGGGAGCAGAGTGATGAGGAGGAGTCTGAGAGCTCAGTATAGCATTAAGTGACTTTCCCATACATGAGTTATTTGTCTGTTGGAAATAAATCTGTCTGAATGTTGTGTTGATCTTTTTGCCAGGTTGGCGAAAATCCCAGGGAGAGAAGTTTACCACTGAGGATGGCACTGGGTCACTGCCTTCATAATGATACCCATTTTTAGAGACTCCTTTGGAGTTTTGAAAATGCTCAAATAGAACTACTGGTTTCTAGATCAGTACAGCAGTGAGATAGTTTACTTTGGCTTTGGGAATCAGAACTGCAGTTCATTAATACTTTCCTTCAGGCTGGGAACAAGAATTTATAACACCTGACGCCATATTCAACTCCAGATTAGCATATATTACACGAGTGATAACTGAAATTGCTCTAAAAATGTGACAGATTCAAACCAAATCCTGTTTATGAATGCTTTGCTATCTGTGAAATATTCAGAATGTGGAAAGAAAAGGCAACTGAAGATAAATGACCCCAATTTTATTATTTTGCATTTGTTTTCATCCATGTATCTTTATTACTTTCCTTAAAGTATATATTTTTGATACCAATTGATTAAATGTCCAGTTTTTTGTTTTGTTTTGATTTGATTTTGAAGATCTTGGTTTAAGATAAGATGAAGTTAGAAGAAATTACACTGGAAAGTTTCATGTTAGTGAACTTATATAATCTGGTCTCTAAAGATTTACTTTTAGGGGAGAACTATTGAGATAAAGGACTTATATTTGATTTTTAGCTTGTTTGGATTTTGATATGAGACTAGAAGACATGTTCTTTAAACCAGTGCCTTTACTTTCTGTGTATAAAAGAGCTGAGTTGTGTTTTTACCTTTTCAATCAAATCTTCTTGTTAAAAACCACTGAAGTGAGAGGGCTGACAAACAGAATGGGCCTGACATTCCTGGGAAATGACAGTGATATCCTTCAACACTGTTTTTTTCCATTAAAGATTTTTGAGTATAAGTGCAGTGCTGTGCATTAAACAGCATAGGAATTAAGCATGATATGTTGTCAACTTTACACGAAAACATAGGTAAGAAAGATTTTAATTTAATGTATTTTTGGATGACAGGGCCTGTATAGTATTTATCTCTGTTTTTCAGGCACCCAGCTAGTATACTATCTGACCTGTAGTTTGCACTCAGCAAATGCTTAAATGATGAGTAATGAATGATGAATGAGTGATGTAATGATCCTCAAGGATGTAGCATATGTCAGGTTTTTCACCTTGTTTTCCAGCCTTTTTTTCCCTTTTTTGTTTTAGTGATTCATTCAGCAAAAGTGGTTTGAGGGTCCCCTTTGTATGAGGGACCTCATAGGTGGCATTGAACCAAACAAGAGTCTCTGGCTTCTGAGGTCTCACACAGTGGTGGCCACTTGGGAGGAGGCATCTTTGTCAATCTTGTCACTTGTCTTTGAACTAGCTGACCCCTCACTGATCAGTTTCCACGTGAGATGTTGGAAGGATGACAGCTATGGGGGAGTGGGTAGCAGGAAGGGTCCTGCTTCCTTAGGTGTCACCTGTTCAGGAAGCTGGTGCATTTGAATTTGAATATCCTTTGACACAAAAGCACCAAGGAAAAATAATACAATGAGATGAGAAAAGAAAGTTTCTGTGAACCAAGTCAGACTGATTAACCAGGAAGAGGAGATGCTAGTTGACCCCAAAGCCTTGATGAGCACTCAGTCTCTCCTGTGAAGCCAATATTTCCTTGATTACAATCTCTTGAAAAGAGTGGGGGGGGGGTCCTCTTCTTATACAGATTGTTTTAATTAATAACAGCATGTTACTAAGAATGCTTGTTTAGATTTGTTTATTTTAATTAACTAATAAAGCTCAGGCAGAACAGAGACCCAAATCAGGTCTTTTTTCTAAAAACAAAAAAGACCCCTGATATTACTGCTAATGTTGAACAGAACTCTTTTAACTGAGACCATCTGAAAACTGTGCCTCAAGCATAACCTGTGGATTGACATAGAATACATAATTGTTTATTGAATAAAATAATGGAATTTCTGATTGGCGTATCTATTTATTCATTTTTTTTTTTGGTTCTTTCTCTTGTTTGAAGGCATATTTTCTTTTGGTTTCTTCCGATTTGTTTTCCCTACTTTTTGTTTTCAATATGTTGAGGCTGATAGTCTGAAACCCAAACTCATCATTTTCCCCCTCTTTGCCCTAGTCTCCAACCTTGCTATTTCCTAACTCTCTTAGTCCTTAAAAGATCTATAATCTTCCACCAACTCTGGGCTCAAAAGTCATTGGCAGGCCTCTTTTAATTCCTCATATCCAATCAGATTTCAAGAACTCCATGTAGTACATCCAAATTATCTTTGCCCCTGCTCACTTCCTTCCATCCACGTTCCCAGCATCCTGCAGGCTCACCTCCTATTGTTTGGACTATTATAATATGTTGACCTGTTTCCAGTAACTTCTTTCTCAGCTCCCTTTTACATATTAAAATTAGATTAATCCTTATAAAGCAAAGCTGTGATCATGTAGCTTCCTGCCCTCAATTTTTCTATGATACTTTATCTCTATATCAAAACAAATACAAATTCTTTAGACTGGCACCCTGGTTTCCACATTCTGGTCTTATCTCTCTTCTCAGCCTTGTTTCCTACTGTTTCTGGAAACACATCCTGTATTCCACCAAAGTGGATTTCTTGTTGCTACAGGACTGCACTGTCCAATGCTGTAGCCACTAGCCATTAGTGGTGAGAGAACGAATCAATATACAGATGAGAGACCTCATATGAAAATAGAACTCTGACGCACAGTCTGCAGCAGACAGCCCAGAACACCAACCCATGATCTACAGTAACCAGCCTGCTATCTATATGTCACACTTATAGGAAGTCAGAATGCTATCCCTAGCAACACTCCAGGAAGTGAAACAATAACCCCTGCAACAACAGTCCCCCAAAGCCAGGATTTGACTCATAACTGACAGTTTCTCTAATTTTTGTCCTTATTTCCAACTTAGGACCAATCAGAGAAAGCCAACGATGTACCCCTAACCAACCTCATAGGTTGCCCCAATGCTAAATAGTTACACCTTCCTCATGCCAACGGGCTCCAGTCAGGGCACACCTGAAGCCTTCCCTTTTTTTCCACTATAAAGCTTTCCTGCTCCTCTACCTGCCTTTGAGTCTCTGCAAAATGCTGAGTGCAAATTGACAGTGACTGACTCCCTTGTTAGAGCAAACTCTGAGTAAAGAGCCTTAGCCTGTTTTCATTTGGTTGGTCTTTGTTTATTTCCACAGTAGCTAGTTAAATTTAAATTAATTAAAATTATATAAAATAAAAAGTTCAGTTCTTCAGCTGCACTAGCTAATTTAAAGTGCTCAGTAGCTCCATGTAGCTTGCAGCTACTATACTGGACAGTGTAGACATGGAACATTTCCATCATCTCCAAAAGTTTTATTGGACACTCTATACATGTCTATGGTTTTCCCACCTCATGCCACTCCTTCTGCTTGAACTGCCTTCTTTCTACATTTTTACCTGCCAGACTCCTACCCAGCCTTCATGACCTTGCTTACTGTTTCCCTCAGGAAGCCTTCACTGATGCCTCTATTTAGACATCATCTCTCATTTCTTAGATTATACCTTTCTTATGGCACTTATCAGTCTTTCTTCTAGTTCAGTGATCTCTCCCATCCTGCTGTCCTGCTGTACTGTAGACTCCTTGACCTTAGTAATTACTTTATCCTTGCAGGATCTCATGCTTCCTATGGAGTAGCCCCGTGATAACTTTTTTTTTTTTTTTGGCTTAAATGTGGTTTGGGGAAAATAAGGATCAGACTGAATTACTCACTTTAAGAAGCCATGGAATGACAGATAGAATTGGGGCTTGTTTTTTATTTGGGACGTAGAATGTACAAATACTGTTGCAAATGGCTTTGTTCTTCCCTTTCTGACTCTGCCTCTATTATCCTCCAGACAGCTTCATTTAACACTGGGAGGATGTTTATAAAGTTAGCTGGGGACCATCTCAGAGTCTCCCATTGTTAGTTCTCAGAAGTTCTGTGGGCCTTCAGCAGTCTTTTCATAGAACAGCAGCCGGAGAGGAAGCTAGAGGTCTAAGATTCCCAAAATACTTTTAGAATGGCTAACTTTTATTAATGTCTTTAACACACCAGACAGATTCATGCCTCTGTGCCTCGCCCATATTTTCCCCTTGCCTGAAATATGACCCCAAATTTTGCACCCTTATACCACCTCTGTTCCTGGTGAACTTCCTTCAGATGTCAAGTGAAATAGGTCACATTCTCTGAAGTCTTTCTTGCTCTCATCAAATGGAGTCACTCCTTTTCCTGGCTGTTTATCAGTATCTGCTTGCATATCTCTTTATTCTCAGTGTGGTGGATGAATGTAAACACTAACTCTTAAAGTAATATTATTAGGACAAGGACACACAGCCAGTGGAAGGAAGTTAACCTGCTTGTATTTCTTGTCAGGGGGTAGCTGTTGCTGTTGTATTTGGATACTTTAGCATAAAAGTCACTACAACCCAGAGAGAAAGCTATTTCTCTCCCTTCACCATCAACCTAAATCCAAAGGTCATGAGCTCATCATTTCCTAAGTGGAGCTAGAAAACCCTCACTTTGTACACCAGCAGAAACTGTGTCTGGGAGAAAGTTTCGCTATCCGCTGGGTGCCTGAGGTTGTGAAATTTTCAAGAAACAGAAGTTGACCAGAGTACTGGGACTTAATTATTTGTTAGAGGGTATGGGATATCCTGGGATAAAGGTGGACGGTGACGTTAGGTCATAGCTGGGGATGAAACTTAAAGGGGAAAGACAGCAAGAAGAAGTGGAGTGAGAGGAGAAAACGAATCATCCATGTGGGGCGCCTTTGAAAGAAGAGCCTCTTCCTTTTGAGGTTCCAGAGAGTGAGGTGCCCATTGGCATAGTAATTGATTCCATCCATCATCCTCACTCCCCTACTCTGTCAGCTTTTGGAAAAATTGTATGAGCCCTTCAACAAAGAAATACTTAACCCTTCATAATGGTTTAGTCATGTTTGTGCAAGAAAGCATTTGGAATTGGTAGGGGTGCCCTGCTCTGATGTTCATTAAACATGGGTCCACACCCTCGTTATGGGCTACTGGGTGCCAGGGCACAAACACCCAGCCAGAGAAATAAGAATATTCTCTTTTATGTTGCCAGCCTCAGAGGGTACTAAGAAGAAGGAAGAATCTTCTCCTTAGAATAATTATTACAGAGTCATAATAATTATTCATTCATTTATTCAATAATATTTGGAATAGATTTTGGAAAAATTGTTGGCTTAAGCTAAACTGAGTAACTTGAAAGCAGATGCTGTATCTTATCTCTCTTTGAATCCTGAATGCAACCCCTGTCTCTGTCTGACACATGGTGGGTGTTTAAAAATTTTACGGAATGAATTACTGAACCTGCTGATTTACGAGGCTCAATTTTGGGGCTAGAAGTGAATGCACTAGCTATTCCATTGGGGGATAATATGAGAATTTCTTTTTCAAACTCATGGGCTTTCTTTTTCAGGCTGAAGAAAGAGGTGTGGATTTAACTTAAAAAGCTATGGCCAGAATCCTCTTGTGAAGACAAATTATAGAATTAGAAGATCTCAGAGCCGAGAGAATCTTAGGACCCACTTATTCCCATCCTTTTATTTTGTGGATGAAGATACTGAGATTTAAACAGTTTTCACAGAGCTTTTAAAATGTGGAAATATTCTATTAGAGTCTTGCCAACTGCCAGGTTAATTTAAAGGTTTTGGCTTTGTAGTTCAAGTTCCTATTTAATTTCAGAGTTCACGAACCCTTCCCAGGGGGATACGGGTCTGGGTGCGGTGCTCACCATCCCCGTCCTTTCATCCTGCTGCTTTCAGCGCACTTTCCTATGACTCCGCTTGCTCCCACCTCTGCCGCCTCCTCTCCCAGGAACACATTCAGCTCAAGGACTGCCTCTAATTTCTCCATCCACCCTTTACCATCCCCGCTTCAAACATCCCCCAGCAAACTGAGGACTCTGGGGAAGAGAGTGTCATTTTAATTATGAAAACACATAGTTTTTTTTTTTTTTTTCCCTGAATCTGAACATTTTCCGAACAATAGGTAAAGGAGTTTTTGAAAGCCATGGCAGTGTTTTAAAAATCTCTTGTTCATTTTACCAGATTAATCCAGAGTTGCTATGGGTTGTTCAAAGAAAAAGGATGAGAAGCTGATCTGCATTAGGGATGTGTAGGAGTTGGAACATAGATCTGATCAGATGTTGCTGTACTTTCTTTTGTGCTTCTTTGGGGGCCCAAGTCAGAACTATGACTTTTCCCATCATACTGGGGAGCAGGGGGTAAGCAGTTATCTTGTGTCTTAACTCAAAAGAATGAACAGGGTGAATTACTAGCTCTCCTTTCTGCTTTAAGGTGCAGAAAACCCAACCAATAGTGGCGTAAACAAACTGGGGTTTATTTTTCTCTCATAACAGGAATCTTGGAGGTGAGGGGAAGCAGGGTTAGGTCTGTGGCTTGGCGATGCTGGAGGTCTGACAGGAGAACTTTTCCTCGACTAACTGAAATCTGAGTGGTAGCGGTCAGGGCCTGAGAATTAATTGACAATCTGGAATTTTCTTCAGATTAACAGGAGAAAATGTTATTACACATGCATGCGGCAGCATTCTCTAAGGAGAAGCTCTCTGAACAGCCAGGGGTAAAGGTTTATATACTATCCGCATAATAAGGGGGTGTTGGTGGTTAAAATGTGGGAGGTTCTGATAAGGTTTGTTACACATTTTCACATTTCTCATCCAGGTGCTGGTGCTAATAATGGTCATTCTCCTTCCTGGCTGGAAGTTCCCTGGAGGGGGATTTGTGGCAGCAGAATTCTCACATTCTCGAGGTGCTCAGGGTAAGTCTTCTGTCTCCCTCCCACTGGAGGCTGAATTCTCAGAAAGCTCTGTTAAAACAAGGGGAGTTTAGAGAAATTTTCTTTCTCAGCTGCTGTTTGTTCAGGTGTTTTCATTTTGAAGTACAGCCGTCCCTCTGTATCCACAGGTTCTGCATCCACAGATTTAACCAACCTCGGATGGACTGTAGTGGTTCCCTGAGTTTTGAACATTATGGAGTTGTTACACTCAGACTAAAAATTGATCAGGGAGTCCTGATGCTTCTCGAGTTTTCTCAAAGCTTGAATGTAATATATGTACTTGTGTCTGTAGGTGAGCTCTTAGCTGGTTGGTCCCCGTGGTTTAAAAGTAAAGTTGTAAAATCACTTCTATCTCCAACAGGGCCATTATAATTATTAAGATGATCATTTAGGAAGCAGTGGATGCTTTGCATTAAGTTTGAGGTGATACTTTGGTGAGATTGATAGGGGCCCTTTGGGCAAATGTCCGTTTTGTGGATTTTGAGAGAAAAAGAGAGGTGATGGAAGGTGCCTGCACACACAGAAGGCAAAAATACTGAGCAGATGGTGTGTGTGCCTGTGGTTAGGAGGATGCTGATGGGAAACAGACTCTCCTCCGGGAGGGGGGAGTGGAGGGACAGTTCTGCAGGCCGGGCCGTGTCTCCACCTCGGCTTCTGAGTGTCAGCTTTCTCACTTGTAAAATGATAACCATACTCTTTACTTTAAATGACATAATGTGTGCAAATGTGCTGAATAAACTGTGAAAAGAAATTCTTCATGATTTCCCAGTACAAGCATGTACAAAAAAGAGGTCAAGTGAGTTATTTGGAGGGGTTCGTGCAGTCCCTGAAGGAGGCTCCTCACTACTTTTCTGTCTTTCAGACAGTAGTTGGGCCTCCACATGTGTCCTCGTGGCTCAGCCTGCAGTGCCGGGAGCCCAGGTCCTCACTAGGAGGTAACTTCCCATTATCGACAGAGTGTCTCTCCTTGACCAAACTTTAGTCAGGCTCCTCTGAATCTTTTTCCCAGCCAGGCCTCAACTTTGGGGCTTCTGTGTTTGCCTTTGCATCGCCCAGTTTTAGCAAGAATCCTGCTAAGTTGGTTTAGCCAGAATCCCCCATCCTCACTATCTGATTATCCTTTATATCTGATTCGGTTCCTCGCTCCCCACCCCCTTCCCCCAGGTAATATTTGATCACCCTGGCCTTCCTTTAGCAATAATCATCCTACCCTCTTAGTAATTCTCCATTTACTGACCCTCACCCACACACACCCCACTCCTTGGCTGTAAAATCCCTACTTTTCCTTGTTCTATTCTGACTTGAGCCAGATCACTCTCTCCTACTGCAGAATCCCACTGCAGTGATTCTTACACCTATTGCAAAGGTCGTAAGTAAAATCTACCTCACCGTTTTTTTAAGTGTCATGAAAATTTTTTTCTTTAACATATTCTGTGCATTTCTCAGAGGCAGTAGTGTTGTATCTTATTTCATGGACCAATTTGTTGTAGGTAATTTTTTTCTCCCACCTTTCCTTGCAAAATGTATATGTGTAGTGAGATAAACTTTTATAAATATTTCCAGAGAAGACTATAATTCGAACTCTTTGTTTCTTATGTTTGGTATACTGGTAAAGGAACCAGGCAATAGAAATGTAAAATTAGTCTATTCTTTGGACAGTAAAAGTGTATAAAAAGGAACACAGGGATGTCTATTCAGGTCTGCCTGATCACAATGGAGTGGCCGAATGGGAATTGCTTCATCTAAAGATGACATGACCATTTTAGCATAGTATGGGCTGGCATCTTTGTCTTATAAGCCTGGCTTTAAGAATATTTACAACCCAGTGGTTCTAGAGTCTTGAGGGATTTTACTCCTTCCGTTCCACAGTTGTTGGTTTTTCTAACATTGATTTCTGTAGCTGTCCTCAGCTTTACCTAGTGCAGGTGGACTGTGGTTTCACAAATCTTGGATGGAGACTGTGTTTCTCGTTTTTATTTTATTTCTGTTATCACGAGGCACTTTGGACAAGTCTCAACCTAGTGAAACAGCTCATTTTCCTGCCATCTATTGAGTACACTGATATTAGGAGGAGCAAAAGGGATTTAAAAGAATTTTTTTTTTTTTTTTTTTTGGTTTGTTTGCTTATTTCCAAACCTCACCTTGTCCAGTAAGTGCTGGGAGGACCTGAAGAGCCATAGCTCAGTGGAGAAAGGGCTGGCGTGGGGAAGCACTGCCCTTCAAATGCACTTCCTTGTTACCAGGCCATTTTATGTTTACAAACTCTCACATTTAAAGAATCTCAAGGGGATAACTTTTCACATAGTATAGTTTTAATTCTTCTAACTGTAGGTGGAAGAGACTGAAGCCTACTATGAATTTTTTTTTTTTTTTATATTTCTTCTTTCTTTCTTTCTTTCTTTCTTTCTTTCTTTCTTTCTTTCTTTCTTTCTTTCTTTCTTTCTTTCTTTCTTT
Organism: Balaenoptera ricei; assembly: GCF_028023285.1. Taxonomy (NCBI): domain Eukaryota; kingdom Metazoa; phylum Chordata; class Mammalia; order Artiodactyla; family Balaenopteridae; genus Balaenoptera; species Balaenoptera ricei. Next base: position 11,128,608 of record NC_082656.1, on the reverse strand, counting down.
CTTTCTTTCTTTCTTTCTTTCTTTCTTTTTGGCTGTGTTGGGTCTTCGTTTCTGTGTGAGGACCCTCTCCAGTTGCGGCGAGCGGGGGCCACTCCTCATCGCGGTGCGCGGGCCTCTCACCGTCGCGGCCTCTCCCGTTGCGGAGCACAGGCTCCAGACGCGCAGGCTCAGTAGTTGTGGCTCACAGGCTTAGTTGCTCCGCGGCATGTGGGATCCTCCCAGACCAGGGCTCGAACCCGTGTCCCCTGCATTGGCAGGCAGACTCCCAACCACTGCGCCACCAGGGAAGCCCTATGATTTTTTTTAAACTTTTTTTTTAAACTTTACCACACAAGTAAATTTACTTTCAAATTGCTGTGTTTATGATTTCAAAATTTAATCATATGTTTAAACCTATTCTAATTCCTTAGCTGCTTTTATCTCTAAAACATACTTATACTTGGAACTGAGAATTTTCCACCTTCATGCTTACCTTCCAGTTTGGCATCCTAAGTACATCAGGAAAGCTCTCCTAATAAACACAGGAGACTCAGGAAAAATCATGCTATTAGAAGCCCCTTCTCAATAATTTTTGGAACCTGAAAACCGAAAGATGTCTAACTCTCAGGAGCGAGGTGAGCAGCCTCATTCTTTATGGACTTTGGTGGCTGCCTAAGTGATATTAACTCAGAGTATATGCCTTTAAAGCTAGCACATACTTCTGCTAAAGAGGTAACAAGAATTTGTGTGTCTGCAGATTGAGTCAGAGGCCAATCAGCTTCACCCTTGCAGGTCTCTTAATTATAGGTTTAATATGGGAAAGAGAATTTAATAAGGGACCCCTTTCCTGGTACATATATTTTTAGAAGCATATTTAGATAACAGGGATTCTATTCAAGTATGTCCATTATGTTTAAAGGTGACCTTAGGGAGGGTGTGTGTTTTCATTATTTCCCCACAGTAGAGCCAGCCTCGTGCTGGTGCAGTCGAGCTGTCACACCTGGCTCCCTGTGATCAGAGAAATGTCAAGAGACAGAGTGACACTCACAGGCCCTGAGAGCGGATCCAATCCATGACCTTTGCCTCATTAGCAGCCTGACCCAACCAATCAGAGAAAAGCCTGCCTTTGATTCTCTAGCACAGACATGGCTGTGACAAGGACAGTCATCACCTCCTTGGTGCGACTCCAAGTGGAAGCCCTGGTTCTCTTTGAAGAGAGATACCAACGTGGGATGTCTTTCACTGTCTGTCTTTCTGCCTCTGTGGATCTCATTCTCTCTTTAATTAAAATGCCAAGATGCTCAAGTTATCCACTGATCTTATGTAAATGCAAGCAACTTTGAAATCTCCATTTTCTTTTTCTCAGAAATGCATCAATGCTCACAGATTTCACTGATATCCAATATCTAGATTTTCAGGTTTTTTTAAATTAAAAAAATTAACTGTTCCTTTGAAAGAGTTCTATACTTAAAAGTAAAACAGTATAAAGAATTTCAATATACTCTTCACCTGGCTTCCTCAAATGTTAACATCTTACGTAATCTTAGTATAATGATTGGAACCAGGAAAGTAACATAGGATACTCTTAACTAATCTACAGACCTTACTAAAATTTTTCCAACTGCGCCACTAGTATCCTTTTTCTGACCTAGGATCCAGTCCAGGATCACACATTACATTTAGTTGTCCTGATTTCTTAGTCTCCTCCAATCTGGGACAATTTCTCAGTCTTTATCTTTCCTGACTTTTGAAGGATACTAGTCAGTTATTTTGTAAAAAGTCCCTCAATTTGTGGTTGTCTGTGTTTTCCTCATATCAAATTCAGATTATGCATTTTAGTAAGACTGTCACAATAGTGATACTGTGTCCTTCTCAGTGCATCACAATGTTGATATGTCTCACTACCGGCGATGCTAACTTTGATCACTTAAGGTAGTGTCTGCCACTTTAAAGGGACTATTTTGCCCTTTGAAATTAAAAAGTATGCTGTGGAGAGATACTTCAAGATTATATAAACATATTGTTTCTCATCATATTTATTTACACCTTTGGGTTTTTGCAACCAAAAAGTGTTAGTGGATGAATAAAATCAAAGAAGAACTAAATAAGTGCAGTGATACTCCATGACCATGAATAGGAAGATTCAATACTGTTATGACGTCAGTTCTTCTCAATTTGATCTATAGATTCAATGTAACCCCAGCCAAAATCCCAGCAAGTTATTTGGTGAATACTGACAAACTGGTTCTAAAGATATGTAGAGAGGCAAAAGACTCAGAATAGCCAACATGATATTGAAGAAGAAGAACAAAGTTGGAGGACTTATGCTACCTGACTTCAAATTTACTATAATGCTTAAGTAATCAAGACACTGTGGTATTGGAGAAAGAACTGACAAATCGATCAATGGAACAGAAGAGAAAACCGAGAAATAGACCCACATAAATATAGTCAGGAGACCTTTGACAAAGGAGCAGAAGTAATACAATGGAGCAAAGATAGTCTTTTCAATAAATGGTGCTGGAAAAACTGGACATCCACTTGCAAAACAGTGAATCTAGACATAGACATCACACCCATTCCCAAAATTAAGTCCAAATATATGAGAGCCCTAAATGTAAAACCCAAAACTATAAACTCCTAGAAGATAACATAGGAGAAAACCTAAATAATCCTGAATATGGCAGTGACTTTTTAGATACAACACTAAGGTACAATCCATGAAGAAATAATTGATAAGCTAGATTTCATTAAAATTAAAAATTTCTGCTTTGCGAACGACAGTGTCAAGAGAATGGGAAGACAAGCCCAAACTGAGAGAAACTACTTGCAAAAGACACATCTGATAAAGGATCTTATCCAAAATATACAAAGAACTCTTAAAACTCAACAACAATAACAAAAACAACAACAGCAACAAACAATTAAAAAATGAGCCAAGGACCTTAGCAGACACCTGTTATCTGTAGTTGATAAATTAGGATATAAAAAGATGCTCCACACCATGTGTCATCAGGGAAATTTGAATTTAACAAAAATGAGATAACACTATACACCCATTAGAATGGCCAAAATCCAGAACACTGATAAGACCAAAAGCTGACAAGGATGTGGAGCATCAGGAACTCTCATTTATTGCTGGTGGGAATGCAAAATGGTACAGCCACATTAGAAGGCAGTCTGGCAGTTTCTTAGAAAATGAAACATACTTTACCGTGTGATCCAATATTGGTTCTCCTTTTACCTAAGGAGTTGAAAACTTAACATCTAACAAAAACCTGTTTATAGAAGCTTTATTCATAATTATTAAAACTTAAAAGCAACCAAGATGTCCTTCAGTAGGTGAATGGATAAACTGTGGTATATCCGGACAATGGAATATTATTCAGCACTAAAAAGAAATGAGCTATCAAGCCATGAAGAGACATGGAGGAACCTTAATTGCATATTATTAAGTGAAAGAGGACAATCAAAAAGTTACATACTGTATGATTCCAACTATATAATATTCTGGAAAAGGCAAAACTATGGAGATAATAAAAAATTCTTTGGTTGCCAGGGGATGGGGGATGGAGAGGGCTGAATAGGCAGAGCACAGAGAATTTTTAGGACAGTGAAAATACTCTGATACTATAATGATGGATACATGTCATTATACATTTGTCTAAAGCCACAGAATATATAAGAGCAAGAGTGAGTCATAATGTAAACTGTGGACTTTGGATGATTATGATGTGTCAAGGTAGGTTCATCACTTATAACAAATGTACCACTCTGGTGGGGAATGTTGATAAATAGGGGAGGCTGTGCATGTGTAGGGGCAGGGGGTATATGGGAAATCTCTAGACCTTCCCCTCAATTTTGCTGTGAACATAAAACAGCTCTAAAAAATAAAGTCTTAATTTAAAAAAAAAGTGTTAGTGGGACCATGTAATCTTATTTTAAAGATAGGCCAAGAAAAATTAAGAATATAGAAGTGAGAATAAAGAGATTTAGGGTCTAAAGCCCACTGTCATTTTTTACTATTGGCCTTTGTTCCACCAATATCAATGCTGTAGTCTGTGATATACCATTTTGAACTTTTTCTGATGTAAGAAAATGGGAAAAAGAAATATACCATTCACTCTACTCTGCTAATATATATCTGTCAGGTCATTTATGAGGATAATAATGCATATTCTCAACCATTTCAGCTCCTCTTCCTTTTTATTCTGATTTGGTCTCCCGCTTTATCTGGTTTTTATTAGAAGGCTGAATAGACCTGGTTTGGCGATCAATAAGAATAATGGTGGCCAGTTCAGTGATTCACATAACTGTCACTGCCAAGGCTTCAGAAAAAAGCTCTGACTTCCTGTGAATCTCATGCCCCCATCTCCCTGCATCCCCTTTGAGAAGCAGGTTCTCTTTCACAAGGCAGCTCAGGGCACCCTGCTTGCTGCTAAGCAAGTTAGCAGTTGCTGGTGGAGAAAAGGAGCCCTTTTCCCCTAGTGTTCCACCATGCCATGTGCTCAGTATCCCATGTCAAAGACAGCAAACATGCCAATCATCAGACATTGTGAATTTAGTTCCTTCCAAGTCTCTGGGTAGATCATCATATTGTTAGTTCCTGGAAATCTGATACTCCACCTAAGTTTATTAATAGACAGGGCTGTCTTGCTTGCTCAAAAAGAGCTAAAAGCTCTTTATAACATGTTTAAATTGAATATAAACCAACATTTAAGTGTAATTCAACTGCATTAGTAAATGACATGCTATTTACAAATGAAATACTCAAACCAACTGTGGTCTACATAATTCTCCCCACCCGTTCTCATCACTTCCTCCTTTTAATGTCCTCTTTGAACGTTATTCAAAAAGTATGACTAATTGGTCTGACTCTAACAATGCTAGATCTCCCCACCTTATTTCCTTAAAGAAATTTGGCTGTAGTTTTCCTATTTAATCTGAAGCTGTAATAAGAGTGATTGTCGTTTACCAAGTAGGATTATATAGCATTTGCCACTTGGTGAGTGGCAGCACTAGACAAAAATAGCCCAAGTAGTGATGTGAATGTGCTACCCAGATCATAAACGACCATGAGTCCCCAAGTCTCCCTACACATTCTGTCTGTGAGCCTAGGAAGTATGTGTGGCTGAGTGGAGTGAGGAGAGCGGGGGGAGGGAGTAGAAGAGGGTATTTTTTGGTGGTAGGAATGAGCTTTCCTCAGGGCATGTGAGTACAGTGTTTGTCCCTCTTGGATGTTACCATAGGTACTTCCAAAAATGCCTTACAGCAGCTGGCGAGCAGAGGCCGGGTCTTGTGAGGGCAGCTGCCCACTGCCCTGAACAGCCACAGGAGGGGAGCTGTGGCCGTGGAGCCTCTCACCCCGACTGACTGCAGAATGTGACCTTGACTTCCTGCCAAGGCTGCATTCACTTTGTTTTAATACATACCAGTCCTTTCCCTGTTCCAGAACTGAATTTGAGTGCTTTCATCTTGGGAAATTTACTTACCAGCTAGATATGGTAAAGGCTTCCAATTTAATGTAGAGGTTGTAGTAAATAAGAAACCCAGGAAGACTAACCAAGTTTTTAAAGTATTCTTAGCAGGAAAAATAATAAGTGAAGAAAAGGGTGAACTACTATAAAGTACGGCTCCATTGACGGCCTTTTTGGGAAAGCTATTTTGACATTTTTCAAATAAATAGCAAAGTGAAAAAAGAATGCAAAAATTGTACACACACAATTATCATGACTCCAGAAAATAAATTAGTGCATATTACTATGATTGGGAAGAAACGCAATAGAATGTTAAAAATGTCATTTCAGCATGGTAGGGAATATGGATGAATTTCGTCTTCCTTTTACTTTTTCTTGTTTCCCACACTTTCTATAATCATGAATATCTTTTCATAATAAAACAAAATGGATAAACTAAGACACATACACATGTACATGTGCTGAAAATATATTTGAAACAGAATTTTAAATCATACTAACTACTGGGTTTATTTGGATTCTGAAATTCCCATTATAATCCCATTTTGAGTTGATAGCATTGTCTTCTGGAGGATCTCATTTTAAAATATAAAGTACTGCATAGTAGAGGGTAATATTAATCCATTAACACCTCAGAAGGAAAAATGTATCTGATTTTCTAGCCTGGCAGGCTGCCGAGGACAGGGGCCTAAGGGCATGGGAGATGTATAGGTGGGTTTTGATGGAGAAAGACCCAGGTCTTGGAAACTTTTGGCTGGTGGAGGTCACAGCTCTTTAAGCAAATGCCTGGGAGGAAGTGGCACTGAAGAGGTTTTCAAGGTAGAAAAAGGTGGTCTGGCGTATGAGGAGGGTTAAGGAGAATGGGGTGGGAAGAACAGCAAAAACCAAACTTGCTTTATGTTTTACTCACGTATCATTCTGCAGCAAGCACGCTTGTTCATAAATCTTTGTGCAGATATCTGTTTCTTTAGGATAAATCCCTGAAAGTAAAAATACTATATCAAAGGGTGTGGATAATCTAAGACTTTCAGTAGTCAATTTCAGGCACATTCTATGTGAAAAGCACTATTTAATATGTGCCAGATTGGGAGCACCTGACCCTGAAGAATTTCCATGAGACTTTACACAAAAAGGAAAAGCCAGTCACTCCTCAGGCTCTCTTAGGACTTTCAGGAGGACTTAAATAGTTGCATAGGAAGTGATTTTGAAGTCACTTTTTCTGAGGAACAGCTGGAGTTAGCCTGAAAGTTGAACACACACCATCACCAGGGCTCTAACAACCAGCCCCCCCATCTCAGCTTAACTTTCAAGCAGACCTCTTTGTTTACAGCAGTCAAATGCCACTGTCTACTAGGGATCAAATGAACTGAAAATAAGCTCTGGAAGGCTGACAGCTTTAATTGTCATTTAATAGACCCATTTCCTAAACTCCCTAATATCTTGCGTTGTGATTGTCAAGGGTCCCACGATTAAATCTAGTTTAAATTGATGCTCAATTTGGCCAGGATTGAAGAACTACTGGGTGGCAATTGTGCAACATAACTGGGTAAAATTCCTTACATCTGTTGGTGGTTAAAGTATTTGAACTTTAATACTTAAAATACAGCCCATCTGGAATCCTTAAATGAAAGCTTTAATTCTCAGAGAAAGGATTTGAAGGTCTCTTTGTCTTCCACAGAAGGTTTTAAAAGGCAGTCAGCAATTAATGAATGAGATCATGGGCAAAATAAAATTCTTTTTTAAACCGGCTTTTAATAGGCTCGTATCTCAACCTTGGCTTGGTACTGTTTAGGATGAAAGGATGCTGGTTATTCGTATGACCTCTGGGAGACCTATGATGATTGGGGGAAAGAAATTATAATCCTTCAGCCATTCATGCTTGGAAGATTACCTTCAATAGGCACATAAATTATCCACGTCGTGCTTTCCTTTTGGGGAACATTCAGAGGCTATTACAATAACCAGGAAGTATATAATGGATCAGTATTTGCTGCACTAGTCTTTTTTGTTCTTGTTGCTCTTCTCCCTCTTTCTCTATTAGGGACATCCTTGTCAGTTAAAAAAGTCTGGATATAGGTTCTTCACCTAAGGTTTTCCTCTGCTTTTCCTGAGCTACCTTCTGTAACAGACGCCAGGCACACTTATACTTCATGAGGCTCTCATTAAACCTTTACATGAGATTGAGTCCTGCCACATAAATTAGTAGAGCTTCTCTGAGAGACCTACTTAAGGATTATGTGCCTTTTATTGCCAGCAATCCAAAAGCAGGTTCATTACAAACATGAATCAGATAGGAGACACTACAGTATGCTCCCATCAGAAGCCTTAAGGCTATTTCTCCTACCTTTAAGAATATGTGGTACTTTGGGCATGACAGAAAGTGAGAAATGATGTCTCCAAATCCCTAACACACATGTCTACACCTCAAAATTCTTGGTAATGATAGTCACATTGAAAAAGTCACCATGGAAAAATCTTTTGGGGATCAATGCAGTGGTATGTTGCCAAAAACTGGGGTTAGTAAACCATCCTGGGTTATAAGAAGAGGATGATGTGGTAGAAAAAAGAAAATTCAATAGATAATATCTAATGTGGAAGATAAAATGAGTTTTAAGATAATAGTTCACATTTTGGGGGAATGCTTAATTTTTTCTCTAATTCTGTATGGCCTTTACTATAAGCTCTTTCACAGAGTGCCATTGTGTTTTAAATATAAAACCAACAGAATTTGCTGTGATAAAATTTCTTGCCCTCAGATTTGCTGATAAGAGGCTAATATACAAAGGGACACATTTCATTTTTACTTATGTAAATAGAAGATATAGAAAATAATGTGAATCTGAAATAAACATTTTTTAAACTCCTGAAAAACACCCGTAGATATATCCCTCTGGTTGAGAAAGATATCCTAGTTTCTTTTTCAAGATTCAAAAGCAAGGGCCATGAGCTGGAGCTATTTGCTCATTTGAAGTAAATTGCCTTGACAGTGCATAAGAGAGAGAAGAGCACTGAGATAATTGGGTTCAAAACAAGTGTTTGCAGGGTGGAGATAGGAGGCTATATGTACAGATGAAAATATGTGTAAATGAATGACTGGGTTAAAGGTTGTATCTGGGAAAGGATACAAATAAGGGTCATAATTCAATTAGAGCATAAAAGGGAGAGAATATTTGAATATTCATTTGGGAAACACAACTCCCTACTGTGTGCATAGCTGAGCATTTGGTGGAATTCAGGCACCTGCTGCAGCGGGCACCATAGTTGGAGCCCCATCAACATCTCTCACCCTCTTGAAGGTCACCTGCATCTTTGGTGGATGGCTCTTGACCACATTGAGGACTTTCTCCCTCAAGCATCTGGCTCTTTCTGCCAGAGGATGTTCTCTGACCACCGGAGTGTGTCCTGCCTATGCACCGTGCAGGCCAGAAGCTCTGGAGAGTTGAGGAAAGTCTCAGAGTAACCTTCAAACAATGAGGGATATGAGTTGATGGCTAAATGGTCCTTGGTGGGACAATTCTGGGATGTGAGATGCAGTATTTCAGAAGGTTCCAGCAGGACTGAGGCATAGCTGCCCACGGTGGTAACTCATTTACTGGTACACCCTTCATTTGTTTTCCTCCCTTCCTTGGCTTGCATCCCCTGAGCTACACTCTTGCTTCCTGGGATCATTTCCCAGATCAACTACTTGTACTCAAAATTTTTCCCCGTCTTTGCTTTGGAGGGAATCCAAGCTAAGATACATGCTGAATAGATGTTTGATAGAGAAAAATTGGGGGGCATTTTTATTAAAAAATATTGACCTTGCTTGATTTACATTCAGAAGAACAGAGTTTAATAGGAGCTGGGCATATGTTGATGGATAGGAGTTAGGAAAATTCATGAAGGGAAATATTTGAGGGAAATAGCAAGATTTATTCCCAGGGTGGTTGCTGTGTAATTGATTAACAGGTTGCAGTGGAATGCGGTTCTTAGCTTTGGGCATGGTCACAAAGTTTGCATCATCAATAATGATTGGCAATGGAAATAGGAAGAAAAGAGTTGGGGGGAAACCCCACAAGGAATGAATAATTGTGTGTTTAGGGTGTGAAGTCCTTAGAATTTCAGGTCTTTTCCTTCACCTGGCTGTATCATTGTATCCTTTCCAGTGGGACTGGTGGAAACATTCGCATGCACGTTCACAGCTTGGCTTGGCATTCACATGCACGTCCACAATTTCTTCTTCTCTTTAGAAAAAGACTGATGTGGGGAAATGACGGCAAGGAAACCCAATGTTCTTGGGTTTCTAAATGACCCCAGAGTGTGTAATGTGTGTGTGTTTTTTTCTGCCTGCCTCAAACATCTCAAGAAACAAACAAACGAACAAAAAATGCCTTATTACAGAACGACACTTGCTAAATGGTTCAGGTTGACAAGGATACGTTAGAGCTGTTTATTCTTTTAAGAATCATCATGTAGTTGGATCCTCTTAGCCTTCAGTGATACCCATTAACCTAGGGGTTTTTTGAAGCTGATGATACAGTGTTTCTTACTTTTTAAAATTCTTTCCCTACTTAGCCTTTTTACAAATTTACCGTTCTAGTTTGGATTAGTAAGGTTGTTACCTTTCTGGAACTATCTGAGTGAGCTGATAACCCACAGGGCCCAGGTCTGCTTTCAAGGTTATGAGTTGAATTAGGAGATTACAGGATGACAACAGTAAAATGGAAGTGCTTCTCCCCACCAGCCTCTCTCACCATCTGATATGTGGAATTTTTTCCAGCTTTCACAGCTGAGGCATTGCTAATTGTTGAATTTGCATTAAGATTGTAAGCTCTAGCAAGCCTGAAATTCATTTTGGCTCATTTCCTCAGCCTCATTCCACAAATAGTATCTCCAGCCCCAAATGCTGAGGCCAAGGGAGAAGATCCCAAGCAGAGTAAGACATAACTTAGGCCTTTCCTTATTGTAGAAAGATGCATTTGATAGAAGTAAAAAGAGTTCTAAAAATTAGAAAATGTTCCCTTAGCAATACCTTTGATGTGTCATTGTAAACCAAATTATTTCACATTCTGTGGAGGAGGGACTGAGTTTTTCCACATTAGGGCAATTTGGGCAGAGAGAAGATTAGTTCTTTGAGGGGAATTTTGACCACTTCCCTCAAGTTTCTTTCAGTTCTGGCAACAACTCAGAGACAGTGGCTATGTGGGAGGTCAATCTATGTTTAAATCAACACTGACTCAACAGTATATTCAAGCCTTGCTTCAGAATTCGTCATGTGGTGACAGCAAAAACAATTTCAAGGGTAAATGAACATTTTTGGAAGGTGGGGATTTTTTGACGCTGAAAATACTGCATTAAATGATCATGCTTATCTGAGTTATAAAGAGCTAATGTGGACCGGTTTAAATGGTGTAATTTTTTTTCTTCTTATAATTTCAGTTGACTTTACCAAAAATGAGATCTGGAGTGTCATAGGGAGGAGTCACACTGCAAACCCACCCCCGCTTCTTCCCTTATTAATCACATGCAGTCACTTTCTAGAGAGCAATTAGAATAAGCAACAACTTCTTCATCTTAAAATTTGCTATTAAGAGCATATTTCTGTAGTCAGAGATTTGATAAACACTCTTAGCTCAACTGCCTACATTGACCCTAATGTTATAAAATGTGATCCCTTCTCCTCAGCATTTTTCCTAGACTGATGAGCCATTATTATTTTATTTTCTTAATGAATGAAGAATACCTTTAGATGTCAGTTATCAAATTGACAAATAATCCTGTTTAATAGCCAAGATAAGAACAAAAGAAGAGACATTAAAAAAAAAAGGACAAGCCATCCCCTCCTCCAAATGAGAAATTCAAAGAAATATGGTTGGTTAGATGGATTCTGGGAGGAAACAAGTGTGAGACCAATAAATCACAGATTTTATTGCATGTTTTGAATTTTGAATTGTTTTGGGATAATATGGAAGCAATTGTAAACAACTGGGGCAGTTCAGCTCTTAAACAATTTGCATATAAATAGGAGGAAAAAATTATCATACTAGGGTTATTTATTTCTTGATGAAGAGAGCAGAAACAACATTAAGACCTTGTGATCAGCTTCTCTGGATGCCTGAGTTTATATAAATGTTTACATTGAAGGAAAAGAACTGAATTTGTAGACCTAACTTTAAGAACTCAGATTGGAAGCAGAATTGGGGAGTGGAGGTGGGGAATAAAGAATGATGTTACAGGTTATCCGTTGCTACATAAGAAATCACTCCAAAACTGAGTGACTTAAACAACCATCCTTTTATCATCTCTCATAACTTTTATGAGTTGCGAATTCAGGAGTCACTCAAGTGGGTGCTGCTGGTTTGGAAGCTCTCGTGCTATTGCATCCAGACAGTGGTTGGAGCTGTAACAGGAGGCCAGGAGCAGCCGAGCAGTGGCCGGGCAATCTCTCTTCATGATGCAGCTTCGGTGCTTCTTCACGCAGTCTTCCCACATGGGCCAGTTGGGGCTTCTTCACCGCACAGCAATTTCAAGGCAGTTGGACAGCTTACCTGGAGGCTCAGGCTACTGCCAGAGCTCCAGTGAGCAAGGTGCATCAATGTTTATGATATAGTCTCAGACATCATTCAGTGTCATTTCTACCGTGTTCTACTGGTCACCAGTAAGTCACAAACCTGCCCCGATTCAAGGGGAGAGGAAGGAAAATTGACCTCTTGATGAGGGAGTGTCACATTTCTAGAAAGGCTTAGGAACAGGAGATGCTCCAGCAAAGAAAACAGTGGTGTGCCCTCTTCGTGCCACACGCTCTCCACTAAACTGGGCACGCCCTCCATGCTACGCCTCTTCTGCCCTTATCCTTTTAATCCCAACCTGCTTTAGCTTGTTTGTATTTTCCTTGTTATGAACTTGTGGATCCACATCTGGAAGTTGTTGCTTCTGGCTCCTCCTGGGTTTGTGTCCTTCAGAGATTGGGTATCCCCTCCCTGTAAGTGTTCTGGTTTCTCTGAGCATTTTGCATGAGCACTTTCTGCCTTAGTCCTTGTTCCCAAAGGACCTCATCCCTTCTCCCACATTGCTAGCTCAGTCCCCGTTGCCCCAGTGAGTGACATGGGAGATTCAGGTGAAGTAGCAGGATAATATTGGCTCAGTCAGGACTAGGGAAAGACATTTTAGGTTTTGCATTTTGCACCAACCGCATCTTTGAGGAGTTGGTGAAGACAAAGCTGAAAAACAAGACAAAAGCTGAGTTTGTACATAGAAAGTTAGGGCTACAAAAAGTCCAGCCTGCATTTTACAGATGAGAGAATTGAGGCCTGGAGAGATCTCCTGATTTCCTCACTAGCACTAGTACAAGGCACTTGAATTCAGGTCTCCTGACTTCATGTAGACACACATAGAAAAAAAGTTTTCTATGTACCAAACAGAGTCACTAGCAACCCACGTGTTAATCTTTTTTTTAAAATTGAAATAGAGTTGATTTACAATACTATAATAGTTTTAGGTGTACAGCATAGTGATTCAGCATTTTTACAGATTATACTCCATTAAAAGTTATTACAAGACAATGGCTATAATTCCCTGTTCTATACAATGTATTCTTGTTGCTTATTTATTTTATACATAGTAGTTTGTATCTCTTAATCCCATACCCCTAACTTGCCCCTCCCCCCTTCCCTCTCCCCTTTGGTAACCACTGGTTTGTTTTCTATATCTATGAGTCTGTTTTTATTTTTCTATATATATTTGTTTGTATTATCTTTTATGTTCCACATATAAGTGATATCATACAGGATTTGTCTTTCTCTGTCTGACTTATTTCACTAAGCATAATATTCTCCAGGTCCATCCATGTTGCTGCAAATGGCAGAATTTCATTCTTTTTATGGCTGAATAATAGTCCATTGGATATACATGCCACATCTTCTTTATCCATTTGTCTGTTGATGGGCACTTGGGTTGCTTCCATGTCTTGGCTTTTATAAATAATGTTGCTATGAACATTGGGGTGCATGTATCTTTTCTAATTAGTGTTTAGTTTTTTTCCAGATATATACCCAGGAGTGGAATTGCTGGATCATATGGTAGTTCTACTTTTAGGTTTTTGAGGAACCTTCATACTGTTTTCTATAGTGGCTGCAATTTACGTTCCCACCAGCAGTGTAGACTTTTTAATGATGTCCATTCTGACAGGTATGAGGTAACATCACATTGTGGTTTTGATTTGCATTTCCCTAATAATTAGCAATGTTGAGCATCTTCTCATGTGCCTGTTAGCCATCTGTATGTCTTCTAACATACTTTTAATCTTGCTTTGTTTGTTTTTGGAAGAAACTGTCAATAGGCATTTAAATACTCTTGTTTACTTTTTAACCTTCCAAAAAATAGTACTCTCAGAATTTAAAACACAAGAGCTGTTTAGGTGCTTTGAATGATGGGAACAGGTTCTTTTCTCTTGGGCTGACTCTACAGGGGGCTCAGGAATACCTGCACATCTTTTAATCTGTCCATCTACTCTCAGATTTAGCTAGTACCTGAGGTCTGACTCAGGTGAATTGGGAGCAACATTGGTGATGTATCTTCATCCTTATCCCTTGGACAAAATGGTTCTGAGCTGCAGCCAAAATTAGAAAAAATTTTGAGAGTCAAGCTTTTGTCCAATGACCCCTTCCTGCATCCTCAATGTTAAGGTCTAGCTAGTGGGGAAGGGCTGTCGGTAGAGAGTAAGCTGCTGAGAATTCTAGAAGAACTTCTTCTCCTGCCCCAGGCTTTTCAAAGTAGAGATGTATCAAATTTGGCCAGATGGTTCCTTGGGCAATATCTGATTTTCTTTCCTTAGGTGATTCAGTGAGATAATGTGTTGTCAATAAATGTTAAACAGTTAGACACAAGTTAGTCATCATAGTGGCAGCAGATTGTAAGGGAGAAAGTATGGCATTTGGAATCAGAGACCCAGGGATCCAATTTTAGCTACACTACCTAATGGCTGGTGAGCTTGGTAATACAGTGTTTTTTTAAATTTTAGGTTCATAGCCTATAAATTAAATCATGCCTATCATGGGCTGAATTGTGTCCCCTCCTCCCCAAATTCATATTTTGAAGTTCTAACCTTCAATCCCTCAGAATGTGACTGTATTTGGAAATATGTCTTTAAAAAGGTAATTAACTTAAAATGAGGTCATATGAGTGCAGCCTAATGCAATATGACTGCTGTCCTTATAAGAAAAGGAGATTAGAACACAGATGCACACAGTGGGAAGACCTTGTGAAGACACCCAATGAGAATGGCTGTCTATAAGCCAAGGGGACAGGTCTTAGAAGAAACCAGTCGTGCCAACACTTTGATCTTGGACTTCTACCAGCCAGAATTGTGAGAAAATAAATTTCTGTTGTTCAAGTTGCCTAGTCTGTGTTACTTTGTTATGGCAGACCCAGCAAACTTATGCAGTGCCTTTGTAAAGGTTTTTAAATATTTAAATCACTGTATAAATATAAAATTATTAGTAAAACAATATTAGTAGCTACTGTCCCAAATCTTTTGAGACTGAAGGAATTTGAGAATTGGGGAATTGGGCAGATTCACAAAGTGCCCAGCTATGGAGATTTCTCTAGAACACTAGTAATCAGTGTGTCAAAGGGTGGTTCTTGGTCTGGGCTCATTTAATAGCAAAATGTGATGGAAACTGAGGCATTTCCTAGCTCTGGCCAGGCTATGTCAGGAAACCCAGAAAGACAATAAGGAAGCTCTTTGTTGTTCTGTGATCCTACATTAGTTAACGACTGTCTTTCAGCCCAGAAGGAGAATCTGGTTCCCTGCTTAGCACTCAGAATTCCCAAGTGTAGCTGCGTTGGCATCCAATTTCTAAGAAAGAGTTGGGGCCATGGGATGAAAGTGTGGTTATTATTTAGGAAAAAGGAATCACCTCAGGTGATTTGTAAGGACCAGAAAAAGTGCACTGAAGTCCAGATGCTTATTTTTATTTGTGTTGGCTAGAAGTAATTTTTCTAGTCTATACTTTTCAACTCAATGTTTATTTAGTCAAGCTCCTGGAGTACTGGGCAGTGCCCTGAGAGCACTGTGGGGTAGATTGAATACACAGAAATCATGAGCCCTTTCTTTGAAGTTGATACAACATAATTTGTGTGCTACAGGCTGACAGCAGCCAGGCAATCACGTATCGAGTTTGCAAGGAAAACACGTATGTAATGTTAAGTTGGGGGAAAATTTCTGTGCTTATGTCTTTTATTCTGAGAAGACATCTTTTTAGAGTCTGCATAAAGGAGTCAGTCATTTTCTATTAAAAATACTTGGAATCCATATTTAGGGCATTCGGAGCAGATTTTAATTTAGTATCCTCCTCTTCCTTCTCCTCTCCTCCACCTTCCTAAACCATGTTATATTTTCCTTGGGCAAGTTTTCATGAGCTCTGACCCCGTCAAGAGAATTGTAATGAGAACCCCGGCAAAAAGGACTATCAACTTGGAAGCTGAGTATGAAAAGAATAGATTCTTCAACAACTTCTGCATGATACCCCAATTTGTAATTCAGTTTTTAAAGAACAAAACTATGAAGATTAAAGCACTCAGTTTGATAACAATGAGCTATGCAAAAATTATAGTGAATCAGAACAAGTTATCATCAGTGGAGTGCTTTGATCAACCTAAGATGAAGGAAATTTGTAACTATAAATGGTTCCTTCTTAATCAGATTGTGTTGCTCTGTTTTGGGGGTGAAATTCAGGATAGGTAATGATGGTAAACATTAGCAAAGGAACAATTATCCTGTAGGATTTGTCAGGGCATTTCATTTCTATCACTTACAGAAGCAATCATTTCATTAGGAATTTTATCACTAATTTCATTTTCTAAAAATGAATCCTTTAGAAAAAAAGGATGAGTTAAAAGCACTTTCACAGAAGAAGGCACAGACTTAAAAATTTTTTAAAAATGAGTTACCAAGTTAGAACTCCTTGAGGTCAGGGCAAGGTGAAATACATAGATAAATTAGGCTGGGGAGGAAGCAGCAATGGTAGTCTTAGGAGAGATTCAAGCTGGACATGGCACTTCTCTTACCTGTGACTGTACCTGAGGCAATTATTCCTTCTGCTGAGGAAATATCATGATCATCTTCCCCTTCTCCTTCCTCTTAAATCTCTCCCTACAGAGTCGGGAAGAATGGTCTGGTAGTTGATTTTCGTGGCTTTAGAAGACACACTGTAGTCTCAGCCCATGTACCAAATGCCTGGACCCATTACAAATCTTCGGGGAGTTTTGTAGAGGCTATGCGTGCCAACCCACCTTGAAATGACTTAGGACGAGTGGGCTGCAGGTCTAGAGCAACAGACCTGCCGAACAGTGGCACGCCAATGGGTATAGCTGTTAAGAGGTGGGATGGGCCAGTGTTGGTGTTTTTATTTCTTTTGAATTCCTGTTAGCAGTGAGGGCTATCTGAGTTTTGGTAGTTGTGTGCACAAGGGACAGTAGGGTTGGCTTAGCCCAGGTCAGTATGAGCATCAATAGAGGAATGCTTTAGCAAAGACTTGCTTGTACCTGGCCTAATATACTGCCACCCAACACATCTTTTGGTGAGCAGGTTGGAAGGACAGTAGATGCTATAAATCCTTGCATAAGTACCCTGGGTAAGCACTTGGATATAACTTTCCCTTGGAGACTGGGGGGACCCTGGCTGGAAGTGGGTATACACTGATGAGTCTGAATTCTGTTAGCCAACTTTCTAGGGCACATGCTCAGAAACTGTTAATACGTCTTTTGTTATTATTGCTTTGCTCTTACAAGGAAAGAAAAATACGTCATTTTGGAACACTGAGAAAATAAAAGAAACAGAAATAAGATAATAAGGATGGACTGAAACTTTCCACCTGAAGAGAACCACAATTAACTTACAAGTGCCCATTTTTCTGATCTCTTTTCTTTGCATATACATTTATACATACACACACTGCAAATACAGAATTACCAAAATGTGATAATTTTATTATAACCATTGTTTTTAATGGCTGCATAATAGCCATCCAAAGATGATACCATAATTTATTTAGACAAGACTCTCTTGTTTGACATTTCAATTGTTTCTGAATTTCTCTTAGCATAAACCACATTGTCCTGAACATTTCTGTAGATAATTACGTGCATGCATCCATTATTATTTCCTTGGGATGAGTCTCTAAGGAGAATCAAGAACTTCTGATAGCTATAACCAAATTGCCATCCTAAAAATTTGTGTGCATTCATCATGCACTGAACACATGTTTACTAGCTGAGCACTCAGTCTATGGTCAGGACTGTGCTATGAGATGGGGATGTAAGCAGTGAACAAAACAACATAAACCCTGTCCTCACAGAGACAACCACTCAATATGTAAACAGCAGTGTTGGATGTCACATGGGGGAGACCCTGGGGCTACTGGGGCTTCAAGCAGAACCACACAGAGTTCCCAGTAGTGTGCGGGCGCTCCTGTGCCCCTGACTCCTGGCCAGGATATTCTAATATTTCACTTGTGTTGTATATTGAAGTATTCAGAAACAAGGACCGTGAGTAGAACACTGCTGTGCATTTGTACATCTGTACAGTCCAAACATCAGGAGTGGTATAATCTTTTATGATCCCTGTCTCACTTAGGATTCAGCCTTACGAAGCACCTTGTTCAAAGATTTAAGTTTAATAAACGGAATCGGCAGCCTGGGGAGGGAGTAGTTTCTCAGGTTGCAGAGCTGAGCAGTCTGCTCTCAGCTCCGCTCCTCCCTGGCAGAATGAGTCACCCACCCATCTGTGGGGGGCCTTTTGATCAGCCTTCTCTTAGGGCATACAATGAATTCATTGCGTTGTTTTTTTTTTTTTTCTTTTTATACAAGTGTATGTCTTTTTTTTCTAGATTGTGAGTAACTTGATGAGTTATACTCACAGTTCCTGGATTCAGGAACTCAATGATGCTGAAAAGATGGTTGACTGATTGACTGAGTGACTGAATTATTTCCACTTGACTGGTTTACTACTCATTTGGTAGGACTCTGGGTTTAAGTTACAGAACTCAGACTTGCTTAAAGAGGCTATTTAAAATTAAAAAAAAAAAAAAAACAAATATTAAGCTTATCAGTTTAAACTTCCCTCTCAAGTCCTTGATCCCCTAAAGTCTTCCTTTATTGTCCCAGGCTAGAGGAAGATGACTCGTCACCATTTTAGTGGCATAGCAGACTGGAAAGTCAGGCTCGGGGAAGAGATCTTAGAGTTCTAGATGAGGGAAGTCTCAAGTGGCTGACAGATGGAGAAACCACTCCCTGTTGCAGGTTGAGAATGGAAAGGAGAGAGAAGCCCAAGCTGGACATGTGCCCAAGAGGGGTAGGTGTGTTAGGTAAATTGAGGGAAGCACAGAGGACAATGGTTTTCTGTCTGACACCCCAGGAAGCTTCAGGGGCTGGGCCGAGAGGCACCCTGGTGCAAGAAGTCTCAAGGAGAACGCAGCTGAGGCTCAGTGTGCTCTGTGGCCAGTGAGGGCTGGAGGAGGTGCGACTGGAGTGCAAGCAGAGAGGCTAGATCGTGAGTTACACACTCCAGGGGTTGCAGCTGTGAATTTCGTCAGGGTGTAAGCAGTGGTCAGGTGGACAAGAGACACCTGACCTGAGGCCAGAGGAACCACGGAGCTCTACGAACCTCTGTGCTCCAGAGCCCCAAGGCCGTGTGAGCTCTGTTCCCTTTATTTCAACCCAATACCATCAGGAGGGAGCTCGCAGATACAGGAGAGAGTAATTATCCCAGATTAGAGAAAGTCAAGTACATTTTCTCTCCACGAAGACCAGACAAAATTTATATTTTCTCTGCATCTGAGCGGAACTGTGAACAATTTTGCAACTCTTTAGATTAGTTTATCAGTGAGGGGGAATTTATTGGTTCACAGAATCCAAAGGGTTGTAAAGGACACAGACTAAGCTGTGAGAAGGGTACAGTCTAACCGGGGTGGTGGGTGGGGCAGGAGCTCAGATTTTCTCTTTTTCTTTTTTTGAAAAACTCCAAGTGTTTTTATTTTTTTTATTTTTTAAATTATTTATTGATTTATCTGTTGGCTGCGTTGGGTCTTCACTGCTGTGCACAGGCTTTCTCTAGTTGTAGAGAGCGGGGGCTACCCTTCATTGTGGTGTGCGGCCTTCTCAGCACAGGCTCAGTAGTTGTGGCGCACGGGCTTAGTTGCTCTGTGGCATGTGAGATCTTCCCGGACCAGGGCTCAAACCCGTGTCCCCTGCATTGGCAGGCAGATTCTTAACCACTGAGCCACCAGGGAAGCCCCAGATTTTCTCTTCTTCTAATCTCTACTTTGTTCACTACTGACCTACTTTCTCACTACTGACCAGGTCCTCCACATGGAGAAGTTTGATATTCTATACTTTAACCATTAGAGGAAAGGAAACTTCCCTCAAGGTTGTTTGGATCTCAAGTTCAAAATCCCAGGGAATGACTGTATTAGCTTATGAGTCAGGTGTCCCACGTGGACCAGTCAATTGTATAGTCTGGGAGATGCTATTTTCAATGCTCCTCCTCCCTCTTGGGTAAGTTGCCTGATGTTGAACCAACAAACTATGGTTAAGGAGTCAGGGACACGTAAGTCCAGAGTGGTTCCCATGGTGGCCATGCACTGGAGGGATAGTTCCCAGGAGAAGGAAGAGTGAGGGTGATGGTGAAAAAAAGTGCCAGCTATCCACCAACATGACATCCACCCTCTGCCATGATGTATACACCCCAGGACATTCTTGTTTCTTGGGGGCAATGGTATATTTGGTGACTCCCTCAGGGAAGTCCACAGTAATCGTACCAGCCTCCAAAATAGACCCAGTGATTCTTCACACATGTGGTTTTACCCCGTGTTGAATCCAGGCTGGCATGTGTGATAAACAGAACACAGTGAGTGGATGGCATATGGCTTTCCAGGCTAGGTCGTAAATAGCGCTGTGGCTTGCACTTGCTCTCATGGGTTGCTTGGTCTGGTTGTGAGGACACTGGCGCAGTCCTGGGAGAGGATTATGTGGAGAGGAGCTGAGGCCTCCTACCATTAGGCAGCACCAACTTGCCAGTCATACGAGTGGTCATCTTGTAAGTTGATCCTCGCGTCTTCAGATAATTGCAGCTCTGACTGCAATTTCATGAAGGACTCCTCCAGGTCAACTGCCCAGCTACGTTGTTCTCAAATTCTTGACCATGAAAAAATGGCAAAGGTGATAAATACTTACTGTTTTTAAGCCACTGGGTTTTGGAGTAGTTTATTATGTATGATTAATTTGTGTACGTTCACAAACAAGGTAAGTCAGGGTGAACCTTCCAGGCCTGAAGTAGGCATAATGCCCATCTAACATGACTCAAATAGGGAGGAAATGGCCACAGAATCCTATGTTATTTTCCTTGGGTTCTACAGCTAGTCTTTCAAAAAGAAAAACAAAAAAAGAATGCAGGAAACAAAGAATTTCTGACGTGTATTTTTCCTAGTTTGCTAACATCACTGGAACATTGGGAAAGGAAATGTAGCACAGCATATTGACAAAGAGAGGAAGAAAAAGGAAACACTGGAAAAGTATTCAGAATCTCTGTGTTTTCATCCCAGCTCTTGGTCAAGTCATTAAGCCATTTCTGCTCCAACCTCCCTGGGTGGCTGGAGGATCACATGAGATAATGAAGGTGGAAGAGCTCTAAACATTTTCATCACCTTGCAAATGTCACGTGTCATTGTCACAATCATGAGGACAAAGAGCGCGGATGTGGGTTAGAATTAGAAACTGGGAAAATGAAGAGAGAGAAGAAATAGGTGAAAACTTGCCTATTTTTCCCCTTAAGGAAATAGCGTCCTAATAATAGGGAAATATCTTTTAGGCAGTTTTGAATATTACCTTAATATCATTTGGGAATATCTTTGTATGTAGAGAAACTATGAAATCAGATCTCCAGAAGGCCCAGAGTTGCAGAGTTGGTAATAAGTGGATTCCTAATAATTCTTTGTTTCCTGGTACACTCCTGGCATCCTACAGCATAATGCAAATGCAGCTAGATATGAGGGTCACAGCTCTTGCTAATCCCGTAGTGCTCACTGATGTACGACTTCACTCTTGGAATGTGTTATCTGTATCAGTCTTCCCACAGGGATCTCATACCTCAGCAGTTATATTTCATGAGTAGAGGTGTAACTGATGAATCTTCTAATTTTATAGTCTGAAAGATGATAAAATGCTAGATTTATAGATATTATTTCATTTTGCACAACACTCACGTTTCTTATTCCCATCTGGTGTGAAGGAAAGAAATTTGCTCTCCCTTTAATGTGTCACACTGTTAAATGTATGTTGCTTAAGATCTTGAGGAGCTGAAGCAGAGCTGCCCACCAGCATAAAAGATATGGTGCTGTGGGCAATACTTTAATGCAAGCAGAGCTTAACCTAAGGCATTTTATTGCCATTGCAGTTATTTATTTATTTTTTTGGAAGGGGAAGATAAACCTTTATATCCTGGTTTATTAACAAAACCTGTCCTCAAATTAGGATGGACTTTCTTAGGTACACACTTGGCTGCCAATTCTTCCCCAAATTTCATGCTGTTAAGTGTGCAGACTACTCCATTGTCATAGTGTATCAGAAATTCTGCGCAAAGAGTACGCTTGCAACTGCAGCCTTACCAGGTGGCCTTCCTATGGCCATGAAAAATGGCTTCTGATAGATTTCAAGGAATTGAAATTGCAAGTTTCTCTCTTCTGAAACCAGAACCAGAATTTCTCCCCTGTGCCTAACAGGGACTGCCCTCCTGACTCCCCAGATTCCATAGAAATACCATTTTTTCATGCATATACTTTTATATTTAGCATACTCTCATTAACATGTCATTTCTTTTATGGGAGAACATTAGGCATTCATCTTATACAACAGAAGAGATACATAAAGATATGAGAGTCACAAAGGAAATGAGAGAGGAAAATGCAGGAAAAAGAATGTCTGTATTATTCAAAATCACTGCATTCAAATAATATTAGTCTTTACATAACTAACACTTCAAAAAAGAAGAGAAGGCAATGCAAAATGAATTTGTGAAGAAATTTGGAAAGGAGTAATAAGTATCAAAGGGCAAATCCTCTTTTTTTGGAGGGGAGCAGGTAGAATGTCAGATAGCATTTGTCACTTTATTAACATCAGTGTATGTGTGTTTTTTTCATGGCATCGATTGATACTGCTTTATGGTTGTTTTACTTCTCATTATTTCATTTCTTAGCACTTTTTCTTTTCTGGACCAACATTGTTCAGGAGCCTACTTAATTTTACCTTTTTATTTATTTTTTAATTTTTTGGCTTTTTTTTTAACATACAATGGTGTGTTAGTTTCTGCTTTATAACAAAGTGAATCAGCTATACATATACATATATCCCCATATTTCCTCCCTCTTGCATCTCCCTCCCACCCTCCCTATCCCACCCCTCTAGGTCGTCGCAAAGCACCAAGCTGATCTCCCTGTGCCATGCAGCTGCTTCCCTCTAGCTATCGGTTTTTCATTTGGTAGTGTATATATGTCCATGCCACTCTCTCACTTCGTCCCAGCTTACCCTTTCCCTTCCCTGTGTCCTCAAGTCCATTCTCTACATCTGTGTCTTTATTCCTGTCCTGCCCCTAGGTTCTTCAGAACCATTTTTTTTTTTAGATTCCATATATATGTGTTAGCATACGGTATTTATTTTTCTCTTTCTGACTTACTTCACTCTGTATGACAGACTCTAGGTCCATCCGCCTCATTACAGATAACTCAATTTCTTTTTATGGCTGAGTAATATTCCATTGTATATATGTGCCACATCTTCTTTATCCATTCATCCATCGATGGATACTTAGGTTGTTTTGATATCTTGGCTATTGTAAATAATGCTGCAATGAGCATAGGGGTGCATATATCTTTTTGAACTAGTGTTTTCATATTTTTTGTATATATACCCAGAAGTGATTCCACTAGCTAGATCATATGGTAGTTGACAGGCAGTATTTTAAAGATTCATTTTAAAGCACATGTTAGCGTTATCCAAATCCTCCTTTAAGAATTTGCAAACTTATAAATATTTCAATAGGGAAAAACTCGATCACTTATCCTATTTTTAATAACTTCTAATCTATTATATATGTATATGTATATGGTAAATAATATCTTCACATAGAAAGAGAATTAATAGCCCATTTCCTTGTTACATTAAGAAATAATCCAGTGTTCCCTAAATATTGGTGTGTATTTCATCATTTTCAACCCCACATATTTACCTACTGTTTACAAGGGACTTTTGAGAGATCTCAAAGTGATGTTGGGAAGATAAAAACAAATACTTAGCACAGAGTTATTAGGGGGAGAGGATAATAATAATTACAGTTGAAAAGTATTCAGCTCTTATTTTGTACCAGGCATATTTATGTATTTACCTATTACTCATTTAACACAAATTAGTTAAATGTCACCATAATTCTCACAAGGTTTCCATTTGATAGAGAAACAGATACTCATGATGATTAAGAAGCTTGATGAATCATAAGGATATAAACTGGGTGAAATGATAGTGACTTGGGAGGTCAGGTCAGAGAAGTCTTGTAAAAGAGGCAGCATTTGGAGAGAGTGTTGGAGGGGAAGGATGGATGAGATGGGGTTGCTCTGGACATGCGGACGTGTGCTCTGACTTTTCCTTAGAGGGGTGGGCATCTCTTCATGTAAGAAACATGATTATGCATCATTTCACTGGCTGCATAGGATTCAACTTGATAGCTGTGCCATGACTTCCTTCTCTTATTTTTGAACACTTCATCCTACTACCTGCTACTATAAATGATGCCACAGGGAGCTGCCTTGGTCACACATCCTGAGCCCTCCCGATTATTTCCCTTTGATAAATTCCCAGAAGTAGGACTTTGTAGTCAAAATGTGTAGGCATTTAACATTTTACCCACAATTCTACAAAGCCCTGTGTGGCTTGTAGCAGCAGGACTCAAACCCAAGGCCAGCTGACCCAAGGCAAGGTTCCAACCACTAAAAGACTCCTGTAGTCTGTTGGGAGCCCTTCCAAAATCTTTTTTTTTTTTTAATCTTTAAATATTTGCCAATCTGGTAATTAGAAATTTTGCAAATCCTTATCACTCCTCTCCGACATGCTCAGTACTGAAGTCATTATTTTCCTCAATAGACAAACAAAAATAACCCCCAAAACAAGAACAAAAAACAAAAACCAAAACCTATTTTCTGTCCCATGTTATTGTTTTGTTTATCGTCACCACCATCCATTCAGTCGTTGAGACTGGGAGTCTTGTTGGCCTCTCTCTTCCTGTTCACCAGGCGTGTCCCATCACCACCAAACCCTTCCCATTCTACTTCCTCTCTCTGGAATCTGTCCCTCCTTCCCAGCTCTACTACCACTGACTTCCTGCAGGTCCTTCTCATTTTCATACGTTCTGTATTCAGTAATTCTTGGTGTCTAGAATTAAAAACCTCCATGCTGCCAGTGAGAGGTCTTTGTAAGAGGAATTGTATGGGAAAGGATCTCCTAAAACCCCAGCTTAAATCCTTTCAGAGCTCCCCATTGCCACAATCCCTACAGCATCAAGTGCAGACACTGTAATTTGGTGTGCTGGTCTTTCACACTCTGGCCCTGGCCATCACTTCAGCTCCGAGCCTGCCTTTCTGCCCTGTGTCATTCCGTCAGCTTTAGCCCCTGCAGTATTTCCAGTCCCCAGAGGGCCTCTGTGCTCTGGCCTTTTCTAATTTGGCTCTGGCTGGTGAGTCTTTATCATCCTTTAAGGCCAGGCTCGCGCTTTTCTTCTGCGTGACGCCTTTGCTGGCCTCCAGAGTCGTTGCTGGGCACCCTCTCCTTCATGTCATCTGTGTACCTTGTGCACATCACCATCAGAGCAATATAAACGGGATTTTGTTTTCCTGGAGGCCAAACAACAAACCTTGGTCTGGGCAATAGAAGGAAAAAATAACATGTATTATTCTTTTAGTGGATTTATCATGTGAGGATAACAGAAGTACCTGCATCGTCAGGTGGTTGTGAGATAGTGCATGTGAAACCCTAGATGCATGTCTGGCTCACTATAAACACTTGGTATCTATTAATTATTATTGCTCTTGCTCTTGTGATTCATTTAAAAAGATTTTTGATCCAATGGATATTGTAATAAGAGGGACAAAACAAATTTACGGCTGTAGAATAAGAGGAAGGATGTTTCTTTCCCAAATGATAGTGCTGCTGTGCTTTAATATGGAAGTTACCTTTAGGCATCTGAGATAATAGATTGATAATAATTCTTATTGTGGTAATAACAACAACAATAAAAATAATAAATCTAATAGTCATTCATTGCTTACTCTGTACCAGGCCATAACAGGCTAAGTACTGTATTTCTTATGTGTTATCTCATTTCCTTTCCACAGAAGCCTCTCAAGGCAAGCGTTTTTGTCCCTTTTGACAGATGAGAACTTCTGAAATTTAGGAAGGTCAGTTGTCTTGCCTAAGCTTCCACAACTGGAAACAGTGGAAGGAGGGTTTGAAGGAGGTGAAATTCATTGTAATTACACCAAATCCTTGGTGCTCCTGTGCCTGACCTCTGATTTAAGCCTCTGTTGGAGCTTTATCCGCAGTCTTTATGTGCAGAGGTCCTTCCCCTTGGAGACTGATGAAAGACACCCTCAACTTACAACATCTTTTCCTTGAAGAGAATCAGGATTCACCTCCTGGGTGATCATCCATGTGCACTTTGAAAAATGTTTTTGAGAATTCCAGGGGGCATATGAGGAATTTGTCTGAATTCTAAGTTCAGCCACTGTGGGCTTTAGAATTCCTTGTGATTTGGGACTCTTTCTATGCTTCTGAGCAGACTTGTATAGGCAGGGAGAGAGGAGGTGTGGTGTCCACCCTCTTTGTAGGCTCTGCACCCAATAGGTGTTGAGCAAAGGTAAGGCGGGAGGAGAAGGTTGCATTTGAGGAATGTTATTCAGTTGTATTTAACAACTAGGACATTTGGAAAATCATGTCAATGCTTAATAATGTATCTGTGCTTTAAACCTTATTTCTAAAAGACTATAGGGTGTGCTATAGTCTAAATGGAGTAAAAAGAAAAAACTCTACTTCTTTACATATTATAATATTTTTATTTTTAAATTATTTTTATTAACTTTTATTACTCTTTTTAAACTGAGTAATGGGCAATGCATCTCCTATAATTTGCTTCTAAATTCACCTACTGAAAACGAAGTGGGAGCTGAGCAGATCAGAGTCTGAGATTAAATCCATTGGCTTGTGTGTGTGTATGTGTGAGTGTGTGTGAATTAACTCTGACCCAGTGACTGATAATGATTAGTGATAGAATAATGATGATGGTTATGGAATAAAATGCCATTTTAGCTTAACTAAGCCATTCTCTTTTCCTACAGAGATAAGGTTCTGCATCTCTTTTTGCTGTCACCCTTACTGATATCTCATGTATCTTAAACTATCATCACTTTGACATTCTGTTACTGCTGCATGCCATTAGCATCCTGTTCCGTAGCACTCTTGGAGAATCTTGACTGCCTGTGAACTGACCCAGCAATTATGGCCAAATGCTTTAGGAATGCTCCTGAACATTATAAACACATCAATGGGCATGTTGATGTGATAATGATGAAATTACACTTTCTCCCTTTCAGTAGCTTCCAGAGAGCCACTCATACGGGGCTGCTTCCGGGTAAAGCTCCTTGCCCACCAGTCCCTGCAATGTCTGGAACCCTGGGAGCTGGAGGGATTGAAGCCCAAGAGATGGTAACCTTTGCCTTGATCTTTGACTCTGCTAATTCAATGAAAAACATAAGAATAGTATTATTAGAACCCTCCAAGATATTTACACTCAGTGAATTTACATAATTTATTGACATCAGAAAATTCCTTTTCTCTTGGATGAAGAGTCCCACTTGCTGAAGACTGCATGTTGATCACTCACATGGACTTAAAGAATTATAATGTAGGAATAAAGGAAAGTAGAGTCAAAATCCCTGCCTCTATCTCCCACTCCCTGGAACCTCCACTGAGATGATGCTCCCAGCTCTTGAAAACTGACTCCTTGACTTCTCTCTGTTGACATCAGTACCACTCAAGCATGGTCAACATTTGAGTTTGGTAGTATCTGTGGGTTTCAGTGTGTGTTGGGAGTTTGGGGAAAGAAGAGATCAGATCCAGAAGGAACACTCCTTTTTGCTAGAGACTGATACCTGTTGCAAACCATGCAGGTGATTACACTGGAGTTTTAATCTAAAGTTTCAGAACTTTATTAAGAAATACTGCTTTCTTCTTTATATCACCTATGATCTTTCCCCATTACATACTTGCTTCTTGTTATTGGGAAAAACATACTATAGTTGCCCTAACATTAAAACATGTTCATGGCTCCAACAAGGAACTTTAGATTTTATTCTGTGTTTTCAGCTTTGATAATGTTATCTAGGGCAAGACTCAATCTCTCTGGACTACTGTAGTTTTCTCTTCAGTAAAACCCTCCTTTGGGAGGGTTTCCCCGAAGAAGATGTCAGTTGGGTTGGGCTTTGGACAATGATTAGGGTTTGATCCAATGGGGTTGTGGGGAAGCAATTCCAGACAGAAGGAAGAGGAAAAGCAAAGGTTTATGCACATTTAAGGACTGATGGGCCCTCAGATTTTACTAGATAGAATGTATGGATGGTGGCAGTAGATGGAATGTGAAAGCATATGGCACAGAATCATTAGGGGCATTGAATGCCATGCTAAAGAATTTAAGAGAATGGGAAATAAGGTACTGTGTCTCTTCCTAGTTTTGAAAGCAATATGACAGTCACAAATAATAGAAACCAAGATAATCCCTTAAAGATGATAATTCTTGGTTGGAGGACCTCTTAATGAAAAATAAATGAGAAGAAATATGTATCACTCTGTCTTATCTTTAGTGCACTGTGGATTCAGAGTAAGTAGCCTCTTTCAAGTGTTTGCCTCATCTGTTAATGTTTACCGTGGTTACTGGTGTTTGGATCGGCTCTTGAATTATCCTGGCATTGATTCATCTTTCCAGACAGCTGCTCCTTTGAAGCATCATTGCAAGAGATGCTTCGCTACTTATCTAGACAGAGTGTACACTTGTCAATCAAAACATAAATAGCACCCAAATAACCTGCATGTCCAGAGGCTGGAGGAGACGCAGGGCTGCTTTCCCATTGAAGATCTGCCAAGTTTAGAATGACCAGATTCTTAGCGAGCTCTCTGAAATTGCAGAGGGACTCCCAGCATGAAAACTTCTGCTTCTGCTCTCAGTCTTTCATACACACCCTTTACTATTCTAGAAAGAAGTCTCTAAAGGGCTTCCCACAACTTCAAAAGTACTACTCTGCGGTGTTGTACCTGCTTTGGGGGCAACTGAATATGCTTTTCCATTGCTTTGCCTTCTTCTTTATCAGCATTAGAATTTTTCCTTTTTTCCTAGCACCCTTCACCACCAAATGTTCAGGCCTGAAGTTTCTCATTATTCAAACCATTGAGTTCCTTTTTCTAGTGACCTACAGCAACAAAGACCTCATGGGGTCTGAGAGAGGATCCGTGAGGACAGTCAGTGGGTGTCTTCTATTCACAGTGTCTGAATCAGAGCTGTCTTGCGAGCCGAGAGGGAGATTGATCCTGGGAATTTATGCAAAAGCTTCAGTAGGGCTTGTGATGGACCAGTCACATTTCTCACAATGCCTGGAAGGTAGTGAGCGTGACTCCTTCTGTGTCTCATGCTCCCTATCCCTTTCCAAAGAGTGACTGGCTAGCAAACAGAAAGATTTGGCAAAGCGGGAAAGGCTGGGTGCCACCGAAACCAAAGAGTTTCTGGTTCAAATTTGTTTTCCTGTCAGGTGTTGCTGGGAGACCCATTCCCTTTAAACCACTGCCAACTATGATAACTCCAGCAATTTGGTAGAGCAAAGAAATCATTGGCAAGTACAGTACAACAAATTGTTGGCTAATAGCAAAAACTGGAGATGACTCTGTTAATGGATCCAGCAAAGCCTTTTGTCAACTTGGTGAGAAGTCTACTCTAAATTCTGAGAAGCTGGACCTGGAGTGGGGACAGAGAGTCCAGGCAAATTTCAGAAGACAGAGGATTTGTTTCCACCATCAAGAACTGTTTGTCATTTGGAAAGGACACCCAGATTTAGTACCCATTATGGAAGACAATGATGTGATTGGATGCTTAGAGCACTAGTGCTTTGAGGAATGGTAGGGAAAGAAAAACACATAGACTGTATGCTAATATCTGCCCTTAGAATTTCACAGACTTTTCTCACCAGTTTCTTTGACAAAGAAGAAACAGTGTCACAATAATGAAAACGTGTCATTCCTTGGCTCTATCTCACAGAAATGAGATGGAGTAGGAGTTAGATGTTGATAATGTCAGTTCTCAGAATGCATTGCTGTCACTACCTAACCAACTCTACAGATTTTTCATGTGCCTTTTGATGTATAATGTCACTGTGTTCAGAATGTTACATGTGTGGATATGTATTCACATACATTTAGATCAGGAATATCTGAATTTTGTTGGATACTTACAAAATTGTTAATTACCACTTGTTAGGGAAATTCCTCACCCTTTGTTAATTTATTCATTCTATCAGTAAATATTTATTGGGCACTTACTATGTGTCCAGCTCTGTATTAGGTGCTGAGGATATAGCAGCAAACAAAATAGGACAAAAATTCCTACCATCATGGAGCTTATATTCTAGTGCAAGGAGACAAATATAAACAAATATTATAAGTAAAATATATAGTGTGTTGATAAATAATAAGTATTAAGGAGGAAAATAAAGCAGAAAAAAAGAACGGAGTGTTGCAATTTAAATTACGGTGGCAAGAGAAGACCTCACGGATCAGGAGTCATTTGTAAAAAGATTTGAGGGAAGTGAGGGAGCAAGTCACGTAGAGGAAGAGCATTCCAGACAGAAGGAGTCACAGGTTCAAAGGTGTGGATTGAGCCTGGAGCCCACCTGGCACGTTTGAACAAGAGCAAGGAGACCAGCATGGCTGGGGTGACATGAATAAGAGGGAGAGCAGTAAACTTCAAGATGAGATCAGAAGGTTCCCCAGGACAAGTGAGCCAGTGGTGGGACATCGTGTAGGGCTTGGTAGCCATCCACAAGGACTTTTATGTAAGGGAGTGAGAGGTAATGGAGGACATGACTTAAGTCATGTTTTAAGGAATCGTTCAGGCTGTAGGGGGTCAAGGGCAGAATGAGGGAGACAAATTATAAAATTATTGCAAGAATCTAGATGAGAGATGATGGAGCCATGACTCATGGTGGAAGCAGTGAAGGTGGAGAGATGGAGTTGGATTCTGAAGATATTTTGAACCTGGATCAAGGAATTGTTGGAGCAGGCAGGCCCCAGAGGCAGACCTTGGGAAAGGCTAATGGCAAGTCTCAGAGAGGAACGTCAGCAGTCAACTCTCTGGGAGCTGGGGGAATGAGTGGCTTGGTCCTCTAGTGGGCATCTGGACACCCACTGTGTCTATTTGTACACCTTCCAGTGAGGTAACCAGAGTTATGGTTGTTTTTCCCATCTCACAGATAAGAAAACTGAAGCTTATAAAGATTGAATAGCTTACTCAAATTCTCAAGATTGCAAATGATGCTTCTAAGTCTTAAACAGGTCTTCCAATGCCATGTCCTGCCAACACTCCTTTATCTATCACATAATCCACCTACCACCTACTACCTCCTTACTAAGTTGAAGACCAGATTCCACCTGCAGTGCTGAATTGCCTGCTCTTAGAGTGAGCTGCTGTGATTAAACTCCATGTCCTCATGTGTGGTCAACCTGAAGATCTTTGGCCATGAGCATGGGCGTGGCCTGGCACACACCTGTATGTGTGATGGGCTGGGCACCTTGCCTCCTCTTCAGTTCTTCCTCCCTCCCATCTCTCTCCCTTCCTCCCTTTCTTTCTTTCTTTCTTTCATTTGATTGATTGATTGATTGATTTTGGCTGTGCCAGATCTTTCTTGCAGCACTCGGGATCTTTTAGTTGCAGCATGTGGACTTAGTTGCGGCACATGGACTCTTATTAGTTGCAGCATGCAGACTTCTTAGTTGCGGCATGCGGACTTCTTAGTTGCAGCATGCGAACTCTTAGTTGTGGCATGCACGCGGGATCTAGTTCCCCGACCAGAGTTTGAATCCGGGCCCCGAGCATTGGGAGCACGGAGTCTTACCCACTGGACCACCAGGGAAGTCCCCTTTCTTTCTTCTTTTTCCTTTCTTCTTTCCCTCCTTCCTTGCTTCCTTCCTTCCTCCTTCCCTCCCTCCCTTCCTTCCTTCCTTCCTTCCTTCTTTTCCTCGACCAGCTTGTAATAATGATAGCTATGTTTTGTCTTCAGCAAACTACTAACTGCTCTCTGTGCATTTTCACATTTATTTGTTACTGAAAGTATGAACAAAAAAGCTGCTGCAAGAACCTGAGTATGGATCCTTTGGGGGAGAGTGGTTTGAGGTGGGGGAGGTTCCGCCTTTGAACACGTTCCTTCAGAGATGACTGTGGGGCATTTTGCGTGAAAGATACAAGGCTTTAGGTCAGAGAAGTCTGGCTGGAGACAGATTTGAGAGTTTCTGAACATGCTCTTCTACTCTAAAATTTGTTTCCTAAACCTCTGACTGGTAATCCGTGAGTTGGTTTCCTACCTTACCTTATCCTTCCTGTTGTTTCTAACTCTGTGAGTGAATGTAACAAACAAGAATTGCATTTAGAACAAGCATAACTTTACTTTGCCTTTCACTCTCCCTTTAAACTTTATTTGATGGAGGTTTTTTTCCTCAGATGCTGGATGGAGATGCTGGCAGATCCCAGAGTTTTCTGTTTATTTTTAGAAAGAGCACAACCTTATGGTGATTCTGGGTTGCAGACATAGTCTCAATTTCAACATTTAATGTCCAGTCCAGACTATTACTCAAGATGTCTCCCTTGGTTTAACATCAAAGCATCAGGCTTTTCCTGGCACAGACCTGGGTCAGTCTGGAGCAGGCCCCCACTCTCCACTAGCTTCTGTTTCCTGCACATTGGGAAGAGGGGAGGGGGAGAGGTAAGGGGCTAGGGAAGTTCTTACTGTGCTGGGTGGCTTCGTACCCTGAGCCTTGTAGATAGTTGTGTTGGGTCCTCTTTAGGGGGCATACCCTCTGTAGGTTCCAGGTTGGGCCCTCTCACCTGAAGTTGCCTTAAGAAAGAATGAGTCTCTATCCTGTATGGTCATTTGTGCTTCCTTCCTCAGGTTGAGGCATTGGTAGGATCCCTACCCCATCCCCCAAAAGCCTCTTCCTGCAGAGGCATCTCTGCCCCTCCAGACAACTCTACTGGCCAGAGCAGGGCCCGAGTACTCACGCCAGCATCCTGTGTCCTGCGTGGCCCACACGTCTGGCCTGGCCTAGGAGTGCGGGCCGTGGGGCCCAGTCACAGGGCAGTGTGTTGGCCCTCCCCCATCCCCCTTGCTGGATTTCCTGTGCAGGAGTCGGGCCCCATCAATAGTCGTCTTCAGCTTCTTCAAATGAGAATGGGAAGTCAGTTCCTGCACTGTGAAATTTCAGGGGATGCAGGCCAAGCTCTCCAGGGCGAGAGAGAGCTGTGTGCCCCTGAGGAAATACTCTTCCTCTCCCCGCATTGAGGAGGAAGGTGAGTCTTTGATAAAAGAACGATGGGAAATTACCCTCCTTCTACTACCTGTTTCTTCTCTGTTCCTCACAAACATGGGTAAACATATCCTAAGTAAGAAATAAAAGCAACATAAGGAGGTTGTTTAGGCAGCAAGTTTGAGGGAGGTCAGGGAGCTTCTGGAAGAAGGGGCTGTGATGACCCCAGAGGGAGAACTCTTGGAGAAGCTGG
The DNA here is from genome assembly GCF_028023285.1 of Balaenoptera ricei. Classification (NCBI taxonomy): domain Eukaryota; kingdom Metazoa; phylum Chordata; class Mammalia; order Artiodactyla; family Balaenopteridae; genus Balaenoptera; species Balaenoptera ricei. The sequence goes on along the minus strand of NC_082656.1, from coordinate 11,095,269 downwards.
AGGAGGGAGCAGGGAGTGGATGCTGTCACCTCCTCCCAATACTCATTCCTTCCTTTGCCTCAGATAACCTGGGATGGGGATTTGGTGGCACTGGCTTCCTGCCTTACTGTGTACTGTGACCTTCCTTAGGCTGTGGGGTGCTCATGCCCCAAAGGAGCAGCCAGCATTGAGGAGAGGGATATGGGGCTGGAGATGGGCTGACGTCCTGACTCTCATAAGGTCCTCTTCATGCCTGTAAATTTTGCTCCTCCATAACTGTTAAGTAAAGGGAAGTAGGTAATTTTGTGAGTGGAAAAACCATTCTCAACTGCAAAAAAAAAATTTGCTTATAAGATTCCAAGAATTACATCTTGCAAGTCAGAAATGTCACACCCAAAATGAAATTGGCGAGAAGCCCAGAACTCGCCATTTTCACTTTAGGTACTAAAATTCTCACGTGGATTTACTTAAAGAGTAACTAGGGTATTAAAATGTCCTTTGGGCTTGAGATTTATTTGCATATGATCCATTGGCATGGTTATTTACATACCAAATAAATTCAGAGTTGGTTTTGTTGTTTTGAAACTGGCCAAGAATCACACATTCATTTATTTCTAAGACAGTTTATGATCAGAAAGCATTGAGGTTCTTACAAAGAATAAGTATATAATTAATGATCTGTTGGCGTACTTTTACATCTTACATATTCTTTTTAAGAATCGAATATTGTAGTGTTTTATCCTAACTGCAGGTGCTAGGATCTTATTAAGTGGTTAAGTCAGTTGAATAAGAGAGTCTTAGAAGGTTTAATCCTCTTCAACTGGATATGGTAATTAAATATTTGTTACACTCGTATAGAGGGTTGTGAACTGCATAGAATAAACCGGCAGAGCCTACTGTCCATGTCCAGTACATATGTATGTACATACACACCTGTACATATACGCTCCACAGAGGCAATAAGCCTTTTAACAAATATAGTTGATTCTCACCATTTGTGGATCCTGTATTTGCAAATTCCCCTACTCACTAAGATTTATTTGTAACCCCCCAATCAATATTTGCAGCATTTTGCAGTCATTTGTGGACATGTGCAGAGCAGTGAAAAATTTGAGTTGCCGGAGGAACATATTCCCAGCTGAGGCCAGACACTACGACCCTCTGCTTGTTTCTGTTCACTGTGGACAAGTTTCCTTTTCACAGTCTAATCAGTGTCCTGTTTTTGCACTTATATAATTTTTATTGGTGATTTCAATGTCTAAAAGGTCCCCGAATGTAGTACCAAGGAGCTAAGTGTCCTAAGCCCAAGAAGGCTGGAATGTGCCTTATGGAGAAAGGATGTGTGTTAAATAAGCTTCGTTCAGGCATGAGTTATAGTGTTGTGAGATCAACATTAATGAATAAACAATAGATATTAAACAAAGTGTCTTAAACACACATAAAACAAGGTTATGTGTTGATTGGTTGATGAAAATGTGTGACTAGAGGCTCCTAGAAACCTAACTGTATTTATCTTAGGAGCAATGGTTCAGTATCACTAATTCAGTGTTTACAGCGACTTTATAGAACAAAACGAATACAAATAACAAGAATCAACTGTATCTGTTCTTGATTGATATATTCACTTAGGTATGTCATGCCCTTTTCCTGCTGGATTTGATATACTTACTTAGATAAGCCCAGTTTTTCACTCAACACATTTTGTACTAGGTGCATCCTATATGCCAGGCCCTGTGGATATTGATGGTAAAACTGGGGAGTGAGAACAGCCACAGTCCCTGTCTCACAGGCTAGAGGGGAAGATAGGATATAAATGGACAGGTCAGTGTAGAATTACAAAATGTGATAATGCTCTAAAGGCAAAGCGGAGGGCCTGAAGGGAACAGAGTGAGTATCAGAGAGACCTGTCATCACCTGGCAGGTTTAGGGTGTGAAGTTCAAGCTGAGGACTGAGGGAGATAAAGCAGTTAGTTAGGGTGGTGGGCGGGAGTGGACAAGATTCCCAGGCAGAAGAGGCAGCACAGACTCCGTGGAGGGAGGGCCCGTGGCACCTCCAGGGGGCTGAAAGCACCTGAGTGGCTGGAGCGTGGAAAATGAGGAGGGCTTGGAGCAGGCTATGGCTTGGAGGTGGGCAGGGAACAGACATATATGGAAGCTTGCAAGATGGTCGAAGACTCTGGTTTTTAGCTTAACGTCCTGTGTAAGTCATTAAAAGGTTTTAAGCAAAGACATGGTCAGAGCTGTGTTTTGTGTTTTTTTTTAATAAATGTATTTATTTTATTTTTGACTGCATTGGGTCTTCGTTGCTGTGCACGGGCTTTCTCTAGTTGCGGCGAGCGGGGGCTACTCTTCATTGAGGTGCACAGGCTTCTCATTGCGGTGGCTTCTCTTGTTGCAGAGCACAGGCTATAGGTGCACAGGCTTCAGTAGTTGTGTCACACAGGCTCAGTAGTTGTGGCTCACGGGTTTAGTTGCTCCGCGGCATGTGAGATCTTCTGGACCAGGGCTCGAACCCGTGTCCCCTGCATTGGCAGGTGGATTCTTAACCACTGTGCCACCAGGGAAGCCCCAGAACTGTGTTTTTAAATTATCACTCTTGCTGCAGAGGAGAGAACAGATTGGGGAAGATGAGGAGCCTGGGAAGCCAGCTCTTGTAGAAGTTCGTTCATGAGACGGCGGTGACGTGAGGTGCACTGGTGTGGGGAAGACAGAGGAGTGGGCGTGTTATTAACTGTGGAGGAGGCAGTGTCGCTGCTACTTCCAGCCGGCTGACTGATATTGAATGACAGCAGGTGCAAGAGACTAACCATGACCCATAAGATGCCCGCAATGCGAGTGTGCGTAAAAGGATGACAATATGTGATGCTCCCCTGCCCTGAATGTGTGGAGATTTGTGAGACGTGTGCATAAATGTGAGATGTGGAGCTTCGAAGCTCAGTTGCCACATTTGCATGCAATTCCCCTCTAGAATTGCTTTCTTTGAGTAAAGTGGTTTTTCTGCTTTTGAGAATGTGCTTAGAAAAAATATACAGGGCTGTGCTAATATGGCTTCCCCCCCCCCCCCCGTATTTTACAAAACAAATACAGATAACAAAACGTATCTTTATAAAGTTTACTGGCCATTATGAATTATTATGTGATTGAAAGTGAAAATACTGATTTTATATTTTACTTAATGTCATGGCACCATTTTATATTACTCTCTGATATGTTCATAAGGTATAAATTACGTTCTAGTGTTTGGATATTTTTCTTCGTGTCAATAAAAATTTTAAAAGGCATTTGATGCTCTAAAAAGTGCTTTCCTAATTGATGAAAGGATGAAAATAATTCAGTCTTTAAAATCTGAGAATTAATGGATCTATACTTACTTGAGGTAATTTCTACCTCAGAAAAGTATAAATTGGCATTATTTTGATACAATTTTGTTTTCCCATCTGTTCTGTACCTTGAATTGATATGTAAGAAATTAATTAGATACTGCCTAAATATGCCTTTCCCTTTTATGTTTAAAAAACATCCAGAGGCCATCTGTATAGAAAGTGTTTGTGGTTGACAAGTTTGATAGACAAGCTTACAAGGTGAAAACATTGCTCAAGATCTGAGATTTCCAACTCCACTTTTATTTCTATTTTCAAATTATTAAATGCTTAATTCAGTTATAGGACCCCACAAGGTTCTGGAAATACAAATATGAAAGGAACACAGTCTTTAATCTTTAGAGTTTACTAGAAGAGATGGATGTGGAAACTAACCAAACCTGATTATTTACTGAGGAAAGTTTCCATAAGCTGTTATGACAGCACAGAAGAAGAAATATCAGGAAGGTTTTCCAGAGGAAGGGCCAATGAAGGTTTGAAGGAAGAGCTGGGGTTGACCAGACAGATAAAATGCTGTGTGCCCAAAGTAGGCAGGCATTAAAAAATACAGCCTATTTGGAGAATTGCAAGAATTTGGTTGATGGTCATGAGTGAGTTGAGGAAGATGAAAATCTCATATCAGAAGACTTCTTCATTCCCCAGGGTGCATTTTGGCATGGAAAATTGTGTTGGCTGTGTAAGGAGAGACGCTGTGAATAAAGTATTTGATATAATTTCCTTTAATTTAAATTAAATAGGTAATGAATAGTGTAGACAATAGAACAATGCATTTGGACTTTTTGTAATTAATTTAGAAATCTTATACCTGCTGGGATGCAGATGAAATAGTTACAGGGATCTGAATCTCTTGATAAACTGCTTTCACATTTTTGAGTAGCCTGAAACATTCTCTGTAAGCGGGTCTATTTTATTCTTTCTCCTCTTTTTTCCCTTTCTTCTTCAAGTTCAAACATAATAAAGATCAATATTTACCAACCTTTTTGTTTTAAAGTTAAGACTCTTGGGTTTCACAGCTGGGAAGAGATCATGTTTAAAAAAAAACCAAAACAAAAACCATTCTTTGTAAGTTTCCATCTAGTTAGATTAATGTCAATTCATTCTTACGACCTAAGAATTAAAAGTTTCCCCCTCATCATATTTCTTAACTATTTTTAAAAATTATACCTGATTCCAAATTATCTCAGATATATTCTCTGCTTCATAACTATCTGCCAGTAGAAAGTCATTTGTCCACAAGATTTCTAAAATTGAGCTTTTAATAAAGAGCATGCAAACAGCTTAAACAGAATATTTCACAGAAAGCAAAGCTCAGTACTAACTAAACCATTTAATACAACCATTTAAACACCCGCCCTGATTATAAAAAATTGAAGATCTTAAAATAGATTTCGTGCAAAGCCTAGGTCTTTTCATATTAAGGAAAACAACATTCTATCCAGGTTTATTATTCTAATAGGTTTTAGGTTTTTCATTCCAAATTGGATTCAGATCAAACTCCTAAATAAATGAAACATCTTTTTTCTCTTCTATGAGCTGTTCTGACTCTGCAGGCCTTGGTTTCCTTGGGTTGGAGTTGTTTCAACATCTTGAAATGAAACGACTAATTAGAGTGTTTTTGTTTTTGGCTAGGAGTCTTTCTTTTTTTTTTTTTTTTTTTTTTTTTTTCCATACATATTTCCATACAAAAGGAGTCTTTCTTTTTCTCTGGCTGGAGTTCTGTCTTCTTCAGGTGCAGCCAGTGCTACCTATTCCCATTTCCAAATTTTGATGTGGAAAATACCATTGGTTGGGCAACAACAAAAAAATACGAATGAAGTTTTTGACAGTTGATTATTTAACTTTCTGCCTGATACCAAATAGGAGATGTGCCAAGAAACCATAATCACCTTCTCATAACTTCATACCAATCAGGCCCTGTAATGAATATTTTCTTTATGTGTCTATCGACTCTATGTAGTTATCTTTTGTTCTAAGTTTATGAGTGTTTATTTATTTTAGAAAAAATAACATTTTTGAGAGCCCGTATTTGCCAGGTCTAGAGGACATCATACACTTTGATATTATTTCTTGTTTATTATTTGCCCTCCCCACTGGACTATAAGCTCCTTTAGGGAGGACCCACTTTCCTGCTCACTGTTGAGTTCCTCCTGTAGGGCGTAGTGTCTGAATATGGTTAAACACTAAAGAAATAGCAACCGATTGAATGTGTGGGTGGGCCAAGTAGAGGAAGTCCCTGCATTCGAAAACAACACAGACAAAGGAGGACAGAGAACTGAACCAACAGAGGAATTCATAAAAAGTTACAGTGCACCAGTGATGGATCAGTTCCTATGTGTTCAGGAAGGAGGGGATGTCAGGAAAAGATTCACAGAGGAGATGCTGTCTGAATATTACTTTATGACCGTGGTCAATTTGAGGTATTCAAGAGACAGGAAGGGGAGATTCCCAGTGGGTTTGGTGCTCAAGATAAAGTCTTTTAATGTTAGCTCCTTGCCTAATCTTCAATTCTTATATATATATATATATATATATATATATATATATATATATATATGCACACACACATATATACACATGTGTATATATGTGTGTGTGTGTGTGTGTGTGTGTGTGTATATATATATATATATATATATATATATATATATATATATATATATATATGTATATATGTAAAATTTTCCAAATATACTGTTGGGGACCCTATGAACACTAAATAAATAATACACAATTTGTACACTGATTAGATTTAGCTTAAAGAACACCTGATGCGCAGTTGTGTAGAATGATTTAAAACTGTTCAGTTGAGACAGTGTAATGCAATCTTTTAAAAACGTTCTTCAAAATATAGTTGTCCATTTAAGAAAGACTATGGCCATGGGTGACCATCTCATTCCTACACACAGGAGACACCATTACTTCCAACAATTTATTTTATATGGGTAATGTCAGATATTAGTAGAGAGGATTTTGGGAGTATTATCCCTATTTTTAAAGAACTTACAATATAATATGCACTTTTCCGTACTAAACATAAAAGGACACAAAATAAACAAAGAGAAAGCATTGGAAATAAGTCTACCAATGGCTTCACAATGTTAAAGTCAATAAAGAGTGAAGAGTAGAGGAAGCTCAGATACTTTGAGTCCAACCTTGACTAATCACTCAGTACAAAAAGTACAATTGCTTTGTGCACGCTGACCCATACAAGAAGCACTGTGGACTCGTGGAGCCTCAGGAGCTTTCTCAACAAGAGGATGGTTTGGGGAGATACAGGTGAGCAATGTCTGAGTGAGGAGGTGGGAACTGGGTTGCCAGTATTGAAGGAGGGCTGGAATGCAACTGTGGCCAAAAGAAGTAATCTAGGGCAATGAGGGAGAAGTATTTGGAGACAAGGAAAGGAATCTGTGTATTATCTTTAGTGCAAAGGGAATTATAAATATTCAGTTAACATCTCTTTTTTTCCAAGAAAAGACTGTTGCAATGGTAAAAATGCTATAGTTCTGCAGGTAAACTTTCAGGGTTAAAAATCCATTCATCTAATCAAATCCTGACTTTGAGATGTCATTATTTTAAAATATCTTTCTCAGGTAGGGTCATTCACCTTGATAGAGCATGACAGTATCTATCTGAAAATTCCCCTCCAGGTGTATTGTGCTAAGCAGATGTATTTATGTTTTGTTTCAACATGGGCATCCTGAGATCTCTTTATGTGAGAGCCTTGAAAGTTGGCCTGCTCTGATTATTATTATGAATCCAGGATGTATGGGAACTAAGAGTCCTGTTCCGGTGACCTGTAGAATGTATGCTATGTTTGTCTTCTCTGCTGAGGTAGTCATCAATCATGTGTGGTCTAAAAGCATACTAATCTTTCCTTTAGAAAAGGTTAAAGGGTGTCAAGAACATACCTCTGTGCTCCAGCTTATTAAGGAGAATGAAAAGTCCCTAGAGATGACGAAAAGAAAGTAATTCAGGAAGCATGCTGAAAATGAAAATATATTCTAAAGATGCAAGAGTGAGTACTGGAAAAATCAATACCAGTGTTAAGCAGTACAGGAGTGAATGAATGTGACACTGGGGTAAACGACAAGGAAAAACATTATCACCGGTACAACGTGACATAAAAGTCTGCTTGAAGAGGAAACAGTGTGCTTTTTTTTTTTTTTTTCTGGGAATAAGAAGGATTTCTAAGTGCTATTAATGAATGAGCAGCATCCTGCTATAACCTCAGGAGGAAGTGACCCTCCCCTGCCCCTCCAAAACATATATACACAGTGATGGATGATGGTGGATAAATCCATACCGAGAAATATGTAAGCCATAATATAAGAATGAAAGGGAACCTGACAAAACCCAGTGGCCCTCCTATTTTCATCTACCCTATGCGTTTGCTTTCTCTGTACCCACTTGCGAATGCATGTTTCTGCAAAAATGAACTTAGGGTGGACTTCCCTGGTGGCGCAGTGGTTAAGAATCTGCCTGTCAATGCAGGGGGCATGGGTTCAAGCCCTGGCCCAGGAAGATCCACATGCCTCGGAGCAACTAAGCCCATGTGCCACAACTACCGAGCCTGCGCTCTAGAGCCCACGAGCCACAACTACTGAGCCCGTGTGCCACAACTACTGAAGCCTTCCCACCTAGAGCCTGTGCTCCACAGCAAGAGAAGCCACCACAATGAGAAGCCCGCGCACTGCAACAGAGTAGCCCCCGCTTGCCGCAATGAAGAGTAGCGAAAGCCCGCGCGCGGCAACGAAGACCCAACACAGACAAAAATAAATAAATTAATATTAAAAAAATGAACTTAGGGTATATTTCTAGTGATTTGGAGGATCTGAATAGGAAGCTGGTGAACTTAGAGCCATAGAGTATATTGTTTCTTCTTCTAAAGTCATGACTTTGAAAAGAAGATAGGAAGTTATAGGAAGTAATTGGATGGTAGCATATAAGTGGGAAAATAAATGAATTTGGTCCTCTGGTGTGTGGTTTATGATAACAAAATGATAAAGAGCAGGTAGCATTCCATGCAGACTGAGAAGAAAATATTGTTCAGGAAAGGAGCTGACTGAATCTCTTGAGAACAAGGGCCATATTTTATTCATGTCGCATCTTTAGCATCTAGTACAGTGCTCTACAAATAGCAGGAGCTTAATGTTGAGGCTTTAATTTAAGAGGTAGAAAGAAGAAAGTGTTAGGCAAAAGAAACCACAAATCACAATTCTATAAATGATAATAGGTTAGAACAAAAACAAAAAACAACAAGACAAGCTAAAGTGCAAGAAGTGTCCAGTTACTCTCATGAGAAAAATGGCAGGGAAACTGGTCAAGAGTAATAACTTATGGCTGAACTTGTTTACATGTAAGTGCAGAACAATGAGCAATTCAAGCAAAATGAGCTTGAAACGTTAATACAGGGCAGCAGAGATTATCTCATAGCTATCACTATATTTCAGTGAACCGAAATAGTAGAAGACTACACACTGTTCCAAGAAAATACATTTGATACAGACTGGGGTTATAGCAGGGCAAATCAAGAACACAATTAAATCAATAGTGTGTCTGTACAGAGGATATCAAGATATGGAGATATCTAAGACTTAATATCTGATATCAAAGAGTTCACAATCACAAGTGGAGATGGATATGTAAATATTTAACTAAAGTAAGAAGTGATAAGAACTGTAATGATATGCCTGAAGGGCTCTGTATTCACTTCCTGGAGCTGCTGTAACAAAGTACCACACACTGAGTAGCTTAAACAACAGAAATGTATTGTCTCACAGTCCTGGAGGCTAGAAGTCTGAGATCAAGGTGTGTCAACAGGTTGGTTCTTTCTGGGGTCTGTGAGGGAGAATCTGTTCTGTGCCTCTCTCCTAGATTCTGGTGGTTTGTTGGCAATCTTTGTCATTCCTTGGCTTACAGAAGCATCACTCTGATCTCGGGCTTCATTTTCATATACATTCTTCCTGTTGAATGTGTCTGTGTCCAAATTTCACCATTTTATAAGGTTACCACTTATATTGGATTAGGGCCCGTTCTAATGTCCTTAGCCTTACTTAATGACTTACAAAGAACCTATTTCCAAATAAGGCCCCCTTCATGGGTTAAGACTTCAGTATTCTTTTCGGGTGATAAAATTCAACCTATAATAGGCCATGAGAACATTGCAGTCATTGTGGCATATAGAACAGATGTCCAGCTTGGTGGAGGATAGTAAAAATAGATTTTGAAAATTGTTTTAAAATACAAAATTGGCACAAAGGTGAGAAATAAAATGATTGGACAGAAGGAGGTCTGCCTATTCAGTGAAAAAATTGAATTTTTAAAATACAACTTAATTTATTAAATTGGACTAACCATTTACTGGCCATGATTATGGGCCAGATGCCAGAGATACAAAATTGATAAGATAGTCACCATCTCCAGAATATCTAATAAATTCTTCTTATTTTGGGGAGAGGGGGTGCTCAGTACATAGAGTAGTGCAACTGTGCCTGGAATTTATTCCTATTACCTGGAAATAAGGAAAGAACTTACTTCTGATTAGATGGGAAATTAGTGAATACTTAGAAGAAGGTGACCACATCACTGAGAGACTTTTTAATGAGAGAAGGAATGTTAGGTGTAATCAGACACAGCCTCACACTTTAAGGAAGCAGATGTTCTAAAGTTCAAGGAGAAAATAATTATAGTTCTATGAGCAGAGAGAACCATAGGATGTTAGACATCTCTGTGCTGACAGCATCATCCCATTATGCCCCGGGCTTGGTGAGGTGCCCAACAGGTTGTCTGTCTCCCTCACAACCCTGGGATTGGCTTTCACATCCAGCACCTGGAGCACTGTAGAGCCTGAATCCATCCTCCTGAATAATCATAATTGTGGATCTGTTACAAAAATAGTGTAGAACACAAACACACACACACAGACATAAATACAAAATTCCATTCTGACATAAGATTTTGGGAGTTAAAATCAGTTTTTGACATACAAAAACTTTAAAAAGTGGCGATTTAGTTAGTTTTCAGGTTTGCATTATTAGAAGCAGTGCTGATGTGAATTTTTACATATGGGCTTTGATATTTGTCGGCCTGCTTCTGTAGGACCTGTATTACCTTTTTACTGCATCCAGTCTTACTCACTTTAAATCTCTCTTCCATGCTGCAGCCAGAGTGGGCCACAGGACACAGTGTCTCCCCACTGCCTGCAGACTAAGTGTTTACAGTACTTTTCATTACTCATTCTACCCTCTAGCCTCATCTCTAGTCAGAGCGAACAACATGCAGAAATTGATTTTACAACTCTGCCTGTGCTCATGCTGGTCCCTTCCTATCTTTACTGATTCACTCTTACTCCACTTGCAAGATTCCAGAAACTTCCCTGAATTCCCAGGCTGGGTGAAGTGCCAACTCTGACTCCACAGCATCTTGTGTATAACTCTAACTCAGCAAAGGCATCAAAATGATCTCTGGATGGTCCTTCTGTGTCCCTGGCAGAATTCAGACTCCTTGAGGACAAGGGCATGAGTTTTCACCCTTGTAACCACACAATACTGAGCATCATGTATAATGTCAGCTTAATATACTTTGGATTTGAATATCCATAACCATGGAGATAAGCTCACTATCTGTGCTGATGGGTCATCACACTCACTGCCAACGATTAGTTTGTTGGTGAGAATTGACAGTTTGGGACAAGGAACATGTGATAGGCATTTAGGCCTTTCAGCACATTCTGTGAATGAAATCACCTAGGTGGAATCCACCAGAACATTGTGGCCCAGTGTAAATGTTCAATAAACCTTTGTTGAAATTGAATGAAATCAATCATTTATTTATCCATTCATTCAAAAATCTTTTATTCAAAAATTGCAGTGTCCCAGTACTAGTGCTGGAGAAATCAAAAGATAGATATAAGTCAGGGCAGATATGTAAGCAAAGCATAACTATGTCACGTGATGAGTGTTATAATAATTCTCTGCCTAGTGTGCTGTACGGGTACACAGGAGGGAGAAGCTAACTCTGTCAGAAGGCGTAAGTGCAGATGTATGGGTTGTCTGCCTGTTTTCTCTACATGCATTTTCTGCCCTTCTCTTCCCGGCACTATAACTCAGGGAGCAATATTTCCCAGGCTCCTTTGTCTCCTGGCTTCCAAAGAGGCCAGTGGGGAGACAAGATGGAAAACTGAAGGGCCAGATGGGGAGATAAATCATGGTCTTTCTCCATCATCTGTCTGCTTGGAGTAGCGTTTGCAGCAGTCACTGCTGGGTCTCCTGCATGGCTGTCAGTCCTGCTGGGTAAGCCCACTGTTCCAGCTTCCTCCAGGTGGCCTACTCCTTGGCCCGGGAAACACTGACTTCTTCCTGTAAGGTTCTTGCCTTTTCTAGCCTCTTGGCTGCCACCCCTCCCCGCCCCCCCCAACCCCCCGTAGCCTCCTTGGCTTTTCCATTACCTGTGAAATCCATACCCAACAATAAAGTCATTGAAACACCTCAGGTGCTGTTTCCCAACTCAACCTTGGCTGATTCAGAAGCTTCTCAAATAAGGGCATATTTAAAAGCTAGTGGAATGGGGCTGTTTCTAGAGATTTCATTCCCTTTCATATTTAGTATTCTATTATTGTCTTTTTTGGTGGCTGTGAAGAAACATTTTAATTTTAATTTAATTTTAATTTTAAAATTAATTAATTTTAAATTTTTAATTCAATTTTCATTTTAAAATTAATTAATTTTAAAATTTTAATTTAATTTTAATTTTTCTTTAATTTTCTTCACAGACTCAGATTTCTCACCTAAAAAAAATCAGAAAAATGTAATGTATTTGGCCATGTTGGAATTCATTCATTCATTCATCTAACACATTTTGTTGACACTCTACTCCATGGAGGCGCCGTACCAGCCCTGAGGGCAGTAATCACGATCAGGACAGATGTGAGCCCTGCTCCAGAGCATCACAGACCAGGGGGATGAACGATATCTGCAGCACAGCCACTTAGAAGATGCTAGTTTCTACAGCAGTGCCTAAATAGTTACATTTCCTTCACAGCATCCATTACGTTTTCCAAATCAGTAAATGACCATGTAATCGTTTAAGGATCACAAAGCATGTGGAAAGCTCTCGTTAAAACTAGATGGAGACCACGGATGTTTTTAGTCCAAAGAGCTTTATAAATGAAAGAAAAAGAGGTGTAAAATTTATACAGTTTTGAATAACCCAAAAGTGATTTGCTGTAACCTTCTTAATCAACAGACATGTAATTAGTGAATAAACGTGCCGTCTTTGTGACTCACTCCCCAAGTGAAATATGTTTGGCAAGAATTTCTCTTCAGAAATTGCTTTTGTTCAGGAAATGCTTGTCATTTCTTTATATGCTAGGATAGGGTCTCTTACATTTAACAATGAATGGTTATCTCAGAGGGATGAAAGATGAACTTAATCAATCCTTTATTCTGTAGGTGGAAGCATATCAAATTCATTGCATTTTGAACAGAAGAAATCTTATATTTACATACTTTCAGCATATAAATTTTAAGATCCTCCAGAAACACATTTCAGTGTCAGGAAGTTTTTTTCATCTTATCTAAACCTTCCAGGCTGTTCTTAGCAAAGATAAACGACAATTGGCTACAATTCTTTGCATAATAGACCAAGATTATAACTCTGTATTTATTCACTCTTTCATTCAACAAGTTTTTATTGAGCATCTACTATTAAGAGCCAGACCCTGGGAAAAAATGTTTAGCAAAACCAGATGTGCCTCAACCCTTTAAAATTATTTTCATAGCCAAAGAGTCTTTGCTTTTTTTTTCTTAGATCAATTTTTCCAACCCGTAATTTCTCTTCCTACCGGTTTACATACTGCATGGGATGGGGCAAGCCAATAACACTATGTAAAATAAGTTTGCTGAATCTGTACAATGGGGATGATTATAATACTTACCACACAGAGTTGTTTTGAGGCTTGAATGGGCTAATAGATGTTCAACAAACATAAGGTCTTACCATAGCCATTATCATCTCAGTGGAGTCTCTCCAGTTGCACTCTGCAATCAGTACAGCCAATGCAGGACATGTGACTATTTAAATTTAAATTAATTAAAATTAAATAAAGTTAGAAATTCAGCTCCTCAATTGCTCTAGCGACATTTCAAATGTTCAGTAGGGACGTGCGGCCAGTGCCAACCATACTGGAAAGTGTAGCAAATATAGAACACTTCCACCATTGCAGAAAGTTCTATTGGACGGTATCTCAAAGGAGAGAGAGAGAGAGAAAAAATAACCGACACTGTCCCCAAAGATATCAACTGGTGCACAGAATCAGTAAAACCGGGCCAGCCTTATTTCTGGTGGGTTTGCTGCAAGTACCACCTGTACAGAGAGTCATTTATCTGTTGTGTCCCTTCTGAGGAGCTCAATAACACAGTGTTTAAGAGAACACAAGCTCTGGAGCTAGGTTTCCAGGGTTTAAATCCTGGACCTACTACTCACTAGCTGTGAGATTTGGGACAAGTTTATAACCTCTCTGCCCCTGCACTTCCTCCCATGTAAAGTGGGGACAGTACAGTCCCTACCTCATGAGTAAATCCATATAAACCACTGAGAATGGTGTCTTGCCATACAAAACCCCCAATAAACAATATCACTAGGAGCTCTCACAGGCATGTGTGGTCTGTAGAAACAATTTCCACAAACGCTGAGTGTAGCCAGCTTTGCCAGTTTGGGGGCTATTTTGAAATTGGTTCCTCCACTTACTTAACTTTTCTGTGTCTCAGTTCATTTATTTTTAAAATGAAAATAATATTATACTTCCCAAGGATGTGTTGAGTATTAAGTGAGATAATATATGTAAAAGCAAAGGCACATTGTAGGCATTTAATAATGCTATTTCCTTCATCCCTTTTTTAAAAAATTAGAACCACTGAATAGTACAGGGCATTCTGATTGGCCTCTACAGTTATCTAACCTTGCATATGAACATAGAGCAGAGAGCCATATAAGATAACACACAGATTTTGTGCAGCAGATAATCCATTTTCCTTCCCTACATTCTCATTCCCATTTTGTGTGCTCTTAGGGCAACTCTGATTATAGTACATTTTCAATTACCTAACCAATAGAAGGGATAAATGGTGAAAATAATCTATAATATGACAGATAACCCAAACCACGGATGGATGCAAAAATTATTAATATTCATTTATTTAAAAATGTTTGCTGATTCAACCCATGTTTATCAAAAATCTTCAGGCAAAGAATTGCGTTGGGTGCTATTTGTTTCAGAATAATTTTGGCAGCAGGTTTACCCTAGCAATTGTTTAGTTTGGGCTTAAATTTGAATTGATTTACATTCCCTAAACACAGAGTGACTGATGTTAGAAGATGAGGTAGCCTAGGGTAGAGTGGTAACAGGAGGGCGTCAAGCTGAGGTTAGAAATTCACTCCATCATATGGCCCAGCAATCCCACTACTGGGAATATACCCAGAGAAAACCATAATTCAAAAAGACACATGGGGCTTCCCTGGTGGCGCAGTGGTTGAGAATCTGCCTGCCAATGCAGGGGACACGGGTTCGAGCCCTGGTCTGGCAAGATCCCACATGCTGTGGAGCAACTAGGCCCGTGAGCCACAACTACTGAGCCTGCGTGTCTGGAGCCTGTGCTCCGCAACAAGAGAGGCCGTGATAGTGAGAGGCCCGCACACTGCGATGAAGAGTGGCCCCCGCTTGCCACAGATAGAGAAAGCCCTCGCACAGAAACGAAGACCCAACACAGCCAAAAATAAATAAATAAATTAAAAAAAAAAAAAAAAAAAAAAAGACACATGTACCCCAGTGTTCATTGCAGCACTGTTTACAACAGCCAGGTCATGGAAGCAACCTAAAGGCCCATCAACAAATGAATGGGTAAAGAAGATGTGGTACATATATACAATGGACTATTACTCAGCCATAAAAAGGAACGAAATTGGGTCATTTGTAGAGACGTGGATGGACCTAGAGACTGTCATACAGAGTGAAGTAAGTCAGAAAGAGAAAAACGAATATCATATACTAACGCATATGTGTGGAATCTAAAAAAACGGTACAGATGAACCGGTTTGCAAGGCAGAAATAGAGACACAGATGTCGATAACAAACATATGGACACCAAGGGGGGAAGGTGGGGAGGAGGTGGTGGTGGTAGTGGGATGAATTGGGAGATTGGGATTGACACATATACACTAATATGTATAAAATAGATAATAATAACCTGCTGTATAAAAATAAATAAAATTTTTAAAAAATTCACTCCATCAATAGTCTGTATGTAATTTCATTTGTAGAATGATGACTTCCCAGTAAGGAAGGTAAGTTTCTTATTAATATATATATTTTAGCTCTTCATGAGCAGTCCTTTCAGCCTCAGAGAACCTGAAGGACGTGTCCATGTGACTGAGCACTGCCCTTTTTTGTAGGCTGCAGTGATGACCTTTAGTCAGGTGCCTCCAATGGGCCATGGAGAGAGTACTGAGCACAAGGAAACAGACAGGTACACAGCGTGAGTGTACAGGGAGCATCAGGTGCTAAAATGACATATGCAGACTTGGCCAGATCACCCCCTTCTTCGCATGATTCTCTTCTGAAATGGAGGCTGGCATGACCAGCCAACTCTACAAAGAGAACACCAACCAATAAGCAGCAATGCATCTCCTCTACGATTTCTTTAAATTGGCCCTGGTAGTTTAAGATGGAAATATCTCTCTGTTGGATTTAAATTTAGGTCTCATTTGCTGGTGCCCCAAGCAGATTTGGGAAATGAAGGGCAACAAAACCGTAGCAAATTCGTAAAATACGTTTGGTCTCAACAGGAAAGCATTTGAAATCTGTGAAGTGTGGCTTCCGATGTCAGAGCGCTTTAGGGGCTGGAATAACCAAGTCCCAGTTCTCTCCTTAGTAAACCTGGGCAGCATTTGAAAGTATCTACTCAGGAGCACTCCTTTCTCATTAAACGTCCTAGCAGCTAAGAGGGGTGTGCTCTTGGTGGACAAAGCAAGAGGGGAAGGGATAAAATGTGGAGTCTGAGGGGAGAACATTGAGCACTCATGCACCTGTGGTTGGGGGGAGACGTAGTTACACTTCGGCATCATTATTGACAAAGTTAGGGATGAACGGATGAATACACTTTGATGTGCTATTTACATTCCGCTGAGAGTTCAGTGTAGAACGCCTGTAATTAGGATATTTGGAAACATGCGGTTTTGAACATTTTTCTCTTTCACTTGTAAAGTGCGTGGGGAAGAACGATTAAGGATGCCGGCAGCCCCACAAGGTGGACAGAAGACTAAGGGAATATTCTTATTTTTTCTCTCATGCCCCCTAATCAAAATGCTGCTTCTGTTTTCCTCTCCAAAATCATCAGTGTATCCAGAAACACACATTTCCAAGATCTATCCTAAATCCAAACAGGATAAAATAAAATGAGATTTTTTTCCCCTCCTGTTCAAACATCCTTTTTATTGCACAGTGAAGAAATAAATGTCTACCAAAGGAAAATGAAGAGGGACTAAGAGGAGAATCTAATTGCCCACTTCAATCACTCCCACACAAAATGCCTGGCTAAAGGATGGGTAAGCAGAGCAGCAGCGTTTTGGGAAATTTTTTAAATAAAAAACAAGGCAAAAAAATTGTTCCAGCAAGAGTTCTGTAGAAAAATGGAAGACAGCTGTTGCATTTTTCTCCAGCCTGCTATCTCTTTCAACCAGATCCAAAGACAATCCAGCTCTTGGCTTAATTAATCACTTGCTGTTTTTGATGGTGGAGGAAAATGGAGCTCACTTGCCTACTGCTCTCTTAGCCAAGGAGCAAAGTTCCCAAAAAGGAGTGGAATGCATATCAATCCAGGAAAAGAACCAGTTCCCAAGGGACCAGAATGTGAATTCTTTCTTAGTGTTCCTCCTCACTAGCTTTCACTTTCATTTTAAGGCAGGTTTGCACAGAGCCCCATTCTCAATCCATTCTAACCTCTAAGCACCGACGTTCAAGCTCAGATTAAAGAAATTATTTTGAGTTGTGTGCTAATCTCTCCTTAAAATTTTCAAGCCTTCGTTCAAATAGTTTATGAGATTCTCTTCCCTCCATGAGGCCTTCCTGGATTAATTAAAATATCCACATTATCTGAGATCCTCAGGACCAGGGTAAAGGTTATCTGAGGAAGAATTCTGGGACCATGTCTAGGCCAATCCCGAGCAGCTGAGACCAGAAGGATGAGAGCCAGTCAAAGAGGCAAGGAAGCCAGAGGTCGTTTTGAAAATCAGCAGTCAAGATTTGACTGCAATTTCAAGGCTGGGACCGAGAACGTGAAATGGCATGGTTAAATCAGGAACTTAAGTTTAATGATGTTTAAGAGGACCAGGTCAGAACATTGAACTTGAAAGAGGTGAACTCCCCAGGGTCCACACTTGCTGGTTACTGGCCTCAACTTGTGGAATCAGAGAGTTGGAGCCTTGTAGGGTCCTTGAATGGCTCAGCTTACACACAGTACTAATTAATACATTCTCTGTTTTCTTACATAACCCTGATAAAACCAAGGTCTTCTGTTTTCTTAAGGAGGTCAAGTTGGAGAGGCTCAATTAGTGTCCAAAGAAAAATAAAAAGAAATCAATTTTTACCTGCATTTAAAAAAAAATTATTTATTTATTTATATTTCATTTTTTTGGCTGTGTTGGGTCTTCATTTCTGTGCAAGGGCTTTCTCTAGTTGTGGCAAGCGGGGGCCACTCTTCATCGCGGTGCGCGGGCCTCTCACTATCGCGGCCTCTCTTGTTGGGAGCACAGGCTCCAGTCGCGCAGGCTCAGTAGTTGTGGCTCACGGACCTAGTTGCTCCGCGGCATGTGGGATCTTCCCAGACCAGGGCTCGAACCCGTGTCCCCTGCATTGGCAGGCAGATTCTCAACCACTGCGCCACCAGGGAAGCCCTTACCTGCATTTTTGAAAGAATTTTCAAGGGGATCCAATTCCACGTTGGCCCCTTCTTTTCCTTTCTCCCACCCCCAGCCTTTCCCATAACAAACTCCAATCCTTCCCTCACTGCTCAGCCTCAGAGGGTTTTCTTCCCTCTGCCGTACCCTCCCTGAGCCCTTTATTATGTGTATTGTGCAGCCTTGCACTTATTCTTACAGGTTTCCTCTCAATCTCCTGTTCAGCCCCTCTCCACCCATTCTCCAGATTGTACATCAGAAAGATCTAGGACCTGGACCAGCCCAGCCTTGTTAGCAGGCAGGAGGCTGGGACAGAAGGCAGCAGACAATGGCTCATTAGTAAGTCTTGGTTCTGTCTCAGGTTTTTCTCTCTTATGGCCACGCACATCGATTTTCTAGTTTTTAATGAGCCCTGCTTTTCTGACCCCCGTAAAATAGTCTGATAGTCTGTCCCATCACTGTGACCTTTCCAAATATAAATTTCTGGAGGATAAGGTCTAAAATATTAGGCACTTTTGAATTACTTACAGTGTGATGCAAATAAGCTATTAATAATCAGAATGATGGTGAAGAAGAATAGATCTAAAATGACTTAGAGAAAAGTTGAAATAAGAGGCTCAATGTCATTGGATAGATGTCCAGGAGAGTCAGGGGTACTAGAGGGATTGAAGATACTAGCAAATCACTCAACTTCTTAATGATCTTTTCACAATATCACATTTGTATTGAGGACATGTGTAAGGTAGTATTGTATAGACACATCCTTCTGAAGAATAGGGAACATTTAACGGGGGGATATTAATGATAGATACCATTTAGTGAACACTCAATATATTCTAGGCTTTATTACCTATGCTTGATAGTTCTCATAATAACTTTAAAATGTAGCTTTTTATCCCCAGTTATCCCTATTTTACAGTTGTAGAAACTAAACCTCATTTTGAAGAATTTATCTAAGGTTGTGCAAAGAATAAAAGAACATTAAATTAAACCTATGCTTCCTTCGCCATTTAATTTTTTTTTAAACATCTTTATTGAAGTATAATTGCTTCACAATAGTATGTTAGTTTCTGCTTTATAACAAAGTGAATCAGCTACACATATACACACGTTCCCATATCTCCTCCCTCCCGCATCTCCCTCCCTCCCACCCTCCCCATCCCACCCCCCCAGGCAATCACAAAGCACCGAGCTGATCTCCCTGTGCTATGTGGCTACTTCCCACTAGCTATCTATTTTACATTTGGTAGTGTATATATGTCCATGACACTCTCTCACCCTGTCACATCTCACCCCTCCCCCTCCCCATATCCTCAAGCCCATTCTTTAGTAGGTCTGTGTCTTTATTCCCATCTTGCCACTAGGTTCTTCATGAACTTTTTTTTTTTTTTTCCTTAGATTCCATATATATGTGTTAGCATACTGTATTTGTTTTTCTCTTTCTGACTTACTTCACTCTGTATGACAGACTCTAACTCCATCCACCTCATTACAAATACCTCCATTTCATTTCTTTTTATGGCTGAGTAATATTCCATTTTATATATGTGCCACATCTTCTTTATCTATTCATCCGATGATGGACATTTAGGTTGCTTCCATGTCCTGGCTATTGTAAATAGAGCTGCAGTGAACATTTTGGTACATGACTCTTTTTGAATTATGGTTTTCTCAGGGTATATGCCCAGTAGTGGGATTGCTGGGTCGTATGGTAGTTCTATTTGTAGTTTTTTAAGGAACCTCCATACTGTTCTCCATAGTGGCTGTATCAATTTACATTCCCACCAACAGTGCAAGAGGGTTCCCTTTTCTCCACACCCTCTCCAGCATTTATTGTTTGTAGATTTTTTGATGATGGCCATTCTGACCGGTGTGAGATGATACCTCATTGTAGTTTTGATTTGCATTTCTCTAAGGATTAATGATGTTGAGCATTCTTTCATGTGTCTGTTGGCCATCTGTATATCTTCTTTGGAGAAATGTCTATTTAGGTCTTCTGCCCATTTTTGGATTGGGTTGTTTGTTTTTTTGTTATTGAGCTGCATGAGCTGCTTGTAAATCTTGGAGATTAATCCTTTGTCAGTTGCTTCATTTGCAAATATTTTCTCCCATTCTGATGGTTGTCTTTTTGTCTTGTTTATGGTTTCCTTTGCTGTGCAAAAGCTTTTAAGTTTCATTAGGTCCCATTTGTTTATTTGTGTTTTTATTTCCATTTCTCTAGGAGGTGGGTCAAAAAGGATCTTGCTGTGATTTATGTCATAGAGTGTTCTGCCTATGTTTTCCTCTAAGAGTTTGATAGTGTCTGGCTTTACACTTAGGTCTTTAATCCATTTTGAGTTTATTTTTGTGTATGGTGTCAGGGAGTGTTCTAATTTCATACTTTTACATGTACATGTCCAATTTTCCCAGCACCACTTATTGAAGAGGCTGTCTTTTCTCCACTGTATATGCTTGCCTCCTTTATCAAAGATAAGGTGACCATATGTGCGTGGGTTTATCTCTGGGCTTTCTATCCTGTTCCATTGATCTATATTTCTGTTTTTGTGCCAGTACCAAACCGTCTTGATTACTGTAGCTTTGTAATATAGTCTGAAGTCAGGGAGCCTGATTCCTCCAGCTCCATTTTTCGTTCTCAAGATTGCTTTGGCTATTCGGGGTCTTTTGTGTCTCCATACAAATTGTGAAATTTTTTGTTCTAGTTCTGTGAAAACTGCCAGTGGTAGTTTGATAGGGATTGCATTGAATCTGTAGATGGCTTTGGGTAGTAGAGTCATTTTCACAATGTTGATTCTTCCAATCCAAGAACATGGTATATCTCTCCATCTATTTGTATCATCTTTAATTTCTTTCATCAGTGTCCTATAATTTTCTGCATACAGGTCTTTTGTCTCCTTAGGTAGGTTTATTCCTAGATATTTTATTCTTTTTGTTGCAATGGTAAATGGGAGTGTTTTCTTAATTTCACTTTCAGATTTTTCATCATTAGTATATAGGAATGCAAGAGATTTCTGTGCATTAATTTTGTATCCTGCTACTTTACCAAATTCATTGATTAGCTCTAGTAGTTTTCTGGTAGAAGTTTTAGGATTCTCTATGTATAGTATAATGTCATCTGCAAACAGTGACAGCTTTACTTCTTCTTTTCCGATTTGGATTCCTTTTATTTCTTTGTCTTCTCTGATTGCTGTGGCTAACACTTCCAAAACTATGTTGAATAATAGTGGTGAGAGTGGGCAACCTTGTCTTGTTCCTGATCTTAGTGGAAATGGTTTCAGTTTTTCACCATTGAGGACAATGTTGGCTGTGGGTTTGTCATATATGGCCTTTATTATGTTGAGGAAAGTTCCCTCTATGCCTACTTTCTGCAGGGCTTTTATCATAAATGGGTGTTGAATTTTGTCGAAAGCTTTCTCTGCATCTATTGATATGATCATATGGTTTTTCTCCTTCAATTTGTTAATATGATGTATCACGTTGATTGATTTGTGTATATTGAAGAATCCTTGCATTCCTGGGATAAACCCCACTTGATCATGGTGTATGATCCTTTTAATGTGCTGTTGGATTCTGTTTGCTAGTATTTTGTTGAGGATTTTTGTATCTATGTTGATCAGTGATATTGGCCTGTAGTTTTCTTTCTTTGTGACATCTTTGTCTGGTTTTGGTATCAGGGTGATGGTGGCCTCATAGAATGAGTTTGGGAGTGTTCCTCCCTCTGCAATATTTTGGAAGAGTTTGAGAAGGATAGGTGTTAGCTCTTCTCTAAATGTTTGATAGAATTCACCTGTGAAGCCATCTGGTCCTGGGCTTTTGTTTGTTGGAAGATTTTTAATCATAGTTTCAATTTCAGTGCTTGTGATTGGTCTGTTCATATTTTCTATTTCTTCCTGGTTCAGTCTCGGCAGGTTGTGCATTTCTAAGAATCTGTCCATTTCTTCCAGGTTGTCCATTTTATTGGCACAGAGTTGCTTGTAGTAATCTCTCATGATCGTTTGTATTTCTGCAGTGTCAGTGGTTACTTCTCCTTTTTCATTTCTAATTCTATTGATTTGAGTCTTCTCCCTTTTTCTCTTGATGAGTCTGGCTAATGGTTTATCAATTTTGTTTATCTTCTCGAAGAACCAGCTTTTAGTTTCATTGATTTTTGCTATTGTTTCCTTCATTTCTTTTTCATTTATTTCTAATCTGATCTTTATGATTTCTTTCCTTCTGCTAGCTTTGGGGTTTTTTTGCTCTTCTTTCTCTAATTGCTTTAGGTGCAAGGTTAGGTTGTTTATTCGAGATGTTTCCTGTTTCTTGATGTAGGCCTGTATTGCTATAAACTTCCCTCTTAGCACCGCTTTTGCTGCATCCCATAGGTTTTGGGTCGTCGTGTCTCCATTGTCATTTGTTTCTAGGTATTTTTTGATTTCCCCTTTGATTTCTTCAGTGATCACTTCGTTATTAAGTAGTGTATTGTGTAGCCTCCATGTGTTTGTATTTTTTACAGATCTTTTCCTGTAATTGATATCTAGTCTCGTAGCGTTGTGGTCGGAAAAGATACTTGATACGATTTCAATTTTCTTAAATTTACCAATGCTTGATTTGTGACCCAAAATATGATCTATCCTGGAGAATGTTCCATGAGCACTTGAGAAAAATGTGTATTCTGTTGTTTTTGGGTGGAATGTCCTATAAATATCAATTAAGTCCATCTTGTTTAATGTATCATTTAAAGCGTGTGCTTCTTTATTTATTTTCATTTTGGATGATCTGTCCATTGGTGAAAGTGGGGTGTTAAAGTCCCCTACTATGATTGTGTTGCTGTCGATTTCCCCTTTTATGGCTGTTAGTATTTGCCTTATGTATTGAGGTGCTCCTATGTTGGGTGCATAAATGTTTACAATTGTTATATCTTCCTCTTGGATCGATCCCTTGATCATTATATAGTGTCCTTCTTTGTCTCTTGTAATAGTCTTTATTTTAAAGTCTATTTTGTCTGATATGAGAATTGCTACTCCAGCTTTCTTTTGATTTCCATTTGCATGGAATATCTTTTTCCGTCCCCTCACCTTCAGTCTGTAAGTGTCTCTAGGTCTGAAGTGGGTCTCTTGTAGACAGCATATATATGGGTCTTGTTTTTGTATCCATTCAGCCAGTCTGTGTCTTTTGGTTGGAGCATTTAATCCATTTACATTTAAGGTAATTATCAATGTGTATGTTCCTATTCCCATTTTCTTAAATATTTTATGTTTGTTATTGTAGGTGTTTTCCTTCTCTTGTGTTTCTTGTAGAGAAGTTCCTTTAGCATTTGTTGTAAAGCTGGTTTGGTGGTGCTGAACTCTCTCAGCTTTTGCTTGTCTGTAAAGGTTTTAATTTCTCCATCAAATCTGAATGAGATCCTAGCTGGGTAGGGTAACCTTGGTTGTAGGTTTTTCTCCTTCATGACTTTAAGTATATCCTGCCACTCCCTTCTGGCTTGCAGAGTTTCTGCTGAAAGATCAGATGTTAACCTTATGGGGATTCCCTTGTGTGTTATTTGTTGTTTTTCCCTTGCTGCTTTTAATATGTTTTCTTTATATTTAATTTTTGATAGTTTGATTAATATGTGTCTTGGCGTGTTTCCCCTTGGATTTATCCTTTATGGGACTCTCTGTGCTTCCAGGACTTGATTAACTATTTCCTTTCCCATATTAGGGAAGTTTTCAACTATAATCTCTTCAAATATTGTCTCAGTCCCTTTCTTTTTCTCTTCTTCTTCTGGGACCCCTATAATTCGAATGTTGGTGCATTTAATGTTGTCCCAGAGGTCTCTGAGACTGTCCTCAGTTCTTTTCATTCTTTTTTCTTTATTCTGTTCCGCAGCAGTGAATTCCACCATTCTGTCTTCCAGGTCACTTATGCGTTCTTCTGCCTCAGTTATTCTGCTATTGATCCCGTCTAGAGTATTTTTAATTTCATTTATTGTGTTTTTCATCATTGCTTGGTTCCTCTTTAGTTCTTCTACATCCTTGTTAAATGTTTCTTGCATTTTGTCTATTCTATTTCCAAGATTTTGGATCATCCTTACTATCATTATTCTGAATTCTTTTTCAGGTAGACTGCCTATTTCCTCTTCATTTGTTAGGTCTGGTGTGTTTTGACCCTGCTCCATCATCTGCTGTGTGTTTTTCTGTCTTCTCATTTTGCTTATCTTACTGTGTTTGGGGTCTCCTTTTCACAGGCTGCAGGTTCGTAGTTCCCGTTGTTTTTGGTATCTGTCCCCAGTGGCTAAGGTTGGTTCAGTGGGTTGTGTAGGCTTCCTGGTGGAGGGGACGAGTGCCTGTGTTCTGGTGGATGAGGTTGGATCTTGTCTTTCTGGTGGGCATGTCCACGTCTGGTGGTGTGTTTTGGGGTGTCTGTGGCCTTATTATGTTTTTAGGCAGCCTCTCTGCTAATGGATGGGGCTGTGTTCCTGTCTTGCTAGTTGTTTGGCATAGGGTGTCCAGCTCTGTAGCTTGCTGATCGTTGAGTGAAGCTGGGTCTTGATGTTGAGATGGAGATCTCTGAGAGATTTTTGCCATTTGGTATTATGTGGAGCTGGGAGGTCTCTTGTTGACCAGTGTCCTGAAGTTGGCTCTCCCACCTCAGAGGCACAGCCCTGATGCCTGGCTGGGGCACCAAGAGCCTTTCATCCACATGGCTCAGAATAAAAGGGAGAAAAAAATAGAAAGAAAGAAAGAAAGAGGATAAAATAAAATAAAATAAAGCTTTTGGGAGGTCTGACGTCTTCTGCCAGCGTTCAGTGGGTGTTCTGTAGGAGCAGTTCCACGTGTAGATGTATTTCTCTGCCATTTAATATTGATGCACAAATACATCTACCCATACCCAGCATGTATGTCTCATGTGACTACATGTACTAGACATAGGACACATCTAATATACAGAATCTATAGCTGCACATTTATATATTTACTGATTTATATCTGGATCTCTATGTCAGACTGAAATAGAACTACTAGGGAATAGAAAGAGGTGGTGGGTTGGGATTGTTGTGACCAGAAGGATCAAATTTCATCTGGAACAAAACTTGGACTTAGAAGAAGTTTTCAAAAAGACAGAATTGTCAACCTTTTCATTTAACCTAACATGCTGTCACCGCAGTTACTCATTTTCTCATGTAGTGTGAAGTCTCTAACTAAATTTAAGGAAAGAGTTTCCCATTTAACTTAAAGATGTTAAATGGTAAAAAAATGGGGCAGATGAACTTGATTTTTAGAGTGGGGAAGAGTAAGAAATCAAAGCAGAGTGTGGAATGTGAGCACAGGGGGAGAGAAGAAAGGCTCATGCCTTCATTCACTCGTGGATCAGTTACAGCTGCCCCTTAATACCCAACACATAGCAAGCTCTTGGGAGGGAGGATGCAAAGTCTCCATCCTCAGGGAGCTCAGCCTCTGGTGAGTCAGTAATGAATAGGCACTAATCATTAGAGAAATGCAAACCAAAACCATAATGAGGTGTCACCTCGCACCAGTCAGAATGGCCATCATCAAAAAATCCACAAACAATAAATGCTGGAGAGGGTGTGGAGAAGAGGGAACCCTCCTGCACTGTTGGTGGAAATGTAAATTGATAACAGCCACTATGGAGGTTCCTTAAAAAACTAAAAATAGAACTACCATATGACCCAGCAATCCCACTACTGGGCATATACCCTGAGAAAACCATAATTCAAAAAGATACATGTACCACAATGTTCATTGCAGCACTATTTACAATAGCCAGGACATGGAAGCAACCTAAATGTCCATCGACAGATGAATGGATAAAGAAAATGCGACACATATATACAATGGAATAGTAGCCATAAAAAGGAATGAAACTGAGTTACTTGTAATGAGGTGGATGGAGCTAGAGTCTGTCATACACAGTGAAGTCAGTCAGAAAGAGATAAACTAATACCGGGTGCTAACACACATATATGGACTCTAATAAAACAGTACTGATGAACCTAGTGGCAGGGCAGGAATAAAGATGCAGACGTAGAGAACGGACTTGAGGACACAGAGGGGGAAGGGGAAGCTGGGACAAAGTTAGAGAGTAGCATTGACTTATATACACTACCAAATGTAAAACAGATAGCTAGTGGGAAGCTGCTGCATAGCACAGGGAGATCAGCTCGGTGCTTTGTGACAACCTAGAGGGATGGGTTAGGGAGTGTGAGAGGGAGGGGATAAGGGGATATAGGTATACGTACAGCTGATTCACTTTGTTGTATAGCAGAAACTAACACAACATTGTAAAGCAATTATACTCCAATAAAGATATTAAAAAAAGAAAAAAAATAATAGGATGCGATTTGTGCTCAGTGATCTCAAGCCATGCGAATGCAACGGAGAGAACAACTCATTTTTTAGATAAAAGGTCGGATTGGAAAGGAAGTCAGTTTTCTGCTGTCTCAAAGGATGGGTGGGCATTTTAAGAATGGAGAACAAAGAACAGGACAGTTCTAGCTCTGGCAGGAGATCCTGCATGAGCAGAGGCAGGGAGTTGCAGAAGAGCAGGCAGTGCATTGGGAAGAGCAAACTGGGGGTGTAGTTAGAT
Organism: Balaenoptera ricei; assembly: GCF_028023285.1. Taxonomy (NCBI): domain Eukaryota; kingdom Metazoa; phylum Chordata; class Mammalia; order Artiodactyla; family Balaenopteridae; genus Balaenoptera; species Balaenoptera ricei. The sequence goes on along the minus strand of NC_082656.1, from coordinate 11,068,399 downwards.
AGTTGAGTACTTGGGGTTGGAGGATAGGAATGAAGGCAAGGAAAGCATGGAGGAAATAGATCCATACATGTATTACTTCAGGTTCTCGAGAAAAACATAAAAGTGGTCTTTTCTTTGAATCAGTATTGGAAAGCTGGCATGACTGGAGGAGTACCTGTTTTCTTTAATAATTGGGCTTAACTCTCTCCCTTAGCCAACTGAGGAAAGAGCCTACTAGCAGTTTCTTATCGCTGAACTAACAAATTCCTGAAACAGCAGAACTTTATTCTCTTGCAATATGGAGGCCAGAAGTCTAAAATGAGTCTTAGGGGGTCTAAAATCAAGGTAGTGGCAGGGCTGATTCCTTCTGGAGGCTCCAGGGAAGAATCCAGTCCTTGCTTCTTTCAGCTTCTGATGGTGCCAACATTCCTTGGCTTGTGGTGGCATCACTTCAGTTTCTGCTCTGCCATCACATTGCCTCCTCTTTTGTACTCAAATCTCCCTCTTGCTCTCTTGTAAATACACTTGTGATTACATTTAGTTGATCAAGATAATCTAGGATAATCTCCCCAACTCTAGATCCTTAATCTATTCACATTTGCAAAGTCCATTTTGCCATATACGCTAATAATCACAGATTCCAAGGATCAGGACATGGGTATCTTTGGCACAGTTATTTAGCCTACCATAAATATCATGGCCTCCAGGTTCTCTGGTCCTTCCCAGATGGATTGTTTGATTCTCCAGACACTTCTGAGATATGTTTGGACTCTTGGGCTGCAGATTTCTCTTACGGTGAACTCTGAAGCTATCTGAGGCACTCTTTGCCTTGAGGTCTGCATCCCTTCTGTGGAGGGGCGAATCTGGCTGAACGACCTTTGGATGTTAGGGTTCGAAGTAAATAACATTGGGCAGGGAATGGCTGCTGATGCAGCTCTGACAGCTGAGAAATGCTGGCAATAAAAAATCAGCATATATAGAAGAAGGTGCTCGGTAGGACAGTTTGAAAATTCAGTTGGTTGCTGTTGGTACAGGACCAGATAACAAGAGTAGTGGACAGAGAAAGGGCAGCTCTGCGGACATATTTCTGCAGACACCAAAGTGCCTCTTGCCAGTTTTGCCTTGGAGCCATCTTCTTTTGTTGTTTCTCTATACCCGCATCCAATCTGGCATGTTAGCCTGCTGGTTCTGTCTCTATATATCCCTGTGTCTATTCTTTCTTTTTTATTCTGATCTTGGTTATACCTATGCTTAGCTCTGACTCCCCTCACCTGGCCCATGAAAACCTAAACTTCTCATCTCCAGCGCTCACCCCTCCCCAGGAACCACACCAGCCACATTTCTCTCTTTGCTTACGGCCTTGCTGGTCTCTTTTCTGGTTCAGTCGAAATGATGAATCCCTATCACTTTCTCCATGGACCCTTCTTTCTTACCTCTATTTCAGTGCATAGTTGAGTTCCCTGTATTGCCTAGGTTTTCTTATCTCACAGTATTTCTCTTTCTTTTCAGCCACAGCAATTCATGGGTCACACTTTCTGGCTCTCCTGCCTTCCACGTCTCTGGATTTGGCATACCATCCTCTAAGCCCATCAACACTGGCTAAAATACCACTTTCTCCCTAAATGAAATATAAGGCACTGAATACTTTCACTCTACACCTCATAGGGTGACAATGAAGATGGAATGACATGACATAATAGTTTAGAATAATGTGAGAATGTAGGAAGCACTCAGTAAACATTAGCAGCCATTGTTATTGTTATTGGCTTAGTTTTGCATTATAGATCAGTTCCTTCTTGCGTTACAGTTATATTTGCACATCAGTTTTTTCAACTTTGTCTAATTGTCCTTTTCTATAGCAAATCCGTGTCAGGGTAGACTACTTTTGAATGTGATTCCTGCAATTCAGTCACCAATGTTTCGATTAGTGTCTGGCACAGGACAAAGCCCTTAGGGAGATTTATAAAATATTATTCAAATATGATAATTCTTTAATAAGAAAGATTCCAAAGAAGAAAGAAACTTTTGATGGTTCATGCCACCTTCATCACATGCTTTAATTGTCATCTTAAATCAGGGTCATCAACATATGGAGACTGGAGAAGGGACAGGTTTATTAAGAAGGTATCTACTGGTAGATGGGACTAAAAGTGTTCTGACTTGATTGGACTACTTGTCCTCTTAACCTATGCAGACTCTTAGAGGTAAAAGGATAGTTCATGTAAGCAAGTTGAATTTCAAAAGTAGTTTCCATCTTCCTAATCTGATGTGTGAGATTATCATCTTACCAGGTAAAAGAAGACCTGTTTAAGACTATGCCAGGTGAGATAGTTCTTCAGGGGTGAACTGAGCATCCTCTTGATCCAAGTCTATCAATGTACAGTCCTTCTGCTTCATCTGTACTCACTCCGTAAGAATGCATTGTGTGCTCTTCCAAAGAAATATACATCAGTGTCCATAGGAGGGGGCCAGGCATATTGGAAAAGAAGCCAGCCAAAAGGAAAAGAAGGATTCTGTCCCCCTTACCAGTGCACGGCATGATGCACAAATGGAGAACACATGTAATGTGTGTCATTGAATAAATGAATGAGTGAATGAACAGATGAATCCAGGGGCCATAGAGAAGATTTGACTCTCTCATTGAATGTGAGAACGTGATTCTTCCCTTTCTATCCTTTACTGAGGCAGGCCAGATGGAGCACATCTCCTGAGTATCCTCTCTGTAGAAGTCTGCATCAGGACTTAAAGCTTCCTAAGAGTAGGAGTAGAGCTGGGAGTGTCATAGCTGCTCCATCCTCTCTCTTCAGGCTCCACAGGGGCTAATTTATTATACGTTAGCTTATTAAGCCTTTATTCTAATGCAGTTACTATGCCTTTATTTTCTCCTTAATGTGCACATTATGAAGACTGCTTAGAATGTGAAAATTGGCCTTTATTTCTCTTCCAAAAAGTTTCCATACACTCAACACCTCTTTGCAATGTTGTTTGGAACTACATTTGAGGCATTAAAAAGCAAAGAGACCTAGTGTTCTTTCTCACTCCTTTTCTGCAACAAAATCCCTACCTATTGTTTTAAATGTAGAAAGATATTTCTACATCATCCCCAAGAATGGTTTTTAGACACACAGGATGCAAAGTAGTAGCCCATAGTGGATATTGCTGTGATTAGCCACCTGGCATCCACATAGCTTTCCTACTTGGAGAGAATCCCATGCAAGCTGGAGGGAGGCAGATATTCCCTTTCCCAGCTCCTTGGCTGCTGTAAAGTGAACAAATGAATAAGCCTGGTCCATCCCATGTCCTCACCAGGGTATTGAATCCACAGCCTGTAATGTAAATAGGTGGGAATGACTGGGATGTCTTGCTGTGCCGGTGGCGATGGTACCCTGGACTATGTTTCAGGGTTGCAGGGTAGCAGCATTCCGTATTCAGTATTGGTCATGGTGTCCATGACTGTGGTAATGATGGGCAGTGACCAGCAGCAGTGACAGCAGCTTCCTGGCCAGACTTGTAATCAGGCATGATTGGGCTGTATTTCTGGCTGCCTGGACTTTCATGGTTTTTCATGACTTTTTCAAACCTGGTTCTATAGCCTTCTCATTGATACTAGAGGAAGATAGTCTTCCAAAAAGTGTTACTGCAAATCAAATATGAAAATGTGGTACCCAGCTCCTACACACTTACAATTACAGATAAGCTTCTCTTGAAACAACTCTAATAAAGTATATGAAAATGTAAGTTTACAGACCTGATAGATGGTGATTATTTCTTTTATCTTAAAGGTTTTCTATAAATTAACTTCCCCTGTGAATTCTGAATAAAGTAAGCGATAGATAATAAATTAAGTAAATATGGCTATGAAAATAGACCACAAGAGGACACATTCAGTTAAAAAAATATGTGGATTGCAATGGCTGTTTTGGGTTATATCAGAATCTGAGTTTGTAGGGAGGATGAGAAGATCTGAATTGTGGAGCCTTGAAGCTTTTCTGGAGCCCCTGGTCTCCCCAGACTGACTGCTCCTTAGGTCTTTCCTCTTATGCTTGCATTCTGGGTCTGAACCTCTCCAATTCAGCTGACAGGACCATTTTGCCCTTAGAAGGAAGCATTGAGTTATCTAAGGATAGGTTGGAAGTGGTGGTAGTGATGTTTATGGCCAATTTTAGAAGCACCACGTTACGTGACTTGCCTTCATACCATGTGCATTTTGTTTCTCTTTGAAACGTGTGTACTTATGATATTTCACTGTAATCAAAGAACCAAAAATAACTTGTAAATAGGCTTAGCATTTTTACTCCAGATGTGGATTTTTTGTTGTTTTTGTTTGTTTTTTTCTGTCTTCAGGCCATTGTGTAAGAATCCACCTGGTTGATTAGATTTTGCTATAATGTCAGATGGTATGCATCCTGTACCTGCACCCACATAGCTGATAGCTTAACTTTTAAATTATCTCAGAGAGAGACTTTTAAAAGGAAATCGATGGTGAAAATGAAGAAACATTATTACCCTAATAACTGATAACACTTCACTTTATTACATGGGAATTTGAAAGTAGAATTTACAAGAGTAGTAAATGAAAATTATAGTCTCTGTATGATTTATGGTTTTCTTAAACCTTAAATGATCCCAGTTTGGGGGTGGGGGGAGTAAAAGGGAAGTTCACTAGGCTCAGATTACATTTCTCCAAGTCTACATGCCTAAGAAAAAGTCCTTGTTAAAAAAATGTGCGAAAAATGCATACACCTGACCTAAATAGGCACTTTTTATATTTGAAGACATTTACCTTGATAATTGTGCTCATATATCTTAATACTAATATCAATATTTTAAAAGAATACAGAGTTGATTCTGATTTGAGAAGCTTTTTAAAGGCAGATTTGACATTCCTGGCATCTTTCTTTTCTTGTGATTCTGGGTGATGAACTGATTCTTCTCTGAAACCCAACCTTCTTCCATTAAACCCTTTCATGCCTTCCAAGCACCTTTAACAAAACTTTGCTTTGGGTAAATTGAAGTCATTAGGTGAGCACATTCTTTAATTCCTTCCCTGCTACCTATCAGCTCCCCCGTCCTCCAAATTCTGAGGAGCTAGGGGCTCTCTCCTGTTCTCCAGCATCTGCACTGCGAGTACCATGCCCTCCACTCCCCCAGAGACCCCTCTAGCAACCACTCCTCTTTTTTTTCTTTAACTTCCCTCTTCTACTGACATTCCCCCTCCTGTGCCTCGCAGTCACTCTTAACATAGAAACATACAGTCAGTTATCTCTCAAGTGAGAGCAAAAACATCCAAACTCAAAACATCAACATTTTTTTTCCCAAGCAATCCTGTTTTTGTATTTTTTATTTTTAACATCTTTATTGGAGTATAATTGCTTTACAATGGTGTGTTAGTTTCTGGTGTATAACAAAGTGAATCAGCTATACGTATACATATATCCCCATATCCCCTCCCTCTTGCGTCTCCCTCCCGCTGTTGAGCCTGAAACACCCTCTCTGTCAGCTCTGTAAAGGACAGGTCCACCTTGCTCTGTGTCTCTTTTATTTCATTCTCACTCTATGATCTGACTTCCAATCCTACCTACTCTGAAAAGACTCTGATGGGGTCCTGATTACCCTACATTTCATCAGAGCCGATAGACACGTCCCATTTCATATCTCACTAGATCTCTCTGGCATTTGATCCAAGTGGCCGTGACCTCCATTTAAAACTCTCCTGCGTTGGCTCCTTTGGCACTGAGGTTTTCGTCCTTCCTCTCTCGCCTCTCTTTACCATTTTTATAGATTTACTATTGCTGGCCAAACTTTGGTGTTACTGAGGGTTATGTCTTTGAACCTGCACTCTCCTCATTGTAAGTATTGCCCACCAAAGCCCGTGGTTTCATCTCTGACTGATATTCTAATGACCCCCTAATACATATTGTCTATTTAGATCTTTCTGCTGACCTCCAGACTCATATTTCCCTGTCACAGTGAGACAAGTCCAAGCTTTATTGCATTTTGCTCCAGACCTGCTTTTGACTCCCCCAGTGACTCTAGAAAGAAACTGAGAAACAGCTTAAAATATCTTAGACATTTTCCTGTCACAGACTTTATCTTGATTCCACCGTGTTTCTGTCTGTTACTAAGTTTTATATTCTGCCTTAGGTCACATTCTCTCTAATCCGCAATTTCTTCTTTATCGTTTAGCTTTAGTTTCAGGCCGTATTCCTTCCCCTCTTGATCACTGTACCAGCCTCCTGAGAATTGGTTTCTGTCTCTTCTCTTAATCCCTTTACCGCAGTGCTCTTTACTGACGCTGTAGTGGTACCTTCTGAATCACAAAGCTGCTCTTGAGACTCCTTTGTTTGAAAGCAGTCACTGTTCCCCAGAGCTTTCAGGGTAAAGAGTCAGTTCCTTAGTTTAATACACAATCCTTTATGTTCTGGACTCTTCTCATTTCTCTGTTTAATGTTTCCTGAAGTGTGATTCTAGAAATACTGGGGGAAAGGGAGAGAAGGGTTCTGTTCCCTATCAGTCTACCAAAGGTGGATATACCATACGGTGTTTCTCAAGGTTGTTTGATTAAGGAATATTTTTTTTCCCAAGGATAATGTCAGAGTTCTGATAGTCCATGTAAAATTTTGGAACATCTTCTTCCAACCTTATTTCCTGACACTTGCCCTTGCACACTGTACTCAAGCCAAATGGAGATCCTTGAGGGTCTCAGAAGATATGATGCTCTTCCTCACTTATGTGCCTTATCCAGGCCTTCCCTTTGCCTAGAGTATCTTTCCCTGAGTTACTGATCTAAATAGCTCCTATTTTTCCAGGATGAGTGTCACTGCCTCTGAGCATTCTTCCTTGCTTTCCTTCCCCTTCCCCTTCTGTATCTGATTTTGAATTTCCTCCTCTGTGTGTCCGTTAAACTCAGTCATAGTACATACACAGTCTGTTTACATCTGACTCTGTAATAGTCAAAACTGTGTCCTACTTGACTTTGTGTCGTGGGCATCTTGATATTGCCTAGCACAAATTAGATGTTCAATAACTGCTGAATTCACAAATGAGTTAATGGATCAGATTGGAGAAGATGAAAATCTGACCCAAGGGAACAAGGCACGGCATTCTTGTAGAAAGTTTTGTGATCAGGACAGTAGCTGAAACCAGCTGTGCATGTCTCAGAAAGCTGCACCCTTCTGGAATGTAAGGAGAGGAATTAGAGAGGGTTTGGGATGTTCTGGAGAAAGAAGAGAAGGAACAAATGTCCTTCTGCAGGAGCTAGATTGATTCCTGGCTTCCCTGCTAATATATAACAGATAATTTAACAGAATTAGATTTTTACATGACATTTTTCCTGATGATAAAAACTGTATATGTTCATTGTAGAAAATTTGGAGGTCATGGAAAAGCACAGGGAAGGAAATATAATCCCATTTCTCAAAAAGAATCTTTGTTAAGATTTAAGGTGAAGCTCTAGGTCAGACTCAATGAAATTGAATTGTAGTGTGATATTATTTTGAGATATGCTTTTCTTTATTTAATGACGTACTATAATCATTTCTCCAAGTCATTTTATATTCTTACACAATTTGATTTTTTAATAACTGCATGCATTCTATTGTATGCTACCTTTAACTTTGTTTAATCATTAATTATTATTGAACATTAGGCTGTTTAAAATTTTATACTACTTTACATAACATTGTGATGAATATTCTTATACATAAGAAATTCCTGTGTCAGAGTTTGTTTATTCTGATCATTTTGATTTGTACCACCAACTTGTCCTCTAGAAAGATGATGTCAATTTATCTTTAATCAACAAGATATAAGAATGATAATTTTCACTTACTCTCATCAGTTGGATTCTAAAAATAAATTCTGTGCTATTTGCGAGATGAAAAATGGTATCTTATTTAATTTCAGTGGTTTTTGTTATTAATGATGTTGTAAACTTACTCAATTTGACCATTTTATTTATTTATTTATAAATTGTCCTTTGCCCGTTTGTATTGGGATATATATTTTGATTTTACTGATGAAGATGTAAAGAGGTTTAACTTTTAAACTATCTTTTGAAACACAGATTAGTGCTATTAAAATAGTTAATGATAAATATTACAGATGTTCTGAATCTACAAAATTAGATGTCAATAAATTCTTTTTTTTTTTTAAATGAAATGAGGTTAAGGATATATATATATATATTTTAAGACAATCAGATGTTTTTATTTATTTATTTATTTATGGCTGTGTTGTTTCTTCGTTTCTGTGCGAGGACTTTCTCTAGTTGTGGCAAGCGGGGGCCACTCTTCATCGTGGTGCGCGGGACTCTCACTATTGCGGCCTGTCCCGCTGTGGAGCACAGGCTCCAGATGTGCAGGCTCAGCAATTGTGGCTCACGGACCCAGTTTCTCTGTGGCATGTGGGATCTTCCCAGACCAGGGCTCGAACCCGTGTCCCCTGCATTGGCAGGCAGATTCTCAACCACTGTGCCACCAGGAAAGCCCAATAAATTCTTAATAATAAATGGATAGCAGCCATTTAGGTCTTTGTAATTCTGAGGAATGAAATTGTAGAACAGTTCATGAACTGTTGATAATTTTGATCAAATTATCACTTCTCCCTTGTCTGTGTTCTCAGAATATATTTTAAATCACACCATAATGCAGTTATTCCTATTGTGTTTTCACCTACACTCTCTGTGTATGCATCTTAGTGAAAGACCATAGGCTTTGGATTCAAAAAAGAGCTGGGTTAGAATTCTTGCTCCATTTCTATGAGTTTGTGAATTTGAAATTCAACCTCTTTGAACTTGTTTGTTTCCTTTTCTGTAAAAGTGGCTGAACAATATCTTTGACATTGGGTTAGTGTTTAAAAATGAAGTGAGATAAGAGAGAGGAGCCTAGGTCAGTACTTAGAACATAGTGGATGTACTGTAATGAATCCAACAATTGATACTATTTCCTGATTGTTGACTATATATCGTCTGGACCAAAAAAAACTATGCATAAGCTTTGTGAGGAGCAGCTGAATGGCATAAGAGACTAGTTGAGTCGCAGTGGAAAAATGCTGAAGACTCTGATCTCCAGGAGGCTGTGAGGTGGCTGAGCCTCTGAGACTGAAAGAAACACACAGACCTTTCTACTCCAGAGCCTGTGCCCTTGCCATATCTCATATATTTTAAACCAGGCTTATTGTATATTTTCTAGCTGGAGCTTTCTTCCCAATAATCTAATTTCTGTGAGCAGCATCACTTTGGATCCTTCTCTATTCCTGTCCTCTTAGTTAATGTATCATTCTGTTGGGCTTTTTGAAATGTCTGTTAGCATCTCCCCTTTGCTGTTGCCATTTCTGCTAGTCTAGGCCCTCCTCAGTTTTGATCTGGGTAAATGTAGCTGCCTATCGGTGGGTGGTTCTGGCTTTAGTCTCGCCCAACCGCAGCCCATCCATGAAGTGATTCTTCATCAACTACCACATCAAATCCAAGTCCTCTTGTTCTTTCAGAGCCCTCTGTAATTCAGCTCCAATATGCACATGTTCGATGGTAGTTCCTCATACTATCCAACATGCCCTTTTGTCCTGCAGAACACAAATCATACTTGTGTTTGACCCCCTGGTACTCTTTCTTCCCAGCAACCTGTCAAAATCCTGACCCCTTTTCAAGGCTTAGCTTGAGATCTCTCCTCCATGAGTCTTTCTCAGGTTTCTCTCTCACATCTCTGAATTTCTGTTCCCAGATAATTGGTACAATGTTTAGGGTTAATGGTTTTGTGTGTGTTGGTTTTCCCTCTGCAGCCCTGCTGTGAAGACTCGGGAGGGAATGCTCATCTATGCACATCTATAGCTGTCCCAAGTGCCTGGCCCAGGTCTGGCTCAGCAGGCCCATGGTAACTTCTGCCAATGGCTTGTGAATAGGATGTGGCTGCCACGGGGCGGCCACCGACGTCAGGGCCCTCTGCCTCTGAGCCTTCACTTACACTCTTGCTGCTGGGAATGCTTTCTTCCTCTAGTACTTCCTGTACAGTCCTTGATGATCTGATGATCCTTCTTTCAAACCACAGCTCTCTTTCTCTTTTTCTTTCTCATGAAGATGTTTCCAGTGTATAATGATCTCTGCCCTTATGTCACATGGCACAAATTGTCAACTATTTTTTCGACATAACCATATGCTGTTGATTATTGCTACATCAGTGCTTCTTGTTTGGTGAGCCATGAGCATTTCCTGCTTTGAGAATCCTGTGTCCTGTTTTCAGGCTGGAGTGGTTCCTTAGGTTCCCCCTTCCACTCTCAGGTCCTGGGGATTCCTCAGCCTTTCTTTTCTCTTTGCAATCACCCCCACCCACTTTATGTCTTGGGTTCTCCTACGACTTGCTGAGGAGTCAGCCCCTGGTATCAGTGCAAACAAGCATACAGATCCTTTAAACTTTTAGGATCCAGCTAATAACTAAAGAAAATATGAAGTTGGGGGAAAATACGAAGGGATGCCACATGGATATAAGAAATAAGCTACAAAATACAAGATATAATTACTATACTTATAACATCTTATTTATCATTTCTGGTATTTTTTGCTAGCTGGGGCCCAGAAATCCAGCTCATCTCTAGCATTTCTCTTATAATTGAATAATTTAGTTACTTCCACAGTGGTTTACTATGTATCAGGCACTGGACTAGGAGCTAGGGATGAATAAGAAAACAACATGAATAAAACAATTCCTGCCATTAACCTATAAATATGCTCAAGTCCTTGCATTGGGAAAATACCAGATGCACCTTAAACCCCCTCATTTCTTCAGAATCTCCAACCTAGGTCTTAAAGTCCTATTTTTCCATGAAGCTCTTTAGTCCTGAAAGTATAATTAGAGGGGGAACAATAGGCTCTAACTAGAATCCTACAATTGCAACTTCAACATAACTAGAAAATGATGAGACTGGTACTTTAATAAGAATAGTAGAAGCTATACATGGACATGAGATTTATCATTCTAAGTAATTCTCTTGGGATGCTACACATTTATTTCACTGATGTTGCTGTTGCTAAAAACACTTTTAGCATCTTTTTATTGTTTCCAAACCAATATGATCACCATTTAGGCAAATTATGCCCAACACATTTTAGCTGCACCTAATTTTGTACCCTAAATAGTAGACCCTACTTTAATCATAAACATTATTCTTAAGACTCAGCCTAGAATAACTTTTGGCTGTTTCCAAAACATATGCATACATACCTCCCAGATGGTAAAGATTTGGCACTTTAGGGTAGATCTCCCCTCAAATGTGCTTCTGGTTCTTAAAACAGACCCTCAAATGGAATTCTCAGTAGGTTCTGAGCAAGGGCAGAATGATTAAAACTTGTGTAAATCTTCCCAAAGGGACCATTTTGATTGACAACCCCATGTTAGGATGGGTTACCTGGAAACAGACTTCTGAGATGAAGAGTTGCTTTCAGAATGTATACTGGGGAATACTTTTGGGAAATACAGTCTTAGAAAGTGAGAAAAGTAGGGTTGGGTAGAGAGGAGAAACTGACCCTCAAAGTAATTGTTACATGGAAATAAGAATTTAGGATTCTGAAAAACCACAAAAATTATTCTATTCCAATAAGTCATATGTTCTGAATATCACTCTAATTGTACAAAAGACCAAGACAACTTAGTAAGGAATGCTGCTCCATGAATACAATATAAACAGATAATCTCCCAGTAAGCTTCTCATTTGATATATGTAGGCCTACTACCACAGATTGAATTATGCCATTTAATAAAATGGCCAAAAAAGGGCATCCAGTTAGGGACTCCCAATGTAATTTACATTTCTTAAATAGACTGTAATTGTATTGTAATTACAGAAATTATTTCCTAGTTTCCCTACGTAATTCAAATTGGCCCAGTTTCATTGTTTGAAGTATATTTTGATTAACATTGAATCTACACTAGCAGGTTTATGTGGAGAAAGGAGAAAGGTATCCATGCTAATCAATTCAATCAGACTCAATTAATGCCTGAAGAGTAAGGGGCAGCTGAATTCCTGCCTTGGAGTTAGCGTTTCAGTAAAATTCTTAGCCTTGACTGATGCTTGCTACTTCTCTGTCCAGACAGTAGCTGAATGAATAGATGAATAAATGAATGAGTGTACATTGTTTTACTAGTACCAATTTATTCTCAAATAAGAAAGAGCACCATGAAAGGTCAGCCTGCATTTTTAGGCTGTATAGGTAGGATTCTCTGTTTGAACCTGACTGGCTAAATGAGCATAGAGGAGCCTTAGTCCCTAAATCTGATAAATCAGGGTTCTGTCTGGATTGCAGGCCCTTTCACCACCTACAAATTCTTTTTCAAGTCCCTTTCCAGCTAGGTGTCCTGTGCTTCCACACACCTGCATACGCCTCTTGCAACATTTAGGCATCTGTGTGCCTGTTTATCTCCCTCCTGGATTATAAAGTACTCAGTGGAAGCAGCATCCAACTACCATAATCAGGTAATAGGAATTTTAATATCCTCACTCTATAGATGAGAAGGAAACACTAGAACTTGCTCAAAGTCTCATAGCTACTCAGAGATGGAGCTAGGATTTAAACTCAGGACAGTGTAACTCTCCTTATCCCTGTCTCTGAAGGGCTCTGCCCTAACCATGTCTGTATCTCCATTGATGAGAGAGCACCTAACCCATAATGAACTGATAACAGATAGTTTTCAGCTCTCCAGGTAATTGAGTGGCCACTGTAATAAACTCATCCACATCAAGGAATGTAATTGACTGTAAACTAAACCGGATTTCTTGTCTGACTAAAGCTATATCCCACACAGACAATCCAGCAATATCCTCTGTCCCTTGTTCTAACTCCTGATACGTAGGGACTATTATTGACTGTCAGGAAGTACCCTTCCAACCTGTAATGGGATCCCTCTCTTCTTTTTCCCTAGAGTTGGAAATTTCAGTGGAGAGACCTCCTTTGGGAGAAGGGGGCAGGGGAAAATGCAACTATTTATCTGGCACCTGAGTTCCACTTGGCCTTTCAAATCATTCATTTACCTTTTTTTAAAATCTCCTTTCCCCATTGGAATGATAACCAGTGACCACCATGTCAAGAATAATCCCTGACACATTGCTGGGAGAGCACATGAATAGGGAATGTTCTCTGGTATAGACTTTGCTGTCAGGCTCCTGATCTGATAATGAGCGGAGAGGCTGGTGGGGCTGAGTCCAAGATGAATAAAAGCACCAGAATCCTGAGGAGCAAGTTGTTATACAAACTATTGGTACCCTAAAGGATTCCCAAATCTACCTGCTCTTATCAGAGTTACTGAGGACACTTGGACGGAATACTTCAAGGCTTGGGTGGACCCACCTGGGTAGAGCAGTCAACTGGTCTACTATGGTGTGAAAGTATTCCAAGATAAAGAGATAGCAGCCAATTGATTTCCCATTGGAACTAGATCCATTGGGCTGCCGATCACATTGGTGCAATGGTTTTTCAGCCAGTTTGCTACAGGACATGCTGAAATTCTTAGTTTAGTTTTTTATTTCATTATCATTGCATTTTATGTTGCTTAGGCAGCAGAACTTCATGACAGTGTCCTGACTGGCTTTGCAAGGCTGATAGAAATCTTTGCCTATCTGTTGGTTTCTCTGGCACAGGCTGCCACATAACCCTGCACAACCCCAATCCTCTACAGAGGTGTCATGCCACCCTGTTTGCACTGCCGCACATCGTGTCTGTCACAATGTCTAAATTCTTTGCCTACTCTCTGTGCGTGGAAGAGGATGAGGGCTGAACTGGGATGAAGAATGCATTACAAAACCCAGAAATTAGCAAATAGTACTTCCTGAATGAGAATTTCCAAGACTTTTTAATATTTCTAGACTTTTAAGTTGAAGGTAACTCCCTGATGTATAAAAGCGTATCCTGACACTAACATAAATATTTTGTACATTATGGTACAAAATAGGGCCCTAGCAAAGATCACTCCCTGGAAAAAGAAAATACATATTTAGATCGAAGACATCAATGGAAACAAAAAAATTCAACAAAGACATTGTATCAGTTTCCAATGGCTGCTATATAACAAATTATCACAAATTTAGTGACTTAAAACAACAGAAATTTATTATTTTATAGTTCTGAAGATAAGAATTCTTAAATAGGACTTATGGGTCCTATTTCAAGTTATTGCTAGAGCTACATTCCTTCTGAAGGCTCTATGAGACAATCCATTCCTTGCCTTTCCTAGCTTCAAGAGGCAGACCACACTCCTAGGCTCATGGCTACATCCCTTTGACCTGTACTTCTATCATCATCATCATCATCACATCTCCTTCGCTATCTCTACCCCTCCTGCTTTCCTTGTGATTCCATTTGGCTCACCCAGATAATTCAAAATAATCTCTCTATCTGAAGATCTTTAATTTAACTACATCTGCAAAATCCCTTTTGCCACTATATGGTGACATATTTATATAGGTTCTGGGGATTAGGACATGGATGTCTTTAGGGGGTCATTTTTTCTATTTACCGTGGATACTATTGCTTCTGGTGTTGAATAAAAATTTTATTTGGGTAGATAAGAAATATGACCTTGTGCATTCCCAAAAGACAGAATGAAGATCATTAGTAAATCGCTCAGTCATTTCACCCTGCTTCCCGCTCTACATCTTGTCACCTGTTGTCCAACATCTTCAGCTGCTGATGATATATTGACATTTTATTTGTGCACTTGCTTATCTTTCTTTCCTTAGCTGTGAACAATAATTAAGCACTATACTGTGCACATGTCCATTGTGAATGCACAAGCCCTACAAGACATCATTACAGGGGCAAAAGTGAACTCTCTTCTATATACATAGCGATTTGATGCATGTCTTTGAGCTGTTCTGCAGAAATAAAGACCCCCCACCCACCAGGTGGAGGATAGTGAGTACATGCTGACCACAAGTACGTAGACCCCAGACTGGTTAGAACCAGAAGGTTGATGATTAAGATTTCCTAAACATCACCACCAACAAATCAGAAGAAAGTCCATGAGCTGCAACCCTCACCCCAAATATTGCTTTTCAAAACACTTCCCTAAAAGCCCTTGTGGAGTTTGGGTCTTTTGAGCATTACCTGCCTGTTTTCCTTGCTTGCAATAAATGCTGTACTTGCCTTCACCATTTGAAAAAAAAAAAGTGAGCTCCCTTCTGAAGCACTTTGCTGGTAGCATCTGTAGTAGCCGAGTGCTCATCCAGCTTGGGAGTTCTCCAGTCTTGGAACTTGTTTAGGTTGGAAATAGTTGCCTTTCATCCTTAGGATCACCCTGAGAACACTATCTGGTTAGGTTAGAGTTTCTGGAATTTCCTGACTATATTGTATTATAGTGAGTCTTCCATTCCTGGAATATCTAAATCTTGTCTATCTCTACTCGTTTGTTTCACAGCTCTAGGCAGAATAGAAGCTGGCTAAAATCTCAAATTTTTTTTTAATATAAACAAATTTTACAGTTCTAGTTATACTGATGACACAAAAATATAAAAATCAACACATACATATATATGAGAGTGTTCTATTTATGTAACTGTGCATTTCAATAAGACTGAATGATTCATAGGATTTATCAGAAAAAAGCACAAATACGAATCTTTAATCTTCTAAAAGATTTTTATGTTTTCCCTTAAGGGAACATTGAGTTTGCTTTTGCTAAGTAGTATTTAATTTTCTTTTTATTTTAGATTATACCAGATTTATATAATTTACAGATTTCAAGATATTATTTTTTCTGCATGGAAATTATATAGTGGTACCATGTATTTTAATTGATGATATAGAGTTAATCACATTTTTGTTTCAGCAACAAAACTATTAATTTCTAAAGGGGTTCCTCATTCAAAACCATTGTATTAGGGTATTAGCATAAAATTAATTCCAAAACTAGTTTCCAAAAGACTAAATATTAATTTTTCCCTTTCTCAATTTTTAGAGTTCTCTGGAATGTTCATGGTATAAAGTAGCAAGAAATGGAACACAGTATGATGCATTCTCTATTATTCAAGGGTCTTTCCTCAAGTAGAAGCTTCAGATACTTTGTGACTCTGTGCTAAAGAACTTGGAACTATTCTTTGGTTTTCCCATTTATAAAGCAAAAAGCATTGTTTTTATTTGTTTTTTAGAATAATAATTTGGGCAAGTTCATGAGGAGAAAATTGTAGTAGTAGTCAGCTGTTTCAACATGCTTTAGAAAAATGAAAGATTAATCGAGAAATGGATTTACTGTGTTCACCAACAGATTCATTGAAAACTAAGACAGTTCTGGAGTATGGTCTAAGGTAGAAGACGATTCACCAGCAAATAATTTAGAACGCTCTGTGGTTTGTGCTCTGGCGGCGGTAAGGACTAAGTGTTAAGATAGCATACTACAATGAGATATCATCTCACACCAGTCAGAATGGCCATCATCAAAAAATCTAGAAACAATAAATGCTGGAGAGGGTGTGGAGGAAAGGGAACTCTCTTGCACTGTTGGTGGGAATGTAAATTGATACAGCCACTATGGAGAACAGTATGGAGGTTCCTTAAAAAACTACAAATAGAACTACCATACGATCCAGCAATCCCACTACTGGGCATATACCCTGAGAAAACCATAGGTCAAAAAGAGTCATGTACCAAAATGTTCATTGCAGCTCTATTTACAATAGCCAGGACATGGAAGCAACCTAAATGTCCATCGACAGATGAATGGATAAAGAAGATGTGGCACATATATACAATGGAATATTACTCAGCCATAAAAAGAAATGAAATGGAGGTATTTGTAATGAGGTGGATGGAGTTAGAGTCTGTCATACAGAGTGAAGTAAGTCAGAAAGAGAAAAAGAAATACAGTATGCTAACACATATATACGGAATCTAAGGGAAAAAAAAGCCATGAAGAACCTAGTGGCAAGACGGGAATAAAGACACAGACCTACTAGAGAATGGACTTGAGGATATGGGGAGGGGGTGGGGTGAGATGTGACAGGGTGAGAGAGTGTCATGGACATATATACACTACCAAATGTAAAATAGATAGCTAGTGGGAAGCAGCCGCATAGCACAGGGAGATCAGCTCGGTGCTTTGTGACCACCTAGAGGGGTGGGATGGGGAGGGTGGGAGGGAGGGAGATGCAAGAGGGAAGAGATATGGGAACATATTGTATATGTATAACTGATTCACTTTGTTATAAAGCAGAAGCTAACACACCATTGTAAGGCAATTATACTTCAATAAAGATGTTTAAAAAAAAAAAAAAAAAAAAAAGATAGCATAGAGGCCAGAATGCCTCATTTTGTCTGGGAGAGCTAAGGAAAGCTTCACAGAGTGGTATTTGAAATGTCTTTGGGTCTTTTTATTTTTTCAGATAGGGATGTTACTGGGGGAGGGCACTGTGGATTGACAAGTCAGCCAGAGGGGCGAGTGGGACATTTTTTCTCGTATAGATCATAAAACTGTTACAGGCATGCTAAAGAAGTGATACAGGACTCTAAATATATAGACATGTTTTGAGAGTATCATTCTGCTAAAAGTGGAACAGCTGATAAGCTTATGCCTGTTTTTGCTGGCAGGTTCATCATTTATAGGCAGTGAAGAAAGAAAAATGTTAGTGAGATAGCTTGTTCAATTTGAAAAGTTTTCTGACTGCAGAAGAAATTTATCAGATGATTTGATGTCTGCAGTTTTGCTCAGTAATAAACCACAGACTCAAGTGTCAACTGAACCCGGATTCAAATCCAAGCTACACAATTTACCAGCTGAATTACCTTGAACAAGTTACTTAACTTCTTTGAGTCCCAAATTTTTCATTTGTATAATGAGGAAAATATTAATTTACACCACATAGGATTGTGGTCAGGCTTAAACAAGATAGTGCTTATAAAGTGCTTAGTTCATAGTAGGAACACAGAAGTTTGTTATTATTATGATTAAAAATAACTTTAGAAAGGGATAAATAAATGAAACCTGCATAGACACTTCTTGCTACGCTGTATTCCTCAAGAACATTACCTAATCTTACAACCTAGATGCCTGGCATAAAAAGGAAGAACTGTCTTTGAAGAATCAGAATCAATTATGTGTTAACAAGACTAACATGTATTTGGAATTTTAACCCATCTGCCATGAGTTAATCTGGAAGCTCTGCTAATAAAATTTAAGATTTTCTTCTTCTTTTAAAACTTGCTGTGGATTGCATCTAAATTTACATTAAGTAGGCTATCAAAATCTTCCGCTTTTATTACAAAAGACTTGTGTAGCAGAGAGAGACAGTTTAAATGCATAAGGAATGAGGTAGAATAATGATTTGGGGCATATATTCTGATAATTACTACTTCCTTTCCCTAAGCTCCCCTGCGATAAATGTGCTGTCTTTTAAAACTTCGTTAACAGGAGATTACAAATTTTAATGAGGTACAATAATTCTACCTTAATTTTAGCAATGTATTCCAGGTATCTGTTCTTCCTGAGTTATTTTCCCTGAAATATCCTCATGATTCAGAAAAGTTCTTTAAGAATTGACATGTTATATAGCGTTGGTACCAAATGCTTTTATATTTTAATTCTCATGTTAGAGGTTATTAAACCTTTAGTATTGCAAGTGAAACAACAGATAATTTTGTTCTTATGCAAAACCAAATTATTTTTATCAACTTAAAATTTTAATAGGAATTAAGGTTTTCTTTGCAGTGAGTGTGGCTTAGTGGGTAATGCACTAAGAAAGTCTGGCAACCAGTGCTTAACCAGACCTAAGTGCCTAAATTGCCTGGGCTATAATTCAAGAAAGCATTTGGACCATTTTAACATTTTATGAAAAATCACATCAACAGTGAATAGGCTTTAATGCTGAAAATGGCACTTGTCCAATTCAGAGACCACCATGGACAAAATCCTGGCCTTTCATTCACTGGTCTGGCATCTAATCTTTGTAAGGTTGATTTTTTTTTTTTTTTTCTTTTCCTGAACGTGTTTCATGTTCAGTGATGTTTTTAAACCTCTGAATTTGAGAAATGATAATCTACTGAAGCAATTAAGTAAACAGATTATGCAAGTTTATGCAAAATCCATTTCCGAAGTTTAAGAAAGAGCCAAAAAACTTTCCTAGAACAGTCTTGGGTTTAGAAGGAACTTCTAAGGAGGAAAACAGAAAGTTCCCCCTGAGAGAAATTGTCCTTTAAAACTGTCAAGAATAAACAAACAACAATTATTCTCTGATTCTCGTCTCCTCAAACACTAATAGTTCTGCAGATTGGTCCTGTGGGAGGGATATGAGAAGCCTCTGCACTTTCTCTAAGTAAGAAGTTTTGGATTTAACTTCATACTTGTAATTTTTTTCCTGTCTCCTCATGTTATCAATTATACCCTGAGGCATTTTTCAGCTTCTGTTTAATTGATTTCCACATTATTCTATAGAGACTGTCACTGGTCATCAATTTCTCCAGAGTTTAAATAAAGAAAAAAAAATTTTTTTTTTTGCAGTTGTCAAGGGGAGATGAATAGGACAGGATACCATTTTAAAATATGTTATAATGAATCCTTACTTCAATATTACTTTATATCCCGCTGATAACAAGAGTTGAAGACGTGATATTTCTGTCTTTTTGGGTGTGTATCACTCCAACGTACTAGCTCAAGGAAAGGACTCATTAAGATAATTAAAAAAAAAAAAAAAAGAATTAGCAGCGTCATTTAGCTGTTTCTCAGACAGTTCGTTGGCCCTCAGGAATTTTACCTGTGGAGGAATTATGTGGCAAATTGCTTTAGAATCATCCTGCCAGAGTCAGAAACTGCCTTGTCTCCACTCCCTTCCCTCTCAGCCAGTCTGATGAGCCCTTGTCTCCTGTGACCTCAAGGGCATCCATTCTCTGAAACCATTTTCTGCCTCTGCTGGGAAGTATGATACAGAGGGAGTCCTAGTATATTATATTGGAAAGGGCAAGAGATTTGCAGTTAGATAAGTTGGAATTTCTTTGATTTTCTTGTGGTTAAAATGAGTGTCCAGGAGGAAAAATGTTTCCACTGCCCTCTTAGTTTGGTACTTGGGGACTGCAAATTAAACAAACAAAAGGCAGATTAACAGGAGAAAAAGCACAAAACTTTATTAATTTTTACAGTCACAGAAGCTCACAAAAAAAAAAAGTGAAACTCAAATAAATGGTTAGACTCAGGGGCTTATATATCCTTTTAACAAAAGAAAGGGGGTTTGGGCTTAAAGGGTCGATGAATTGTGGGGAAGTGACTGGGAAATATATGGGGGAACTAAGGGAAAACAGGGCTTATTTTAGTGAGGTGTGTTTATACAAACTCATTTTGATGACAGCTGCCCCTTCTTCAGCGATAATGGTTTTGCTCTACTCTTATTGGGGAGGGTGGGTGTGAGGTAAGGGGGCCTGAAGTGGGAGGTACCTTCCTCAAAGGGAAATTATGCCCTGCTTTTAGGCAGGTGAGAGGAGGGCAGAGAACACTTCCTGCATCTGTTGATTCTCAATTGCCTTCAGCTCAAAATAATCCTTATGCCAAAGTGGCATATTTTGGCGGGGGGCATATTTGATCCCTATCATGAGAATAATTGTAGGTGACTCGTCAATAGATGTCAAATTCCTTCTCATTCAACCTTCATCTTCACTGCTCCATTCACTTCTCCTCCCCACATCTTTTCATTCTTGGCTCAGATAGCTTTTCCCCAATGTCCTTGTCTCGGTTCCTCATTTCTGTGATCTGATTTTCCTGACATTGAATCCTACCCTTCTTACTCTGCTTGTGTCCACAGATAAACTTGACTTTCTCTTCCTTAACTGGCTTTGCTGGGCTTGATATGTGGTCTCAGACCACGCCTGATCAACTGGACTCCTAGGCCTGACACTGCACCCGCCCGCTTCTCCAACTGTCATTCAGTTTAGATTACAAAGTTGAGGTCCCAGGGATACATCTTGTCAATGCATCTTCATCTATGATGATATTATCACCTGATGAGAGCTTCTCAGTGAAAGCAAACTAACAAAAAAGAAATCTCTCTAGTATTTTATTTTTCATGTTGAGATACTTTTGAAAATTATGTGACTTGTAATATGTTATCACTTTTTGTCACCAGTATGTTTTTTCTTTCTAAACAAATAGCTTTCAATGCATTAAATCATGTTCAGTTCTCTCTTATTTCTCTCTAATTAGTTCTGACCAAGCCCTCTCAAATTTTCTTCCAAATATTTCTTACTTTAGACATTTCTCTTCTGTCCCTGACCATTGCCACCTCACCTTATATCTGAATATTGCTTTTAGTATTTACCTATTTGATTTATCTCTCTCCATTCCAATTTGCCAAATTGATCTTAATATACTACTTTGGTATTTTGCTCTTCTACTCAGATACTTTCAATGGCTCCTTATGGTGTAAGAGATAAAACCAAACTTGTTAATTTTTATTTAAAATATTCTTCAGCCTGAACCCTTTCTTTCTATCCCTATTCTTATCACACACTGTGCATTCAGAAGAGCCCTTTAACAAGGACTGATCAGTCTTCTCTCACCACAGTTCATAAAAACGCTACATGGCGCCTGGCCTTTGCATCTCATGACATTTCTGCCAGTTAATTTCCATTCTTCCTTCAAACCTTAAATTAACTGTTTGCTGACCACTCTTTCTGGTTGGTCTGGAACATACGTAGTTTATGCCCATTGCCTCAGCATACTTAGTAAGAATACCCTCTTTGTCATTCAAAAGTGTACCAGCTTGGAAGAGAAATGAGATGGTCACTCTACTTATGAATCTTTCCTTTCCTATCGCAACTACAGTGATTATTTTCCTCCTCTGAAATCCATTGGGACTTTTCTGACTAAAGCCCTGCTTTAGCACATAGAATACACCATAATAATAATGCGGCTACTGTATGCTAGAGGCTTTAATATACTATCTTTAATCTATAATCGATTAAATCTATTTTTCAGATAAGAAAAAAACGTAGAGCAGTTTTCCATAACTTGCCTGTGGTCTCAGAGACAGTACTAGGAGACCTTTGGTTTACACTTGTGCTTGATCCACTACACAGAGTTGCCAGCTCATCCTGGCTTTCCCTGGGCTGTCCCAGTTTTAGGACTGAAAAATCCCACATTCCGGGAAACCCCTTGATCCCTGGCAAATGGGGTAGTTGTTCTTCCTACCACCACATTTTCAAGACCTCAGCCACCTTGAATATACAAGAGACATTCCTATCGTGACTCCCCAGCTGTGTTAGAAATAAGCCCTTGACGTCAGAGTTCAAGGCCTTTCCTCCGTGTCGTCTTCCAAGCCTAGCACAGTGCTCTACTGAAATGTCACATTGCTTTCTCCCCTGCATTGGTTCATGAGTGTGTTTGGCTTTTACAATGACATTATAATTATCTTTGAGAAAGAAATTATGTCTTTTTTGCTTCGTGTCCCTGTGCTGCCAGCTCTGTGCTTGGCCTGCAGGTGATCAACGCATGCTTGCTTGCTGAGAAGGAAAGCTTGATGGCCTCTTTTTCTGAGCATATAGGTTTAAATGGCAACCTGTTAAATCCTGCTTCAGTGTTATGAACAGTCCTTTCCCTGCACCACTTTTAATCTCTCCAGAAACATCTTTCAGCACAAATAGGGCACTGCCACTTGACATAGCTACCAAGGACACAGAAGTACCTTTGAGTATCGCCCCTTTCCTGTCCTCTCCTTGTTTAAATGCCTGTAACAATTCTGTTCCCCTTAGCCTCCTGGTGTTCAGCCCAAGAGAAATCACCCTTTAGGTGTCCTCCTAACCTCAACACTTGTGAGAATGGAAAGAGATAGTGAATTACTGCACAGCCTTAAATTGGAGAATTTATGAAGAATGTCTAACCCAAAGGAGGACTTAATTTATTTCCTTTTTTTTGTTGGTAAGCCTCCTTTGATGGTATTTGTTTTCTATGTTGAGGGCTGCTTTAGAATGAATCCCTTCCTTCTAAAATGATACATCTCAGCTACCTCAGCTACCTCCTTTCTCCCTTAAGTCAAATCCAGGGACAGCACAGTTGCTGTCTTTCATAAAGCCTCAAGCTGAGGGGAGTTTCTCTGGTCTGGTTCTGGAACTGCAATTCTTTCTGACCTTTCTTTTTTTTTTTATTTTTATTTTATATTGGAGCATAGTTGATTTACAATGTTGTGTTAGTTTCAGGCGTACAGCAAAGTGATTCAGTTATACATATACATGTATCTATTCTTTTTCAGATTTTTTCCCGTATAAGTTATTACAGAATATTCAGTAGAGGTCCCTGTGCTATGCAGTAGGTCCTTGTTGATCATCTATTTTATATATAGTAGTGTGTACATGTTAATCCCAACCTCCTCATTTATTCTTCCCCCCGACCTTGGAACTACAATTTATGCCTCCTTCTTTAGGCCCCATCTTTGCTCTACCTGTTGCAGCAGTGTAGCGAAGTGTGGGAGGGATGTGTGTTTGTCAACATTAGAAGTGCCATTAACTTGTTGGGAATGTTTTCTTCTTTTTCAGTTTCATTACTGTGCCCACAAGGGTTTCAGATTTGTAAACCAACCCACCCATCTACAC
Organism: Balaenoptera ricei; assembly: GCF_028023285.1. Classification (NCBI taxonomy): domain Eukaryota; kingdom Metazoa; phylum Chordata; class Mammalia; order Artiodactyla; family Balaenopteridae; genus Balaenoptera; species Balaenoptera ricei. The sequence continues at coordinate 11,044,878 of NC_082656.1, read as the reverse complement.
CTCATCAGAAATTACTGATATGAGCTTGCTGATTTTTTTTCCACTGATTATATTTTATATATTTTTAAGCTCATCAAAAGAACAAACCATTGCTGAAAGATGGTGCAGTCAGCAACTGTCTTATTATACAAACTCTGCCTATAAGTTGAAATAATCCTCTGTCTCTTCAAATGGAGGTGGACAAGACTATTAACTTTCTGTTGTCCTTATGTCCCTTCACCTATCCTTTTAAAACTTTTATTAGGCGCTTTAGTGTGTGGGTTGAAATCAATAGAGGACAAGCTATTAAAAATTATTGGTTGGCTGTGGCTCCTCACTAAGCACTAAGGCAGCTTGGCAGATCAGAGCATACCTCAGGCGTTAGGCCTGAAAGAAACAGTGGTCTAGGCAAACAGACACCTTAATCCAAGTAGAAAATGTGGCCAGTGTGCTACTTTGGGTTTCTTTTGGCTGCTGTTGTTCACTGTTAACATTATTCTGGTTTTTGCTTTTATTAGTGTGAGGAGACGGAGTGGGGAGCGTTAACTGTTGGAAGGATCCCTTTTATGGATGTGTTACATCGGGAACTAGCTATCAGAGCAACTGGGGCGAAATGGAAAACAGGTGCAGAAACAGGTGAGTGGAATATTGCTTATTACTGCTCTGGATTAAGTGCCTGGGAGAAATGGGCAGTTTTGCTGGGTGCTGTGTGCCTTGTATTCTAGAAGGACTGGTAGATAACCTGTTAATGCAAACTATATGGGGAAGATTGTCAACTGAGAAGCTTAGGGCAGCGGTAGGGCTGTGTAGGCAGAAAAGTTGTTTTCTCAGGTTAATGAAGAAAAAATGTGCAGAGGGAGGCTGATTCTGTGGGCACATACTTGAAGCTGGACGATTCTGGATGGAGAATTAGTTCTAAGACAGGGATGGGGTCACCAAGAAGATTTGGATGAGACTGAAAATACCCAGAAGTCAGAAGAATTTGGCTTTAAATCAAAATTCCTTTACATACCATTTTTATTCCTTGTAAAATAACTTTAGATACACAAGTCAGTGTGTCAGATCTTATTACTAATGAGCAAAAGAAATAGACAAGATCCAAGAATGCACCCCTAAGTTTTTCTGATTATGAAGGTTCAAAAATGAAATGGTATCTCTTGGCTCCCCATGGATAAAGTGAGGAGTTTATGGCCTGTCATTCTGTCTGCACCCCAGGAACTCCCAGTCTTTGCTAACCTCATCTAGGGTGTAGGACCAAAGATTACATTTTGTACCATGTTTCTTCCTTGGGAAGAATGTTTTATGTTTACATTTTGCTTTACAACATGTAACCACATTTCCAAAGTTATTGAGATTTAACTCTGTTTAACTAGTTCATAGGTTACATGACATTCCCCATTTGGAGATTCTTAAATTTTTGTTTGTTTTTTGGTCTAATGAATTACATTAAGAAGTTTTTCTAAGGAAGTTGTGTGACAGAGACTGTTTTTATACACGAACAACAATTTGGCTGAGCGCAAGATTCTTGGCTCCTGACGTTGTCCTCACCATGGTTTTATATGTATTGCTCTGTCTTCATCCGTCCTTTCATGTAGCAGATGAGACCTCTGAGGCCCACCTAACTTTTTACTGTTTGCATACTTTTGTCAATGCGTATGGCGGTTCTGTTTTATCTCTTAAGTATAAACGTTACTATACAGTGTAGATAACTATTTTCTCTTCTAGCACAAATAACGGAGGATGGGTATAAGGCACTGGGAATAAACCAGGGTTACAGAAAAGTGTAGAAACTTATACTATGAAAAGGAAGGAAGGACTGATGGAGACTGAGGGTCACACATAATAACCAGGTAGAAGAAGCCCCCATACTAAGTTGTACAATGATAGACTAGCCAAGTGTCCCAAGGCGAAAGCTGAGCGCCTAGAACAGTTCTTGCAAGATAAATCTGCTGGATGATCATATTGATTATTATAATGAGAAAGAGATGTTACATAATGAGAAATAATGGTACACAATAAAGTAATTATAAAACTAAGGACAGATATCTTATAACAAAGAAGAGAGGGACATTTAGGTAGAAGGGGGAAGTTCCAGGGAGGGAGTTGGCGGTGGAAAGGGGGTAGGGGAAGAAGGAACTGTATTTCTGTTGGTACATATGTCAGATTTTCTACCTCATCATTGAGTCTCTGGCAAATCAATTGAGAGGCAAGAGATTTTGGGTGGAAGCTGTTCTGCTAGTTATCAGGCTAGAGGGAGCACCACATATGAGTTAACTGAAAAGTGCTCTTTCCGATAAATTTTCAGCCCTTTCAGTAGTAAACTTCATGATGCCTCATCACTAGCCAAAGCACGATTTGGAGACAGGTCAACATCTCGTGGTATTTTTCTTTTATCCTTTCATTTAGAATGTCACAAGATAAATCTAAATGCATCATCAATTGGCAAATTCTTTCAATCTGCCCATCTAATTTTAAAAAATTCAACTGAGAAACATTTTCTTCAGTTATGTCTCTGATTACTGTTTATTTTTTCTATCTTCTTTGATTTCTACATTTACCATATTCTCTCTCATTCCATTCATTTATTTGCCTTTTCTCTTGCTTTATGGGAGAACATCTTGGATTGTTTTTCTAGCATCCAAACTTAAATGATATTAGAATCCTTTCTTATTTCTTATCTTGTTATATATATTATATATACATATTTTCCTTATCCTGTTATATGTAGTGTTTCTCTTTATGATTTACTGTTCATTTTTCATGGAATCAGATATTTTTGCACTGAGGACATATAATAGTCTTCAAAATTATATTATTTTCCTTAATAAATTATTCTCAAAAATGTATTATTTCACTGAGTCTTTTAGTGCCTGTATTAATCAGGATAAGCTAAGCTATACTTGTAATAACAAACAAATCCCCATTTTTCAGGGCTCATAACAAAGTTCACTTCTCATTTCTGTGGCTTAACCATAAAGTTTACTTATCACTCATGTAAAGTTCACTGCAGACGGGGTCTCTCTCCAGGTGCTTGTCCTCCATGGGTGATTCAGTAATACAGGGTGCTTTGATCTCGTGGCTCCATTATATGGACTCCAGTCTCTCCATGGAGAGGGAAGTTTAGCTCACAGAGAGCTCAGACCTCCTCCTGTGCCACTTCTGCTCACAGCCCCATTGGCCAGGACTGTGACCCTGCCTGACCGCAAGGCCAGGCGGGAAGCGTGATCTTCCTGGGTGCCTGGGAAGGAGAGGAGAACTGGGTACTGGTGATCAAGAGCAGTGTCCACCACAGCCATTGCAAAAACAGGACTGAGTCCAGATAAGTTTGCAAAACACCAGGTTGACCAAAATTCTGCAGATCTCCTCGGTACCTTTTCTCTGCTGATGTTGCGAATGACCAAAATAAAGATATTGCAGGCCATCTGTCTCTCCTTTACTCGTATAAATCTTTCTCGTGCAGGGACCACAGCTCTGCAGAGCACTCTTGGGAGGTGCTGTGTCTTCTTGCTCTCTCTCTTTTGCTCTCTCTCTCGCTCTCTCGCTTTCGCTCACTCTATGTGAGGATCAGGTGTTCCCTGCACAGTGTTTTGACTGTGGTATCTTAAGGTGAGCAAAAGAAACGATGTTTTTCCCTAAAGATATCTATCTTGGTCTAGGCGTGCCTTAGGTTAAATAAGCACTGCCCGATGCCCAAATCCAGGGTGCCTGCTGTCCACAGCTGGGTGTAAAGCAGATTGGCACCACACCTCAGAGTCAAGTTCAAGAAAATTGTCTTCAAAACACCCAGCCTACCTTTCTTGTGTCCTTCATGGTTTAACAGCATCTCTTTCAGTTCAGATATTCTTTTCTCCCCAAGTAAAACCTGGAGGAATTGGACTTCAGCTCATTCCTACTGACATTATTTTCAGCTCTGCTAATGTCTTACCATAACAAAAGTTGGGCAGTTCTCAGAGATCATTTGCCATGGACTTTGAATTAAAAATTAAATATTTTTCTGTTTGCCTTTGTCAGTTCCTTTGGAATGAATCACTATATCCTGATGCTTTCCGGATACTTTGTTTATACCTCACTTGTAGCCATTACGTCTTGCCTTTAATGATATCTTTTTATGATATAACAGACATTTCAACAAAATTTGAACTCCTTAAGGACAATGGTATTTGTTCTTGTGACTTGGTAAATATCTGCTGACTTCTGGGAGTTAGCTCTTATAGGCAGTATCCTGGCATAGGCAAGATCATCTCAGGTCTTTTAATTTGGTGACTAGTCTCTCTTCATTGTTATGACATCTTTAATTTGAAAATGTTAAAGGAAGTGAACTATGAACCAAAATCTATTTTAGTTTTAAAAATTATACAAATACTTTTTGGTAAAATGTATTATACTTTGAGATATATATAATATGAGCTATATATGTGATATATATATTATATAGAAAATATCTGTAAAATTTTAGATTTGTAATATCCTATTTCTCGTATATCTTACCTCCTTTGACTGGCTACTTTTATGAAATGTCAAGCTTTTCTTTTCTATCCATTTTCATAAGTCTGTATTTTTTATCATATTTAAACTCCAAGTTTTAGTTCCATTTTAAATATTCTACTTCTTGTCCCCTCCATTACAGTCTCCTGACCACATATCTTTGGTGGCTGCTCTTATAGTTGACATCCAAGTTCAAAGGTCATGTCTTCAGCAGGACCAGTCCTGACCCTTCATCCTAAAAAACAAAATCTATCTTTATTCCAGTTACCTGATCACAAAGCCCTGTCTTAGTTTCTTATCCAATAAAGGTATAAGAAATGACCTATTAATATCTTTCTTTGTTTATTCTATTGATATATGTCCCCTTGCCCAGAAGCCCACACAACAGAATGCAAAGCCCATGTGTGACAGGCCCTGTCTTTCTGTTTTCAGGGCTGAAGCTCAAAGCCTGCAGTAGTTAGTGCTTGTTACGCTGTAACCTTCAATATGTGTTTGTTCAGTGAAGGGAGTGTAAAATCACGCTCCCCAAATGTCAATGAATCTGAAAGGAAATGTTCAAATTTATGGTGAAGAATGAGTTATCATAAATGATAAACCAACCCCACACCAGGACAAGCCTCCACTGAAGTCCTATTAAAATAGATGAATGCCTGAGGGCTTCTGTGGGTGGCAGCTGCTCTCATTTCAGAATAGGCCTAGTCCCTCCTCCAGCCAAAAGCCCTCAGTGCAATCTCTCCCCCATAGCTCCTTCCACCTGTAATCCTTTTTGACGGAATTCCTTGCTTCAGCCCAG